>NW_024412400.1:7407078-7432083 GCF_014898765.1 Herpailurus yagouaroundi
TAAAATACCATCTCCTCAGCATGTTTCCTGAAATAAAGATTGTGTTCAACCAAAGTTTTCATGGAATCTTGGTTTGGGGCCTTGTTGTTTTTCTGTTCTTCTAAACCAGTCGCTGCAAGTAAGTCATATTCAAAATGTTAATTATTTGCAGAGAGATTAGAATCTCATGTTATAAAATAACTCTGATTGTGACCCACTATGGTCAAATCTGTACAAAGACTGAGGGCATTTGTCCTTAGAGTGTAAAATCACACTTTGTGCGACTAACAAAGACACTGCAGATGTTGAGAGACACTACACGTTCCTTATTTGCATGCCTGGGTGCCCTGCCCTTCAGTATTTATTTCTTCCAGTCACTGGTTCCACGAGACCAAGTCTATAGCCTCACGAGTGTGGACTTCACGGCTTTGCTACGGATCACTACGGTTGGATATGTGTCTATCTGCAATGTCCGAATGTTCAAGCATAAAGTGGTTTTCCTTTAGTAACCAGTGTTGCACATTTATAGAATTTAACATATACTGTATCCATAATCGGTTCATATTATTTTATTTTTTAAAAAAGGTTTTTTAAGGTTTATTTACTTTGAGAGAGTAAGCAAGCAGGGGAGGGGCAGAGAGAGAGAGAGGGAGTGAGAGAATCCCAAGCAGGCTCCACACTGTCAGTGCAGAGCCCAACGCAGGACTCAATCCCACAAACCATGAGATCATGGCCTGAGCCGAAATCAAGAGTCAGACGCTTAACCGACTGAGCCACCCAGGTGCCCCGTGTTCGTATTATTTTAAAAAGAGTATATCTAGAAGCTAATAACAATCTAAAACTGAGTGATGGGTAGCACCTTCATATGGAGAGGCCCCAGTCTCAGAAGCTGCTAATGCACCTGTTGGAGCAGGAACTGGTTGTAGGACCAAGGACTGTCGTGGCATCTGCCTTAGCAGCAAACAGAAGCAAACACTTGGCTGAATCATGCCAAAAGTTTAGGATGACCTAGAGCTCAGTTGGTCCAGGTGGGGAATGCCTTCCCTTACAAGGCGGATACACCTTCCAGGTTTGATGAGGCTCCATATTTTATGAAGGAATAAAGGGCAAGGCTCATGGGAAGACCATCCTGTGGTCTGTACTTAGGTTGGGATCCCCCTGAAGTAGACCCAGGGACAAGGAATCTAGTACAAGTAATTTACTGGGGTGGGGGGCCATCTCAGGAAGCCTGGGCACTTAGCAGAGTGGGGAAGGGAAACTGGGGACATCACTGGGCAGGCAAGTGCTGTGGCCAAGTGGGCGATCCATCCACTGGGGACTCTGGAGGCAGGTCTCAACAGAGAGGTGCTGGGCAGGGTGGGAACTGATTACCAAGTTCCTCGGGTTTAATGATAACTGTGATCTGCTAAAGCTTCAAACGCTGAAGTCGTTTGGTGCTCCATTCATCGACTATTGAGCAGAGTTATGATGGAGTTTGAACAAAAACACAACCCAAATTTAAAATAATTCATTTACAGGAGGGGCCTGGATGGCCCAGTCGGTTAAGAGCCAACTCTGGCTCCTGTCGTGATCTCAGGGTTCTCGTGCCCCATGAGAGGGCGCAGCGCGGGCTCCGTGGAACCGGATGTAGATTTTCCTCCAATGAGGCTGCACTTGCCCAGAAACCAAACTTGGAGTCAAGAGAAGAGGAGGAGGGTCACTTGGAACTTGAGATGCAAACTGCAGTAAAGACTGTGTTAAAGATCGTCTGTTCTCAGTCACGTGTGTGCTGTCTACACTTAATGTAGACTTCAGAGTTACAGGATCAGAAGCCAGATTTTTAGTGTGTCAAGGGGCAATAAGTTAGAGAAGCCAGAGGCATTATTGTATAATAATACAGTGTGGGCGGTGTGATAGGCACTTTTATTTTTGAAGCAGATTACATGGCAACTGTGATTTTCTCAAGGCACTTTCTCAACAAACTACCAGGTAACAAAATGGTACATCCTTGGCTGTTTGGCAAGCCTAAAATTAAAAACAAAGACAGTTCTTTTTTTTTTTTTTTTTTTAAATAAGATTATTCCCATTAACGTTGGGTCACATCTCACTGTGTGTATTTCCTGTCTCTAGATAATTGACATCACTAACTAGAATCAGGGGTCCCTCACTGCAGCACGCTGACATGTGACAGACACCCTTCTTGACCAACCTCAGTCAGGCTCCTTTGGTGCCTCTTTCCAATTAGGCCTCGACCTTGGGACTTCCAAGTCTGTCTTTGCCTTGACCAATTTGAACAAGAATCTGGCTAAGTCAGTTTATCAAGAATCCCCCAGCCCATCTCTGACCAAATTCCTCACCCCCACCACCTCCAGGTGGATGCCTGATCTCCCTGGCTCACCTGCAGCAAGGACACTGTCAAGGTGCTTCAGCCAGAAGTACCCCATCTCTGGGTACCCATCTCTGCGACTGTGAGATCATGATCTGAGCCGAATTCAAGAGTTGGATGCTTAAACAACTGAGACATCGGGGCGTCCCTTTCTTTCTCTTTCTTTTTCTTTCTTTCTTTCTTTCTTTCTTTCTTTCTTTCTTTCTTTATTCTTTCTTTCTTTCTTTCTTTCTCTCCTTCCTTCTTTCTTTCTTTCTTTCCTTCTTTCTCTCTTTCTCTCTCTCTTTCTTTCTTTCTTTCTTTCTTTCTTTCTTTCTTTCTTTCTTTTTCTTTCACCTCTTGGTAATTTTCTACCCACCAGTTCCTCCAACCTGCTCCTTGGCTATAAATCCCCACCGTCCCTATTGTATTTGGAATTGAACCCAGGTTTATATCAAAGTCTCTTTCCCCCTATTGCAATAGTTCCTGAATAAAATCTATCCTTAACCCTACTGTTAGGCTCCGGTTTTCTTTAACGCATCACAACGACACATTCATATTCTGAGTCTCTCCTTTTGCTAGAAGCCTTGCATCTTGCTACCCTGTGTCCACCTTTTCCAGCTCTAGCGGTAATATTACAAGGACTAAATCCATGCACAGGGCCCAGGAAGCTGAGTAGCAAAGGCATGTCTGCCGCAGACCGGGTTTTAACACAGCAACTTGGACAAAACCAGACCCTCAATTAGGGAACACAATGTACATGATTGCAGGTCCCCACTGGCCAGAACACAATTGTGACTGGCCCCTGGCATAGTGCAGAGGGAGAGAGGGATTGGGTGTGGAGCCTGGGAACACACAAAGGCTTTGTCTGAGCGCTGGCGGCTCAGTTGGTATCATAATCCTCTGTTTACCATCGAAAGTTGGGCTCTGTGTAGTCCAAGATCTACAAGACCAAAGTCAAAGTCTTGGAGGAGACAGCTTTGCTCTGAAAGCGAGGATTGAAGGGCAGACTAGAAACCATTGACTTTTGTTTCTCTCAGATGTAATCAATGAATTATTTGTCTTGTAATAATTAAATGGTCTTACAGTTATTTATAAAACTCCACCTCCCCCCCCCCCCCATATTCTACAGGAAAAAAATAGCATTCTTGTTAGGAATCTGAAAATCTCTCGCTTGTCTTTTATCCTTTTAATCAAAAAGCAACTTTTACAACACATATTTTGATACATAATTTGATAGGGAGAAGGGCTTATCTAACAGTGGATACGATTTTATGTACATTTCATACATTTCAGTTTTTAGGTGAAACATGGGGATGTCTTTATCTCACCGATGACTTTCCTAGAGTAATTTTCTCCTATAGATGAGTCACTCATTTTATACTCATTGTCAGTAATCCCTCTAACAAAATATTTGCCATACTCTCTAACTTATTGAACGCTTGACTCTCTATGTGCTGATATAAAATAGTATTATCTCTGAGTGCTAATAAGTTGGGGTTTGTTTTTAGAGTGATGACAATTTTATAGAATTAGGTAGTGGTGATGCCTCCACACCCTTGTGGATATACTAAAAATCTCCGAATTTTACATCACAGAATTGTGAATTCCGTGGTATGTAAATTATATCTCAATTAAACCGATTACTGCATTTGTTGCTTAAAAGTGACAGGTTAGGGGCGCCTGGCTGGCTCAGTTGGTGGAGCATGAAGCTCTTGATCTTGGGATTGCGGGTTCGAGCCCCACACTGGGTGTAGAGATTGCTTAAAAATAAAATAAAAAAAAATGTATTGTAGAAAAGTGCCAGGTTAACTCCCCATGCTTATTTTATTTCCTCTCTCTTCCAAAAAATTATTAAAATTATAGTAGTAAAAAGTATCCTTTTAAAAAGTAAAGAATTAAAAAAATATTTTATTCCAGAGGGGCAGTAGAGAATTTTTTAAAAGTTTTAGCCCCCCAAGAAAGGGAGACACCAAAAGGTGAGCGATTAGAACCCATTTTGGGGACATACAGACTTGGTGGAGGAAGTAACTGACCTGGCAGCGTGGAAGAGATTCCAATTTAAGTGCTTTCAAAGGGCGTCTGGGTGGTTCAGTTGGTTGGGCGTCCGACTCTTGATTTCAGCTCAGGTCCACAATCTCACGGTTCAGGGGATCGAGCCCCACATGGGACTGTATGCTGACAGCACGGAGCCTGCTTGGGATTCTCTCTCTCCCTCTCTCTCTGCCCCTCCCCCATTTGCATGCACAGGAGCACTCCCTCTCTCAAAATAAATAAATAAGCTTAATGTTTATTTATTTTTGAGAGAAAGAAAGACAGACAGCACACGAGTGGAGAAAGGGCAGAGAGAGAGAGAGGGAGACACAGAATCCGAAGCAGGCTCCAGGCTCTTATCTGTCAGCACAGAGCCCTATGTGGGGCTCGAACTCACGAACTGTGAGATCATGACTTAAGCCGGTCAGATGTTGAACCGACTGAGCCACCCAGGCTCCCCTAAAATAAATAAATATGCTTAAAAAATTTTAACTGCTTTCAGTGATGATGCCAGAAAAAACAGGACAAGTGTATGTGCTAGAATGCTGGGAGTGTCCACATGGGAAGTACTGGTCATGAAAGTCAACATCCTGAATGGATTTCCAGGTTCACTGCACCAACTTGCTCCGGTCACTGGAAGTTGATTATGGAGAAATTTCCAGACTCAGGATCTGTGGAGAGCAGAGGTGATGGGCAGGGCTTGGAAAGGGGACACATCCGCAGAGTCGTGCAGTCCCTAGCCTCTCCTGATCACAAAATCAGTAGCAAGATATTCAAATTCCCCTAACATCCCTACTCCTTCCAGGCTGGAGAACGCATTGCTCCTCCCTGAACAAACTGAATGACCCTAGGGGAAAATCTTCCAGCTACTTAGGTTTTCAAATCTGCCCACATAAAGGCCAGAGTGGCTTCCCATTGGACGACTCGTCAACAAGCCCTGTGCTGGTACTTGGAGCATCCAGTCACCCCCTGCATGCCTAAGGGACAGAAAGAGACAGTGAAGGTCAGCAGACAAAGGAGAGAGCTTTCAACAGGAAGAGGAGAGATGAAAACAAAAGAAGGATGAAGGAATCTGGAATAAGCTCGCTAATTCAATTTAAGGAACAAAGCCAACAAAGAAGCAAACAAAACAAAAGTAATGAACAAATCCCACATAGTATAGTTACTATCTTCCTGGGGCTTAGAGAAAAGACTATGTGCTTTGAAAAAGGGAACGTCAGCAAACAAGAAAGAATTGAAAAATCTGATCACCGAAAGAAAATATACAATGGTATACAATGAATAAAATAAGAAAACTTCATGAAAGGTGGAACCAAAAGTCAAAGAACTGTAAGCTAGGAAAGAGAGGAATGAGGAACAATTTGGAGGATCCATTTAGTTTTCTATCATTACTTTTTAAGAGCCAACCAATAAAAGTTTTCAGGCAGAAGAAAGAAAGTGGTCAGGGAGAATGAATAAAAACTACATAAAAATTAAAGAATAGAGTGTTACGAATTTCCAGGGGAAAATGACCTATCAAGTGGGGATGAGAAAACACTCACGTTGAAGGAATGGAGGGGTTTCAGGACAATTAGGGTGAAAATAAGACCTTGAACATTTCCAGACATTTGTTAAAAATCACAAAAGGAGGGGCGCCTGGGTGACTCAGTCAGTTAAGTCTTCGACTTCGGCTCAGGTCATGATCTCACAGTTCATGGGTTTGAGCCCCGCATCAGGCTCGCTGCCGACAGCTCAGAGCCCGGAGCCTGCTTCGGATTCTGGGTCTCCGTCCCTCTCTTCCCTTCCCCTGCTCGTACTCTCTCTCTCTCAAAAAAATAAATAAAATATTTTTTTAAAAAATCACAAAAAGAATGGGAATCTGAAAGGCCTAGAACTTCTCAACAATAAGTTGCTCTGTAGGAAAAAAACACAGAAAAACAATGCAGTCACAATTCTGAGGAACTCTAGTTTTCTGTTTTTTAATTTTAATTTTTTTTTTTTTTTTACTGCTTATTTATTTTTGAAAGAGAGCGAGAGACAGAGAAGGAGCAGGGAGGGGCAGAGAGAGAGGGAGACACAGAATCCAAAGCAGGCTCCGGGCTCTGAGCTGTCAGTGCTTGAACCCACAAACCATGAGATCATAACCTGAGCTGAAGTCAGACCTTTAATCAACTGGTGCTCCTTTAATTTAAAATTAAAAAGAATTTTTTTTTTTTGATTTTAGAGAGACAGAGTGAGAGCATGGGAGGGGCAGAGGGAGAGAGAGAGAGAAAATCTTAACCAGGCTCCAGGCTCAGTACAGAGCCTGATGCGGGGCTCAATCCCATGATTTTTGTATCATGACTGCCAAAATCAAGAGTCAGATATTCGAATGACTGACCCACCCAGGTGCCCCAGAACTCTAATTTTCAACACAGAATTCTATACCCAGACAAACAAGCAACCAAGTGTGAGAATAGAATAAAGCAGTTTTCAGGTATTCGAGCACTCGAAAAGATTCATTTTACATATGTGGTAAAACCTTGGATTGCGAGTAACTTGTTCTGTGAGTTTTCCACAAGATGAGCAAACATTTCTAATAATTTTAACTTGATAAATGAGCGATGTCTTGCAATACGAGTAGTAGGTGACACCGAATGTCACGTGATCACAACTGAGCCAATGGTCCCTGAAATTCACTTTGATATACAAGTGCTTTGGATTACAAGCATATTTCCAGAATGGATTTTGCTTGCAAACCATGGTTTTATTGTATATACATATATATCCTTTCTAAGGAAGATACTAGAGGTTGTGCTTCAGGAAAATGAGGGGGCAAAGCAAAAATGAGAATGACATGGGATCCAGGGCACTGGTGATCTATTACAGGAAAGCAATGAAAGGGAGTCCCCGCCCTGCACTGGCTTTGAGAGCATCCAGTCTAAAAACAGAACAATTAGAGAATAGACAATCACAGAAGACAATAGATGGAAATGATTATTTGATGGCTAGGAATGCTTGAGAAAATTATTGATTGATATTTGAGAGATCTGCTGGAATATTTGGAAAAAAATGGATGATACACAAATAAAAAACTAAGCAAATTAAAATAAATGAAAGCAAAAACAGGATAATTATTAACTCCCCCAAAAAATGAAGTTGTAAAGAGGAAGGAAATAATAGAGTTGATTATGAGTTCTGTAGGAAATAATATCTATCATCTATCTATCTATCTATCTATCTATTTATTTATTTTTAAATATTTATTTATTTTTGAGAGAGAGAGAGAGAGAGAGCACAAGCAGGGGAGGGGCAGAAAGAGGGAGACACAGAATCCAAAGCAGGCTCCAGGCTCCAAGTGGTCATCACAGAGCCTGACGGAGCTTAAACTCAAGAACCGTGAGATCACCACCTGAGCCGAAGTCAGACGCTTAACCCACTGAGCCACCCAGACACCCTCGTAGGAAATAATATTTATAGGAATAGATATACTGACTGACAAGACTACATTCAGTGGGTGAAGGAGAAGAGAGAGCAAAGAGTAGAGAGTAAGAAAATGAAACCCTCATTAAGAAGTCAAAAACCTACAATAAATAATAAGTATATAAATGGCTGTTTGTGGAATTATTTAGCAATGTGCAAATAAATCTAGAAAAAATAGCTAAAAAAAAAAGTTAAATGTGGCAATGTGGTTGCCTCTGGTAAGTGGGATTATGGAGCGGAGTGAGGTGGCGTATTGTTTTGATAAATATGAAAATTAATTAATATAGTACTTACGGGGACTGTGGCATATTAGTTTGCTAGGGCTGCTGTAACAAAGTACCACAAACCAGGTGGCATAAGTAACAAATGTATTGCCTCGCTGTCCTCAGGCTTGAAGTCTGAGGTCAAGGTGTCAGCAGGGTTGGTTTCTTCTGAGGCCTGTGAGAGAAGATCCGTTCCAGGTCCCTCTCTGTGACTTGTAGTTGACTATCTTCTCCCCATGTCTTCTCATGTTCTCCTCTATGCATGTCTCTGGTTCCAAATCACACACCAAAGGGTGTGTGGTTTGGAGCTGATGTTTGGTTTGGTTGGACCTGGCCTGTGGTTTGATGTGCCGTGGAGTTGGTATGGAGTGAGCCTTGGTGAGGGCTTTGACATGGAGTGTTGATTATGTGGGATGAAGAAGGTGGGGGACTGAAATATTCGAGTGTATGTGGAGATATAGTGTGGATGTGGGGTGTGCATATGTGTGGGTTTGTGTGTGTGTATAGTATGGCTGTAGCTCAGCTTAGCTTTTGTTTAGATTTTCCTTTGCCCTTTGTTTTTGTCTTTGTTTTTGTCTTTGTTTGGCCTTTGTTTTGTCTTTGTTTCACTCTTTGTTTAAACTTTCTTTGGCTTTTGTTTGGTCTTTCTTTAGCCTTTTGTTTAAACTTTGTGTGGCCTTTTTGTAGTCTTTGTGTGGCTTTTGTTTTTAAGTGGATCTTGGCTGAGAACCCATCAAAAATACCTTGTGTAATGAAAAACCCGGATATATAATCTCTCCCTATATATTCTGCATGCATTGAGGTAGCCTCAACCCCCCCAGGGACCCGATCCAGTGGAGCCTCTTTCATACAACTGCTACTCGAAGGTAAGGGAATTCCATAGGTTTTCATCTTCAGGTTGTACTTCATCTTCAAGTGGCAAGTGCACATTTTGGTATGGGCCATTTCATTATATTCCAGGGGCAGTTTGGCGTAATAGCAGTCAAGATCGGGAGAACATAAGATGGTGGAGAAAGCAAGAGCAGAGGACACCAAGGTTATTCTAATGTGAGCAGAGGGCCCTCCTGGAAGGGGAATTGTCTGAGCCTGGGGAAGAGGTTCCAAACCCTAACTCAGATTCTTTCAGGTTTAAAGACTGATGTTCCGGGAACTAGATTAATGGAGCCATTAGCTTCTTTTTCTATGTATGCGTTTATTATTTGTCACGATTTGAAAATGAGTTGTTTTCTTCTTATCTAGGAAAAAGTCTTCCTTCATGCAGCTGGTTTACGTATGGGGGATACTTATGGAACAAGAAAGCCCAAATCTTGTTAGAATTTTGCTCCCTGTAGACTAACAACCTTAAATGGAAAGATGCTAAAGCTCAATCTTGTGCAGAATCTCTTAGAAACCAGAGTTTTCCAGTGTGTGGGGGGTAGAACAAGGAAAGAAAAGATTATGTGTCATGGGAATAAAACAATTAACTTGGCTAAAGTACTAGGTGAAAAATAGGGAAAATCATTTTTACTGCTTTGTGAAATCAAACAGGAAGAAAAAAACAGATCACTGTTATATGTATAGCTATGTTTATTTGGATTAGCGGGAGAATGCCTTCGTGAGTGGATTTTAAAAATTGTTTCGGGGGCGCCTGGGTGGCTCAGTTGGTAGAGCGTGCAACTCTTGATCTTGGAGTTGTGAGTTCGAGCCCCAGGTTGAGTGTTGAGTCTGCTTTAAGAAATTGTTTCAGATTTGCAGAAAAACTGCAAAGCGTACAAAAATTCCAGATGTACTCAGATCACCCAAATGTTGACATTTTACCACATTTTCTTTGTCAGTCTCTCTCCTTTTTCTCTATATACACTATGTGTATTTTTTTCTAAGCCATTTGAGATGAATTTCCAGACACGATCAAAACTGAAAACCAACATTGAGAAAATACTGTTATCTAATCCACAGACACGTAGATTTTGTCAATTGTCCCAGGTTTCGGTTCCAGATCATGCATCACTTTACTTGCCATGTGTCTATAGTGTCCTTTAGTCTGGAAGAGCACCTGAGACAGTCATTCTTGTTCATGACCTTGAGAAATTTAGAAATTTAAAGAGTATAGAGAAATTTAAAGAGTATAGGCCTTTTCTTTGGTTAAATGTCCCTCAGTATAGGTTTGATCTGATGTCTTCACATGATTGGGTCCAGATTAGGCCGTTTTGTAAGGAATATGCTTGCATTTCAGACTGTATGTCTCCAAATTTATCCTTGAATCTGACTGTACAGACTTCTAACTCGGGGTCTGGGTTTGCTAATGGCAACTAGAATTTTAAATGAGTTCTTAGGGGAGCCTAGGCGGCTCAGTCGGTTAAGTGTCTGACTTTGGCTCAGGTCATGATCTCACAGTTCGTGAGTTCAAGCCTCACTTTGGGCTCTGTGCTGACAGCTCATAGTCTCGAACCTGCTTCGGATTCTGTGTCTCCCTCTCTCTCAGCCCCTCCCCTGCTCACCTCTGTCTTTCTCTCTCTCAAAAATAAGTAAACATTAAAAAAAATTTAAAGGAGTACCTAAAATCTTACAAGAAAACACACACACACAAAATCTAAAATCTACAGCTTTTACAGATAATTCTCAAGTATTCACCAAAAGGGTGTAAGTGCTGCCCTTTTGTTAAAAATAACAATTGCAACAATATGTACATGAACTTGGTAGGTATATAGTGAAGTTTTTAACGTACATTCTTTGCATGTGCTAGGTTCATGTCTGCTGCTTTATGAGTGTTCATTTCGTGAATGTGATCGTTCCTTTCTAAGCATCCACTGAAAACATACAGTTCACAAAGAGTGGTCTTGGATAGCCACTCCAGGCCTGCTGGTGACCTTTAGCACATTGGCAGTGTGCTAGAAAAGAAAGAAATTTCATTTTATTTGTGAGAAAACTTCTGTTTGGAGGTGACTGACAGTTTTATCATTCTGAAGGTGGAGACTAACTTCTTAACAGACTTCCTCTCTTTTGGGAAAGTTATTTAAATAGATTCTTAAGATTTCCAAATAGAAAGCATCCATTTTTTTCCCTCTAGAGAAAATGCTGAAGTCATCATAACATAAATGTAAAGCAGTTGTTAACTTCTTATGTGATCTTTGTAGTCAAGTAAATGTATTATGGCTTTAACAGGACTGTTCCCTGGATAAGGTATATAGATATTTTCTTTCCTAATATGGAATTAGATTAGAAATTTAGAGTTCTGGGGGCGCCTGGGCGGCTCAGTCGGTTGAGCATCCGACTTCGGCTCAGGTCATGATCTCGCAGTCCGTGGGTTCGAGCCCCGCGTCGGGCTCTGTGCTGACAGCTCAGAGCCTGGAGCCTGTTTCAGATTCTGTGTCTCCCTCTTTCTCTGACCCTCCCCTGTTCATGCTCTCTCTCTCTCTGTCTCAAAAATAAATAAACGTTAAAATAATTTTTTTTTAAATAAAAAATTAAAAAAAAAGAAATTTAGAGTTCTGGACATACAACTATTTACTATGGAGGAACTCAGCTTTTGGGAAAATGTAGCATTAGCTGTTTTGATTGTCTTATCTGGAAGTCACCCTGGAGTTTGAAGAAATGATTTTTACTTAGAGGATTATGTGTTCCCATAATGAGCCATCCTGGGTTGAAAAATGAGGTCCTCCTTCTCTCACTTAGCCAAAAGAATTGGGGGCCAGTACATGGAAGCCTTGGAAGGCCAGAAGAGTCTTGTGGATGGGAATTGAGTTTCTTTCCACAACCTACAAGTCTGCTGGGCTGGGCTGGGACCCTAGGATTAGGTTCCATTGTGTAGGCTCCAAAAGTGACCTCTTTTTGGCTGTGCAGGCCTCTCTGATTTCTGTAACCCTGTTACCCCTAATGTACAGGTAAAAACTTGGAGGTATTAGCTGTGCTCTGGGTGAGTAAAAGACCAGTCTGTTTAAAAGTGTACTCAGGATTTTGTTTTTATTTAGGCTTGAGGAGGGCAGCAGATCAGAAGATGCTTGCCATTGATAAGATTGTTACTCACAGTTACCAAAAGGAGGGCATATGCCTGACCACGCAGGGCCACGCGAGGAAGCACCAGGGTGATCAGAAGCCAGAGGGAATGAGGGGAAAATATGGGCAAGAGCTTTACTGTGTGTTTTGGAGGGAGGACTGGGTCAGGCAGTGTAAACAGGCTAGGTAAATTCAGGATGCGCTAGTTTGAATAATTTCAGTGGGTTCTGGGAAGGCCTGTTGAGAAGGGCTCTTCTGATTTGTCTGGTTCCTGGCCTTGGGGTGTTTAGGACAGGAATGCTGGCTTAATCTGCGGGACCTTGATAAAGAGGGTAATTGACAAGGGTAGGCTCTCGATTGGTTGGTTTGTGTATGAAAGACATACTCATAGAGAAGTCCTGTGCTGTCCCCAGGTATTCTAATGGTGATTTTCTATTTCCTTCATTGCTTCTACATGCACTCATTTGAAATATTCTTTAAGGGAGAGTATCTCTTCGTTTGTTTTTATTTTTTAGATCACACATTTAGATGTAAAATCATCTAATATTGGTCGTCCTCTGTCTGACTCACTTCACTCAGCATAATACCCTCTAGGTCCATCCATGTTGTCACAAATGACAAGATCTTATTCTTTTTTATAGCTGAGTTATATTCCATTGCATGGATATGCACGTACCACATCCTTATTCATTCATCTATCAAGGGACGCTGGGGTTACTTCCATATGTTGGCTATTATAAGTAATGCTGCAATAAGTGTGGGGTGCATATACCTTTTCAAATTAGTGTTTTCATTTTCTTTGGGCAAATAACCCCTAGTGGAATTACTGGGTCGTATGGTACTTCTATTTTTAACTTTTTGAGGAACCTCCGTACTGTTTTCCATGGTGGTTGCACCAATTTGGAGTCCCAAAACAGTGCAGGAAGGTTCCCTTTTCTCCACACGCTCACCAACACCTGTTCTTGTCTTTTTGATACTCGCCATTCTGACAGGTGTGAGGTGGTATCTCATTGCAATTTTGATTTGCATTTCCCTGGTGAGTAGAGATGTTGAGCATCTTTTCATGCGTCTTGTTGGCCACCTGTATGTTTTCTTTGGGAAAATGCTTATTCAGGTCCTCTACCTATTTTTAAATTGGATTATTCCTCTTTTTGGGGGGGGGGGGTTGAGTTGCATAAGTTCTCTTTGTATTTAAGATATTAACCCCTCATGGGTGTTGACCAAATAAGAATTCACTGAAAATTTAAGAGGCACGTATCCGAGCAAGTAGAATTGTAATAAGGGAAACACAGATTCAGATAGAAACCTGAATTATGTTCAGAGAAAGACTAAGAGGGGACAGGGCTATAAAGGCAAAAGGTTACAAGTGCAGTTCTCAGTCAGGTCTGTTATGCAAAACAGGGATTGGAGCGAGGTGAACTGGGATTGGTTGGGTTAATATGCAAATGAAGGATTGAGACGTGTCAGATCTCACTGGCTCCTTTGGAAGTTGAAGAATGGTGAAGATTCTGGTGTCTTGGTGAGGAAGGAGTCCAGCCCTAGGGCTTGTAGCTGGTGAAGAGCTCACAGTTCCTTCAGGAGAACGTGCATAAATTCCTTCTCCCTTATGGCCTCCTGGCCCTATTTTATTTCATTTTAAAGGTTTGTATTTTTAAGTAATGTCTACAGCCAACTTGGGGTTCAAATTTATAACCCCAAGATCAATAGTTGAACGCTCTACCGACTGAGCTAGGTAGGTACCTGCATCCCTGCCCTATTTTTTTTTTTTTTAAGAGATCCTTTATCTTGGCTCGCTTGCTGTATCTTGAAATCTCATTTTCATTAGGTATGTTATTTGCAAATATCTTCTCCCTTTCGATATGTTGGCTTTTCACTTGTTGATGGTTTCCTGCCCTGTGCAAAAGCTTTTTATTTTAGTGTAGTCTCAATAGTTTATTTTTGCAATGTACTTTAAAATTTTTTTTAATGTTTATTTATTTTTAAGAGAGAGAGAGAGAGGGAGTGCAAGCATGGGAGGGACTGAGAGAGAGAGACACAGAATCCGAAGCAGGCTCCCGGCTCCCAGCCATCAGCACAGAGTCCAACTCGGGGCTTGAACTCATGAGCCAAGGCGCCCCTTTGCAATGTACTTTTTAAAACTTAATTTAAATTGGGGCGCCTGGGTGGCTCAGTCGGTTCAGCATCCGACTTCAGCTCAGGTATGATCTCACGGTTTGTGAGTTCGATCCCTGCGTGGGGCTGTCCGGGCTCTGTGCTGACAGCTCAGAGCCTGGAGCCTGCTTTGGATTCTGTGTCTCCTTCTGTCTCTGCCCATCCCCTACTTGTTCTCTGTCTCTCAAAAATAAATAAATAAATGTAAAAATAAAAAGTTTTTTTTAACTTAATTTAAATTTAAAAGGAACATGATCATCTGATTTGACGGAGCAATCTTACAATAATTTTTACAGTTAGTGACACAGAATTGTCAATTGCATCATTATTACAATGATTAGCTGTCAACTAAGACAAATTATCAACCAAGACAACTGTGATATTGTGATTTACAAGAAATATACATTTGGTCATTCAAATGGCCAAAATAAATTTTTGTTGTGTATTTGGTTTTTATCTACGGTTTCTGACTCCCAGCTCCTAAAACGTTTGGAATTTCCTAGGATAAGGGCAATAAAGGTGTCTTTTGTTATGTTAATGAGGTGAGTTGGGAAAGCCCTTAAGTACCCTAAGGACGGGCCTGGTTGCCATGAGAACCAACCAGGTGATTAGAGGAATGGAACTCTCAGTCCTACTCCCTGACCTTGGGGAGAGAGCTGCTAAAGGGAGTTGACCAATGGCCAGTGACTTAGTCAACCATGACTGTATAACGGAAACCTCTCTAAAACCCCAAAGGCTTGGAGAGCTTCCCAGTTGGTGAATGCTTGGAGACGTGGGGCAGCAAAGTGCCTGGAGAGGGCAGGGAAGCTCCACCCCTTTCCCCCCAAACCTTGTCCTCTGTATCTCTTCACTTGGCTGTTGAAATGTAATAACTGTTTCCCTGGGTTCTGTGAGTCACTCTAGCAAATTAATGGAACTTACCAAAGAGGTTGTTAAAACCTCCAAGCTGTAGCCACTTTGTAGAAGCACAGGTAACATCCTGGGGTTTGCCACGGGTCTGGAGTCTGAAATGGGGGGGTGAGAGACAGTCTTGTGGAACAGAACTCTTAACCTGTGGAATCTGATGCTGTTTCCGAGTAGCGTCAGAACTGACTTGAATTCCCCGACACCCTGCCGATGTCCAAGAATTGCTTGGTGTTGTGTGCGTGGTGGGAGGACACCCCTCTCCCCACAACATTGGGATTGGGTCCAGGAACCTTAAAAGAACAACTAATGAGAATTACAGGTTTCTTTTGCAGGTTATTTTTTGGAACTATAAGACCCCTTTGTTCAAACGACACTTCCAGGATTTGATATATATTAAGAAAGAAGGGCACAGATGGTTATGGATGGTCACAAATCTCCATATTGCATGGGAAAACAAAACTGATATTCTGAAATTCTCAATTTAATGCCGTATCAAATTGGATTCCTTCACTGAGTTTTCAACGTCTCTCCTCAGGAGCTGTACTGGAGGAGGACAGTCTAACTCTCTTCCTGAGACGCTTAATTGCTATGGCTTGCATTTTTAAAGCCAGACTCCGACATTTCATGTATTTGAGGAATTTCATTCATTAGTGTTATAAGCAAAACACCAGATTTGTCGTAAAGCTCCAGATTTACTAGGAGAAGTGACTGAAGAGTTTTTCCTTAATGACAGTGAATTAACTGGACATATAGCACTTTTCCTCTATAACGATAAGAGGGTCTTTAAAAAGTTTGCTTGCCATTTTGTAATGCTGTCCTCTCCCTAGCCCCCAACTGACAGTTCACATCTAAATTGAACATCATAATCCTTCTTAGGGCGGTGAGAGTGAAGCTCTGTGTATAGCACATTTGGATTCATGACAATTTCAATAACCAAAACACCAAATTAACCAGAATGCATTCTATTGCTTCACTTTCAGGGGAAAAAAGGAGCAAATGATACCAAGACGAGCTCATAACAGAGATCTAATCGCCAGACGTGTACGGATGAAAACACAGGTACAAAATGAATTTCTTACACTCTTTTGGGTCTGCATCTAAATTCTTGTATAATGATTCCTGGTATTCAAAACGTCAAAGCAGAATCAGCAAAAGACTGAGCAATCAAACTTTCCATAAGAGTTGAACGCTTAAAAAAAAAAAGAAACTATTGCAGGTGTTTCACGGTATCCTGGATTTGGGGACATACAAATATGAAAAAAAAAAAAAAAAGAACAAAAACACTTCTCTACAGCAAAGGGACCATGACCCTGGCCACCATTTGTCCACTTTTGGCAAACTCATGTCCTATGCATGGGGGAGGAGCCATTCTGTGAAAAAGAGACTTCCTTCCCCTGTCTTTACACCCTACTCGGGGGATTCCTTCTATTTCTTTGTCTTAACTGAACCGGGACAGTCCTCCGATAACAAGGCTTCATCTGTCAGCCGGTCAAATGGGGGACATGTACGCTCCAAGTGGTTCCAGAGTTGAGTGAGCCGGTGTCCTCCTCATTGCCACTTTCAGACCACTACTCCTTCACTCCCTAGCTGGTCTTCCCCACCTGGAAGCTTGTGCTCCCTTCCCTGTGCCCGTCTTCACTTGGCCTCCAGTCACGCCTCCTCCACCGATGTTTCTGTGGTCAGCTTCCCCATCCCTCTCTGCTCCGACTCCATCCATCAGCCCACATGACTTCAATGTTCCTGTGAATGAACTACTCACTCCTCCAGTCAGTTACCCAGTCTGCCTCATCTGTCCATCGCATGCTATGGCACTCAACAATACTCGAAACGACTCCATTTCCAAATCAAATGATGCCAACATCCAGCATTTTATTTACAGCCTTCCTTTCTTTCAACCTGCTCTGTTACGTTCCCCATGACCACTGTTCTTCGGCCAGGTGCTTTGAGTTGACTTTCCCTTCCGTCTCCCTGTCCCTCTATTTATCTATTCCTCAGTTGCCCCTTTCTATCTATTTTCTTCCTATTACTGGTAGATTCTGGAATCCATCATGTCAATGATTTTCCTGCAAATTCTCTGGCAACTCCCGTCCTTAGATGAACCATGTGTCTTTGCCCTGTCTGTGCCCTGGCTACTGAGAACAACTGGGGAAAAACACAGTGAGGCAGAAGGCTACCTCTATCACTACACATGAACAGTCTGTGACCCCACCCAGGCCATCTAAACTACCTGGCAGCCTGACCTTCAAATGTCTACAGAATCTCATTTATTTATTTAAAGAGGGGGAGAGAGAGAGAATCCCATGCAGGATCCATGCTCAGCGTCTAGCCCACGGCGGGGCTCGAACCCACCACCCTGGGATCGTGACCTGAGCCGAAGTCAAGAGTCGGACGTTCAACCAACTGAGCCACCCAGGTGCCCCTACAAAATCTCTTTTAAACGCATGTTATTCTTCTCAAATCTCCAACCGTCTCATTCTCAGCTCCTTTTGCCTCCCATTTCACTGGAAAAATGGAACCCATTCGGTGGGAACTTCATACAGCCACCTGCTTTCCCTCTTGCCTCCTGGGTGTGTGCTCTGCACTCCCGTCTCCTTGGGGTTTCCTCAAGGACACTAATTACTTTCTCTCTTGTTTGATTTCAGTCTCTTCCTCTCTTAGTCCCTTCCCATCAGCACTCATGCTGCTCTTATCTGTCTCATTATAACAACAACAAAACCCCGCCCCCCACAAATCAACAAATAGACCAGTCACCCCTCCGCTTGCCCAACGTCTGGAAACTACATCTTCCTCTCCCTACCACTGCTCTCCTGCCCTTCATTCTCAGATCTCTGGCCTGAGTTGCCTACAGTGTCTCTCCATGCCTTCAGCCCCGATTCTCTCCACAAATCCTCTAATCTACCTTCTGTCTCAACCACGCCATGGAAACAGTTCTTGTCAAAGTCACCAGTTACCTCTGTATCACTTAATTCAATGCGCTTTTTCTGGTCCTCTTACTACACCACCTCTCAGAATCATTCCACCAAGGTGTCCACTCACTCTTTGGAAACCCTCCTTCCCTTTCGCTCCCACAATACCACACAACCCAGTTTACCTCCCCCACCCCCAGTGCTTCTCTTTACCCTCTGCCGATCACCTCTCCTCTGCCTGCCTGGAAACACGGGCGGGCCCCCAGGCACACCCCACCCTCTCCTCACTCCACAGTCTGATGCCAGGGCAATCCCGTCCCAGGGCTTCACTTGTTCCCTATACTCCCACAACTTAAATTCCATCTTCTTTGAAATGCTCACTTGACATCTCAGCCTAGATGCCCTTCAAACACCCCAACTCAAGTGCACCTAAAACTCAACTCGTGAGTCAGCCTCTTCCCCTAAAACTTCTCTTCTGGTAGATGCTTCTGCTGCTCAGCCGGTTCCTTGAACTACACACCTTGGACTCATCCTTGACTCCCCTTCCTGCTTCTTTGGCTAGACGAGTGATTTCAATGTAATAAGTAAATATAAAGATGGAAGGAAATAAATTGCAAAATGGAACAAAGCTAAGTGGCAGCCTACCCGCGTAGCTGCTGTTGGGTGACTCACACTGTGTCCTTGGACACAAAATTTAGGTAAAGGGCAGTCAACAGCCCGGTGCTTATTTCAGCTTCTTTCTGGCTGGTTCTTTTCTCTGTCTCCCTGAAACTGATGCCCTTGGAGAACCCGAGGCAGCTTCACAGCTCTCACCTTCCCCGAGTGGTCAGTGGAACAATAAACCAGCTGATCAGGTAATCCAGGTTCTTCCTTTTACCCCCTTGCTGTGACCACGGGCCAAATTAACATTCAGGTTTCTCTATAAGATAATGCAAATCTGGAAGATGGGTTCTCTGTACAGGGAAAAGGTGGGCAAAGACCACATTATGAGGAGTCTTGTGTGACATATTAACTAAGAAGCAAGGCGTTTGCCTTGCAACTGGGGAAAGACTCTGTTGAGTAGGGAGGGAAATGGATACATGAGGAGACAAACTCATGCCTTTGGTTCTTTCTCCTGGACCCTCCTGCCTACGGCGGGGGGCGGGGGCCCCCCCCGGTTATAGAAAATTGTGGACTTATTGATCTATATAAAATTCTAGTGTAAAGTTCACATGCCCATAAGTTAAAACAATGTGTTGCATACTTTCTAGAAGAAAGAATGTCATGTTATTAAAATTACATTCAGAAAACTACTGTACTTCTTACACGTTTCTGTGGCTCCGCTATAATAAGCAAGGTTTCTACCCCCAAAACATTTGCTAAATATATTATCTATGTGCTAAGGATATCAAACTTGGGTCACACTTGTTCCTTCTCCTAGAACAGCTGGAGTCAGGTAGCGTTTGTTGTCAGAAAGGGCTCTGCACAAGCGTACGAGATAGTGGTGTGTGAGTAGGGTGGTCCTGGGGCCACTGTCCTTTGTCCTTGTCCCCTGGCACAGAGCAAAGCAACGCAGGCTTTGCTCTGTCTCCCCAGATGGGTTGTCAACCCCAAGATAATCGAGGCACTTCTATGCTGTTATTTTTATAGCGTCAGCCGTTCCCCAAGTCAGTGTCGGAGTTTGGCAAGATGATGCTCTCTGTGGAAAAGCACCCTGAATCAAAATAAATATTTAGATGAAATTTTCCATTACCGGGAACCGGTTTCCCAGTTCAAGAATCCACGCTCAACATTCCTTCTACCGATTTGTAGACATCTTGGTTGCCAAGGAGATAGACACATGGATAAATGAGGTCAAACGGATAAAGGCCTCCTTAGAGACAGCACGCAGTGGTTACAACCCAAGTTTACTTTCTGCATGTATTTTTGCTGCTGCGAACTAAGCCACTTGGAAGCCATTGCCTTTTAGCGCGCAAATCGACACTCAGAGGAAAGCATTACCCTCGGCCTGAGACAATGAGCAAGGCTTTAGGAACCGTTAAAGGTCCGTGAGGAAGGTGCTAAGCGTGGAATGGCTAAGCACTGCGGTGATAACTGTTTTCCAGAGCGGAGGAGCTTTGGAAGGCTGTGGTAGCCGAACGAAGCCCTGGTCTGCAGTGAGGCCTCTGGCCCCCGCCCGGGTTTTATTCCAGAAACATCTCTTCCGCAAAGCGCCCCCGTGCATTCCTCCCTGGTGCACCTTGAATTCCAGCCCAGACCTTGTTCCCCGATTTCCCATCCCTGTGCGCTTCTGGGAGTCCCTTATCACTCCTTTTTTTGGAGGGAGGTCAATTGGAATGGGCATCTATTACGTTTCCTCGCTGTCATTTTCTGGAGTCCTCCAGCCCCACGTGTGTATAGAATTAGTGGCTTGTAAAGTGTCCTCTTTTTCCTGTTTTGTGCCTGTTTTCATATTAAAAAAAAATTTATTGTCTGTTTTTTTTTTTTTTTTTTTTCCTTTAACATTCTGATTATGAAAACGCTGCCCTTTCATTGTGTTCCTGTATTTTTCTTCTGTCATGGCACAGGTCTTTTGCCTTGTAACTTCATGCCATCTTTTGTTCTATGACATCGTTGTGTTTATGATTTCTCTTCTTTCCATTCACGTCCGCTGTGTTAGAAGCCACGGAGTGTCAAGGTTAGGAACACGGACTAGCTTACCTTGGTTGGGATCCTGGGGATCCAGTTGCTAGTTCTGTGTCCTGGGGTTGGTTTTCTGACTTCTCTGTATCTTTGCTACCGCGAGGGCTACCGTGAGGGGGTGAGGATTCTGTGAGTTACACACATAAAGCCTTTGAACAGTGCCTGGCTGGTATCTCCTAACATGTGTTCGCGATTATTATTCTCGTTGGGGTTATTGGTCTGCTTTCGTTTCGTCTCCCTTTTTCCATTTTCCGGTAAAAATAAAAATGCCCCCTTGGTCATGAACCATGTTACTCTACCTACGTGGGTCTGTTTCTAAGCTCTCTGTTCTGTCCCCTTGATCTGTTGGTTCTATTTCCACGGCAACGCTCTCTTGTCTTAATTAGTATAGCTTATGATAAGTGTCTCCATCTTGTAGAACAAGGCCCAGTGCTTATTCAAAATTGTCTTGGCTCATCTCAGCCTTTATAGGTCCGTAAGAAGTATGAAATCGTCTTGTCAATGACATGAAAATTTGATATTTATTAGCACATATTTAGCCTGCTTATACTGTTTCTTCTGCAGCCCTCAAAAAAAGATTTGCAAGTTTTTTCATAAAGTTCTTGCATTTCTTTGATCAGATATCCTTCTACTTGTAGGTGTCCTGTGGTGTTGTGTCCGGCTTGAATGGATTCTTTCATTTTACATTTCTGATTCAATCTTCTTCATCTTTAGAAATGGTTCTGATTTTGGAATATTGATCTTGTGTCCAGAAATCTTGTTGAACTTTCTTTTCAGTTCTAACAGTTTGTAGAGTTTCACGGTGTTTTGTTTGACTGGTTAGGATTTCAAGCACGGTGTGGATAGTGGTAGTGAGAGCATCCTTCCTGGGGTATCTGATTCAGATGAAGATGTTTCTAAGATTTCACCCACAGTAAGCCGTTATTTATAGATATTTTGGTAGCTAGCTTTTAATAACATTAAGAACCTCCCCTTCCCTTCCTTCTTTGTTAAGAGTTTTTTTGTTATGACTGGATATTGAATTTTAGTGAATGCTCTCTTAGTGTTTGTTACTTAGTGTTCATTTCCCCCCTTATTCTGTCAATATGGTAAATCAGACGTATAGCCTTTCCAAATCTAAAACATTTCGAGATTTGCATCTTTGGTTTGCGCTATGAAACATGTTACCTATCAGATCAGCAAAAATCTGAGGGTGCAATAACCTACTTTTATTGCTGAGGTGATGGGAAAATGGGCTCCATCGTGCATTGTTTATAGAATAGTAATTCGTACAAATCCCATGGGGAGCAAGTTCGAAAAAAATCCATCAAAGTCTTTAGAATTACAAATGCGTAGTCTTCCCTGAGTCAGTGATCCCACTGTTAGCGGTTCACCCCTCAGGTATTTGCACACGTGGGAAATGAAGGGTGTATCGCTTTCTTCACTACAGCACCATTTGCAATAATAACAGATGGGAAACAACCAGACTGTTCACTTGTAGGAAACTAGTTAGGCTCTGATCCTTAACAATTTCGAGGCATCTGCCAATCCTTCTAGTCTGTTGTGTGTCATCGTCACCCCTAGATCCTCATAAGCATCTCCGATTTAACATGTTTCGGGCACAGTAGGCGCTCAGTTGATATGTTGAATAAATGAGTGTTCACAACGGTACCCTTACCCCACTCCCCCACGGCTTTCCTCACCTCAGTAAATGGTGCCACTGGGCATTCGCTCAAGTCATAGGCATGGCAAGGATGACTGCCAACGAACCCCACATCCGACCCATCCTCAAGTCCTATTGGTTTTGCCTCCAAGATCCACCTCTGCTCCCCTGCCCCGGCTGAAGTCCCTGTCCTCTGTCATTGGTCTCCTTGCTTCCGCTCCCCCTTGCCTCCAGTCTACATTGCAGGAAGCCCGAGGGATCTTCACGGAACATAAACAGGAAGACTTACCTCTTCTAGTCAAGATCTTTCAATGCCTTCCATTCTTCCTATTCTTTATCTCACCTTCAAGGCCCTTGATGGCCTCCCCGCGCCTCTCCCTGAAGCCTCGCAATGCTCCAGCCATCTCCTTTCTCTGTTTTCTCCAGCACATCAAGTCTCGGGACCTCTGTCTGGAGCTCTGTCCTCCTCTGGCTCCCACTTATCCTTCAGATCTCAGACAGATGATCTCTCCTTCAGGAGCCCCGCCTTAGCCCCTGAGTCTAAAGTGGCCTCGCTGCTGTATTGTCTTTTAGTATCCCACTCCTTTCCTTCAGAGCCCTCATTACGCTGCAGTCATACATGTGTTATCTTGTTCATGAGATGGGCTGGCCAGTCTCCATCCCTGTCCCCTGCACTCTATGGGCACCCAGACCTTCTCTGTCTTGTTCGCCTCAGCACTTCAGCATTCAGTAAATGTTCGAATGGATGGCTGAGGGGTGGTGTTGTGTTTGGCCACATTTACTTCGGGTCTTTTGCTGTGTATAATTTTTACATGTGGCAGCCTGATGTCACCTGGCCCCCTCTGTCATTGGAGTCCACTGTGGTCACAAACTGTTCTAAAAGCCCCTCCCTCCTACACGTCAGAGGGAGCTCGCCAGCTTGAAGATTTGCCCAAGATTGCTTGAGGTCTCCAGAGGACCAGTATCTCATCTCTTCAAGACAGGGTCTACGGGGTGGTTGGCTGGCTCATTTGGAAAAGCATGTGACTCTTGATCATGGGGTTGTGAGTTCAAGCCCCACGTTGGCTGTAGAGTTTACTAAAAAATAAAATCTTAAAAAATAAATAAAGGCAGTGTCTGAGTGTGCAGCCACCTTGCTGAGGGCCCCCTGGCTCTTGTCCCAGCCCCTACTGAGGCTGCTAGCTTTGGAGGTGTCCGGGGGTACTTGAGAGACTATCATATAGATCATCAGCTGGTTTTAGTTGGGCTGGCTGGGTGCCCCGAGTCAATGCCATGCAATAAATAATCTAGCTTCCTGTGGCCTTCACTGTATATTTTGGACATGTTTTCTATGTCAGTACAATCTCTTTCACCTTGTGAAAGGGCTGCCTAATATTCAGTCAATCTTCAAATGGCCAATGAATAATTCCATGATTAATCAATTATAAAATATTAATAATTCAACAAAAATCAAAGTGTGACTGATTCCACTGTATTTGCACAAAAACGCTAGGAAATCCCCTTGCCTCCCTTCTCTTTCTAATAAGCTAGCCTGATTAAAAAAAAAAAAAAAAAAAAGCCAGCCTGATTTTAAGAAATGTGTAGAATAATGAATGCTGTCCTTTTTCTGTTCTTACAACTTCTTGAAAGACCTTCCCCTGTTTCTGGGGGAATATGCAGGAATGAAGCTGGGGGTTTTCCTACCATTGTCCCCAGAGAATGTCCCTCCCAGTAAGTAAAAGCCCATTTACAATTTTTTCCCCTCCATATTCTTACATTATTACTGAAAATGTATTTTATGTCTGTCTCCTCTCAAGGAATGAAAGGTTAAAAGAGTTTATTGCTCTCAAGGGCTTTGCTTTTCAGAGTAAATGTTAAATTGTAAAGTGGAGGTAAGTTTAACAGAAATTCATTCAAGATTTATAAATATTTTAAGCACTTGAAGTTAATTCTCCATGCTCCAAGATAATTTAGTATTTTATTTTATTTTATTTTATTTGTTTTTAAGATTTTATTTTTAACTAATCTCTACACCCAATGTGGGGCTCAAACTCACAACCCTGAAGAGTCACGATACTCCACTGACTGAGCCAGCCAGGTGCCCCTAAATTTAGTATTTTATTTTATTTTTATTATTTTTTTAAGTTTTTATTTTTACTTATTTTTGAGAGAGAGAAAGAGAGAGAGAGAGACTGTGTGAGCCAGGGAAGGACAGAGAGAGAGAGAGAGAGAGAGGGGAAGAGAGATATCCAAGTAGTCAGTGCAGAATGTGATGTAGAGCTCAAACCCATGAACCGTGAGATCATGACCTGAGCCGAAGTCGGACGTTTAATGGACTGAGTCACCCAGGTGCCCCTAGTATTTTAAATAGCAGACATTTCAGGGGCGCCTGGGTGGCTCAGTCGTTTCAGCGTCTGACTGGTCATGATCTCATGGTTTGTGGATTCGGGCCTCATGTCGGGCTCTGTGCTGACAGCTCAGAGCCTGGAGCCTGCTTCAGATTCTCTCTCTCTCTCTCTCTCTCTGCTCCTCCCTCATTCATGCTCTCTCAAAAATGAAAAAAAGTTAAACAAAATTAAGAAAAAAATACCAGACATTTCATCTTGTTCTCGAAACTAGTCTATGAGAATTACAATTGCTGGTACTTTCCATCTCTTCCTTACCGATTTCCTAATCGCTTGAAGGCAGAGAGGGTGGCGGGGGGGGGGGGGGGGGGGGGGGGGGGGG
>NW_024412400.1:7432183-7477807 GCF_014898765.1 Herpailurus yagouaroundi
GTCTAGGAAGAATATGTCCTTATTTGCTCAAGCCTTCTCCACTTTGCAAATATCTGCAGGAACTCTTCACCTTGTGAAGCTTATTCAAGGTTGGGGGAGAGAGGGAAAGTTAAGGATTCATGTTTTCTCTTTTCTCCAGATGAAACCTGAGAATCATAGCAGGGGACGTGGTAGGGTGTCGTAGAAAGGTCCAGATAGGTGTGAAATTGTGTGTATGCGTGTGGGGTGTGTGTGTGGGGGGGGGGGATGGGGAGGACCTACTGACACACAGGAACAGTGAGGAGAGGCTTCAAGTCTCTGGGAGAGGCCTGCCATCAGCCATGTCCAATGTGGCCCATGAGTGAGTGCTGGGGAGCTGTCTAGGCCAATGGCCCCAAGATAGGGTTCTCCGTTCCCCACCTGTAGCTCATGCATGGGAACCAGGAGTTACCTTGAGTAGACATGGAGAAGCTGAGAGGTCCACCTGTTCAGCTCGACCAGAATAGGGGGTTACTGAGCAGGGACGCTGATGAGCAGTGGCTTGGTGGGATCAGCAGTAACTTGTGTCATTAATGCTATGGCACCCCATGGCTAGCAGACGAGGACACTACCCAGACCAGCCACCCCTTCCCTCGCCACCATGAGGACCGTCAGCCTCCCTGTACCCTTATCCACCATGAGAAGGATCAGAGGGAGGTGGGGAATAGTTCTGCCCGGGAGCTGAACTTTAACTGACCACTTACTAGGAAGAGATAATTTATGCCAGAAGTGATCACGGTGGAATGAATTCAGAAGTTAGTTTTCTCTCTTCTTTCCCAGCCAATACAGCTACACCAATTATGCCATTATAGTGAGATGAAAAAAGTCCTTTCTGGGGGATACAAGAGAGCTGATTTTAAATAAATTAAGAATTTCTTGCTTCGTTTTTTAATGAAAAATTTTCCCTAAGCGCATATTAAACATCCCATTCCTTAATCCATATGACACATTAAGTCCTTGGGACGGATCATTGTCTCCCTTTTGGAGTCTTGATATCTGAAGCCAGAGTATTGTTCTCACATGGGCTTCCTGCCCTAGATGATCAGGGTGAAGGCTTGCTTCCTGTGCTTCGCACGTTGAGTTCCTTAAACAAGATAAGTGCAGATCTTTGCTCATGGCTCTGAGGATCTGACTGCTAAGAAGTGAAGGACTAGTGTGTTTCCCAAGTGCTGACCTGTGTCCACTCTTCACAGAGCCTGCACCCATTTCCACATTTGACTTCCTGTGCTGCCACGTCAGCTCACTACTTGCATTGTCTTTCCTTGCCAGAGGGACGGCCTGGGACAAGGGCGACATTCCACTTCTATTAAATACCTACAATTCTCTTTTAAGAAACATGGTAGGAAGGGCAGATGGATGGGAGGAAGAAAATCCATTTTATTTATTTATTAATTTTTTAAGTATTAAAATTTTTTTTAATGTTTGTTTATTTTTGAGAGAGAGAGAGAGAGAGAGAGCGTGCGAACAGGGGAGGGACAGAGAGAGAGGGAGACAAAGAATGTGAAGCGGGCTCCAGGTTCCGAGCCATCAGCACAGACCCCGACGCGGGGCTCGAACTCACAAACTGCGAGATCATGACCTGAACTGAAGTCAGATGCTTAACCAACTGAGCCACCCAGGCGCCCCTGAAATCCATTTTAGTTTTTGGATCTATGTTTTAAATTTAAATTTTAGTTAACATACAGAGCAATATTGGTTTCAGGAGTAGAATTCAGTGATTCATCACTTGCATACAACACTCAGTGCTCATCACAAGTGCCCTCCTTTTGTACCCATCACCCATCTAGCCCATCACCCACCTGTCTCCCTCCAGCAACCCTGTTTGTTCTCTATCATTAAGAGTCTCTTGTGGTTTGTTTCCCTCTCTTCTCTCCCCCCGCCCCACCTTCCTATGTGTTCATCTGTTTTGTTTCTTAAATTCCACATATGAGTATTTGTCTTTCTCTGATTGACTTATTTTGCTTAGCATAATGCACTCTAGCTCCATCCAAGAAAATCCATGTTACTTACGTTTAAGGTCCTAGTAGCCACCTGCAGTCCCCTTAGGGAAAAGTGAAGCCATGTTTAAACACATGCTTAAATACAGAGATGCTAGTGCCATCTCTAAGATGTGTAATTAAATGTGTGTGTTGGCTAAAGCTTGCTAATTAATTTGCATGAATTAAGAAAAGATGTAGCAGGTTCACAGAGTCTTTGGAAATGCTCTTTCTAAAGAGCCCAGTTTTATAACTTTCAAGGTCAGGTGGAAGGGTCCCTTCCTGTGTTGCCCTTCTCATCGAACAGATTCTGTTGCCTGAGCCAGAGCAGAGGTCCCTGCGGGGACGAGGGGACTGCTAAAGAGCATTGGGGGACAGGCAGCACTTGTGAGAAATGTCCTTATTCATTCTCTCATTTTAATCAAGTATCAACTGAACACCTGTTCTGAATCAGGCATTGAACAAGCCTCCAAGGACAGAAAATTTAAAGAGGTGGTGAAGCAGGCGTAACATAAAATTTCCAGATGCTTTCTTAAAATTATGTATAGCACACAAAGTTGGCGCTGGAAAGAGGGAGAAGCTATCATTTCTTTTTGGGGGAAGGGAAGGCTCTGCAAAGTTTCGGAGTGACTTGCTTTTGAGCAAAGATGATGGAGGTGTTTTGCTGTGTAATTGTTGGGTGGGTAGGAAGCAGCGGGAAGGAGCCCTATGGACCAAGGTCCAAGGGCTTGAAATAATCTTACCACTTGGGAACGGGGGAACAGCTGAGTTGGGCTGAATGCATTCACCAGGGGGCAGTCCCTTCTTGAATAAAGCTTATTATTAAAGAAAGGTCACGTTCTTCATGGACTTTTGTCTATATCTCATTGGCTACAGTGTGATCACACAGTTGTATGTACTTAACTCGACATTATTAGGGTGCCAAACAAAATCCAGGTTTCTTACTGAAGGGAAGAGTGGATATTGGCAGTCAACTAGTCAAATGGACAGAAATGAGTTTGCTATTTTATTATTAGTAGTATTATATGATCTTGGAGAGCTTACTTCTTCAGGCCTTGATTTCTTCATCTCTAAAATGGGTTAAGTAGGGACTAGCTAGAAGGGTTACTTTGGAAATTAGAAATGATGGCTATAAAGCATCTGGGACATAGCAGGTAGTCAATAAATAGTGGCAGGGGCGGGGGGGGCGGTTTCTTGTTCCCCTCTCTTTGGTTCCTCTCCTTCCTTTCCTTTTTCTTCTTCTTCAAATACCTGTCTTACTTTCCCTCCTCTTTTATTCTTTAAAAAAAATTTAATGTTTATTCATTTTTGAGAGATATATAGAGAGAAAGCATAAGCAGGGGAGGGGCAAAGAGAGAGGGACACAGAGAATCCCAAGCAGGCTTTGCACTGCCAGTGCAAAGCCATGAACTGGGAGATCATGACCTGCGCCAAAGACGGTTGCTCAACCAACTGATCCACCCAGGCACTCCCTCCTCTTTAGTTTTAGAGTATGTGGAAACATCTGGAAAGCCTTGAGACAATATTTTACAGTTTTGAATGAAAATTCTTCATCCTGCCAGATAGTTCATATTATCTTTGCTGTGCAATTAGATGATATCTTTTTTTAAATGTTTTTTTAAATTTATTTTTTAATGTTTTGGGGGGGGCAGAGAGACAGAGTGCAAGTGGGGGAGGGGCTGAGAGAGAGGGAGACATACGATCCGAAGCAGGACCCAGACTCTGAGCTGTCAGCACATAGCCTGATGCGGGGCTCAAACTCATGGACTGTGAGATCATGACCTGAGCTGCAACGTCGAATGCTTAATGGACTGAGCCACCCAGGCGCCCCACAAGTAGCTGATACCTTTTGTGAAAACATCGTGTAGTGTTTATAAAGATTTGCCATTAGCCACTAATGTCAGTAAAGATGTAATTCATGTTTGGACTAAATGTCATCAGAGATACACATTGAGATTCTTAGAGAATGTGTCTGACAAAGTCGTAGAATTAGACCATTCGAAGGAATTCTCGGGAGAGGGAAATGGAACTTATTAAGCAAATTATTTGCATTAGGTACAGTGCTAGGTTCTCTTCCTATTTATTATCTTCAAAGGGCTGCTGATTTAAGCATTATTTAAAAAAAAACTTTTTACGTAGGCTCCATGCCCAACGTGGGGCTTAACCTCACCACCCTGAGATCAAGAGTCACAGGATCTACTGACTGAGCCGGCCAGGCATCTCTTAAGCATTATTATTATTTGTTCTTCCCTTCCGTTACGGACTGAATGTTTGTGTCCCCCCACATTCATATGTTGAAATCTAATCTCCAATGTGATTGTGTTAGGAGTAGACCTTTGGGAAGAACTTCATGAGGGTTGGAGCCCTAATGAATGGAGTTAGAGTCCTCATACAAGAGACCCCAGAGAGCTCCCTTGCTCATTCCACTACACGAGGACACAGCAAGAAAAATGCCACTTCTGAACCAGGAGGGGGCTTCTCGCTAGACATGGAATCTGCTGGCAACTTGATCTTGGACTCCCCAACCTCCAGAACTTTGAGAAATAATTTTTCGTTGTTTGTACACCACCCAGTTTATAGTATCTTGTTATGGTAGCCTACATGGACAAGACACCCTCTTTTAGGTGAGGAAACTGAGCATTTTAATTTGAATTGTACCCGCTTACAACTGAAATAATAGTGGTTTAAAGGAGATGCAACTTTGTCTCTCATGTAAAAGATGTTCAGTGTTTGAGAGTCAGGCCTAGAACAGCAGCTCCACGGTCCTCAGACCCAGGCTCCTTGAGGCTTTGTGTTCCTCAACATGGCTTCCTTGTCGGGCTGAGCCATGGTCCAATATGGCTGCTGTGCCCAAGCATAGATAATTCCAAATTGTTCTGGAAAAGACAATCCTTTCAGGCACATGTGGGACATTTAAAAATACTGACTATGAACGAGGTCATAAAGCAAATCTCAACAATTATCAAAGAGTCATTATCATACAGACCACTTTCCCTGACTAGAATGCATTAAAATTAGAAGTCAATGCACACTTGGAAATTTTGCAACAGATTTTTAAAAACAATGGATGAATCAAAGAACTCAGTCATATTTAAAATGAAGTGAAAATGGCTTAAGGTAATACTCGTGGTATCCAGCTAAAGTTGTACTTACTGGGAAAGTTGTAGCCGTTTAAAAGCCTATGTGAGAAATGTTTGACTCAAGAATAGAGAGGGGTGCTTGGTGGGCTCAGTCAGAAGAGAATGTGACTCTTGATCTCAGGGTCATGAGTTTGAGCCCCATGATGGGTGTAGGGATTACTTAAAAATAAATAAACATTAAAAAAAAAAAAAGAATATAGGAAAAAAAAAAAGACCCAAGGACATAAACCTAGAAAAAAATGGAAGAAAATAATATATCCCTACAGAAATGAACTAGAAAAAAATTAAAAAGAGCAAAGACAAGCAAGAAAACCAAGAGCTTGTTTTTGAAAAGAATAACATAGTAGGAAAACTACTGGCAAGATGAATTAAGAAAAATGAGACAAGATGCAAATAAATGATATGAACTATAAAGGGGGCTGTAACTATAAAATTTATCACAGATTTAAAAAGCATAAGAATACTATAAATAATGTGTATATCTGTAAAACTTAAAATGGATGATTTTCCAGGTATATAAATCTGCAGAGTATGTAAGGTATGGTCCTGCTTTTTATTAACTATATATTTATCTCTAAATATTACCAAATAAAAAAATGTCCAAATATTTTGTAAGTGGTTAACTATGGGATTTTCGTTATTTTTATCCATCCAAGTTTTCTAATTTTCAACAGTAAATATAAATTTTAAAACCCATTAAGGGGCCAATTGGGGAAGGGCAGAGGAAGCACCCGTGGGACACACTGTCTTCAGGACACTAGGGGTTTCCATCCCAGTGCTCCATCATGTGTTTCTTGCTCTGGCAGGGAGGTCTAGGCCGCCATATTGTGTGATGTCCCCAAGCCCAGTCTCTATCCTTCCTTCTTCGGTAAGCTGTTTTCCCAACTTACAGTCTTTCTCACCCCAAGACACAGACCCTTGCATCTATGCAGCCTTATCCCATTCTCTGGCCCATTTCCAGCCCCCCAAGGTCCAGTGTTTTGGGGGAGAGGAGGGTTGAGCACAGCAAGGCACAGATAGTGTTGGACCTCGTCAAAGGACAGGGATGTTGGGGTCACACAGACATGGATTCATATCCCCTGTCTATTTCTTTCTGGCTTTATGAAGTTGGTCATGATTTTTAGCTTCTCCCGTCTTTAGTTTGTTGGTGATAATGCCCATGTTATAAAAGGAGGTAAAGTATAGAAAGCAACCACCATACAATGGGTGCTCAGTAAATGTGAGTTCTTTCCTGTGCTGTTATTTGTGGTTATAACTAATATACTAGTAAGCCTGGAGTGTTGGGAAAGAATGACTCGCGTGTGTATTGCTGTTGCTTAGCGTGTGGGGTTCAACATTCCTGAACTGGAACATGGTGCGGGCAGAGTTGGAGACGCAGTGCGCATACGCAATTAATCACGTACCCCAGCTAAACGCTGCATTTCCACTACAGGAGAAATAGTAGCCAGAGCCTTTCCACAGACTATAAATATTATACTAAGGTAAAGGGGGGGGGGGTGGATTTTCAGCTGGTTGCCCTGGAAGAATGTCAAGGTTCCACGGAAGAGAACCTCTTTTCCTTTAGGGAATCACACGCGGAGGGTAGCAGGAGGTGAGGCTGCCCCCTGCTGGACATGGTTGGGGAAGGCAGAGGGTGAGAAAAGTCACGGAATGAGAATTTAAAAAATTTCCTTTGATGTGCTGGGGGAAGAAATGGCTGGGTGCGGGTCTGGACAGGCATGGGGTGGGCCAAGGTATCACGTCAGGTGGGTAGGAATTGAGAGTTCAGTCAGAGCGGAGACTCAGAGTCACAAGAGATTTTAAGTCCCCCTTTTACCCCATGCCAGTCATTCTTAAAAATCTGGGGCAAGTGCTAGATTTTCTGCTGTTTGTGTTGAATACCTGACCCTTTTGGGAAAAGAGGATTCCAGAAAGCTGGAGGAATTGGGGGGGGGGGGTGTCTGGGTTGACTGTGAAAAGCCGGATAACATTGTCTCCATGTGCCAGGAGTGAAAAGAAATGACTCCTACAGGTTAGTCTTGCAGTGTTTCTTTATTTTCAACCCTGGGCTGAACTTTTTGCCACATTGTGTAGGGTTTGGGTAAGGATTTGGCACGTCTTTAAGGATTTTACAATGAATCAGACCCTAAAAATCAACTTCAGTTTCTCATTGTTCTAAAAATGCCTGTTTGCACCAAAAGGGTTTCTTTGAGAACTGTTGCCCATCTCCTCTGCAAATTTGGAAATTTCTCTTCTAAGAGGCTGCTACTCCTCCCACCTCTCTGACTGCCTCTGCTGTTCCTTCTTCCCTTGCCCCTCTCCCTGAAGTGTGAAGGTAGGCCCACTACCCCTCCTGGGAGCCTTCCCTGGCCTGGCTTCTTGCTCAGTTCCTACTCATCACATCCATTCCCAAGGCTGGGCTTCTTCCAGAGGTGAGGGACTCTCAAGATGGCGGCTGTAGCTGCTGTGTTTTGGATACCCACCCACCTTCCACATGAATGTCCTGAAACAATGAACATATCCCCTCAGAGTAACGCAGTTGTTTTTAATGTATTCATCCTTAAAACCCAGATCATCTGTTCTGTCTTCAAACAATTCATCCCCTCTCAGTGTGCTTCCCTCGACCTTTGTACATACGTCTATTGATCACCATCACAGTTTGTAATTACGGATGGCACAGCTGTGTGTCTACCTTGACCTTGGGTTTGTTGAGAGCAAGGACTTTCTCAGTGTCTAATATATGCATGTCACCGTGTGTATTTGTTGACTCTTAATTGATTAATAGTCATTTACATGTCCTGCGTGCTACAGTGTTGTGGTGTTAGGTGGGACACTTACTGCATTTGTCCAAAAGGGTGTTGTAGTGATTCAATTTTTTACCTCTGTTTGGGAGGTTTTTTCCAAGACTCAAACTTCTCTTTGATTTCCTCCTCCTCCCCATCTTCCTCCTTCTCCTCTTTCTTTTTAACCCAAGTAAATAGTGAGATGCACAAAAATTAAGTGTGTAGCTCACTGAATTTGTACATACACGCGCACCCAAGCAATCACCTCTTAGATCAAGACCCAGAACATCTGCCCCCGGCTGGCACTTTGATGCCCCTTCCTAGCCAGACCTCACCTTCTCCAAACATAGCTATGTTCAGATTTCTAGCACTGTAGACTAAGCTTTCCCTGTTTTTGAGCCTCATGTAAATCGAATCATACAGCTTATATTCGTTGTGTTCAGCCTTTTGTTGGTTCAACATTGTGTTCATGAGATGGAAACATGGCAACTGTTCTTTTTCATGACCGTGTAGTATTTTTTTGTATGAACAGAGACCACGGTTTTAGTACCACCCTATTATTATTATTATTATCATTATTTTAAAGAAAAGGTCTTTCTGAAACCTAGAATATTATTTTTCCACAAGCGTGTTTGGTTTTGTAATATTTTTCCTATCCTAAACGGGTCATTGACACGTAAGTTAAAAAGTGTCCGTTTTCGGAAAACATGATTGAAAAGTAGGCCAATAAAAAATTAATAAGCCCTGAATCCCTATCTGTAGAGCCGGGCCAGAAACTGAGCTTCCAGATTCAGGGTGTAGGACGAGGCTGAATGTGAATTTTGGACCGCGGGAATGGCCGGCGCTAGGCTCCTGGAGTAGAAAGCTCCCCACTGACGTGCCGTTTCGTGTCTCCCCACCTCTCCTCGCATCAATGACTTCTAGTGAGATGAGTCAGAAAACGGTTAAGGAGGGCCCCAGACTCTCCAAGAACCAGAAGTTTTCGGAGCACTTCAGCATACACTGCTGCCCGCCATTCACCTTCCTCAACTCCAAACGGGAGATCGTGGATCGGAAGTACAGCATCTGTAGAAGTGGCTGCTTCTACCAGAAGAAAGAAGAGGACTGGATCTGCTGTGCCTGCCAGAAGACCAGGTAAGTGGGCTGCACTGCCCACTGGGCATCCGGCTGGGCGCTGGCTCCACGCCCCGTCCTGCTCTGCTCCGCGAGTCTGGGCCGCTCTTCCCCCAGTGCCCTGCGGTCCGCTCCCTGTTAGGTTCCGAAGGTACCGGAGGGCGATTGGAAGGTGGGAGGGGGGGGCAGGGCCTGCCTCCCTGTTTCCAGCTCCTGTCAGCATCCCTTAAGGAGCAGAGGAGAGCCACGGCTCCAGCCTCCAGCTTCTTTTGGCCCCCTCAGCACCAGCCGCCGGGCAACGTCCCCTCAGAGGCCCAAGCAACAGCCAGCGGCACCCCCCGCGGTGGTCAGAGCACCGGCCAAGCCACGGTCCCCTCCGAGGTCCGAGCGTCAACCGCGCCCCCGCCCAGAGGTCCGACCACCACCAGCCAAGCAGCGCCCCCCTCAGAAGTCCAAGCAGCCGCCGCGCAGCAGCCCCCACAGAGGGCCGGGCACCAGCCGTGGGGGGTCCCCCATCAAAGCTTCTAGGTTCTGGTAACACCATCTCTTCCCTTTTGTTGCCCCAGCCCTAAGGTTAGTAGCTGCGTCCTGTGTTTACTAACGTCTGGGCTACCTCAGTGGCCCTCTCTTGGCCTTACCCAACCCGTGTCAATTCCCTGCATTAAATCCCCATGTTTGAAATACCTAGTGTGGCTTCTGTTTTCCTCATCGAGCTGTGGGTGTAGTACTTCAGGGGACAGTAGCTGTTGCTTCTTTGGTCCGAGAGGACTGCAACCGATTACTGTATAAACTCAGAGTAGCCACCCCAGAAACAGAGCACGCAAATGAGGCCCTCCATTGCTGTGCCTCAGAGACAAGAAGAGTGACTCTAGGGATAGCTGCACACGTGTAGAAAAGGAGAGGTTCAGCCAGTTCATCCACCCGTCCCCCTGACACACTTCAGCTGCTGTTAATCTCAGCGGCAACATCATCCATTCACTCGCGCACTCATCCAACAAACTTGATAGCATTCCACAGAGTTCCATATGTCATGGTGGGGGGATGGGGATACGGCAGTGAACAAGTCAGGTTGTGACTCACCAGGATGAAACAAGGGAGTAGTTGGTCACAGTGTAGGGTGTATGTACCTTAACGTTGTCATAATCAGTAAGTACGCTGGGGCTATGGGAGCCTGGAACAGGGTTCGACCCATCTGGGCTTCACAGAGGAGGTTAGGCTAGGGTAAGTAGAGAATAAAAAGGAGCCTATGCAGAGAGAAGGTAAGGCAGAGATGTGTTTGTCTGTCTCATCTTAGGAGGGTCAGCTTTTTGTTTTTTAATAGACTTCATTTTTAGAGCAGTTTTAGTGTCACAGTAAAATGGAGTGGAGGGTACAGAGATTTCCCATATAGTCCCTGCCCACACGCATGGCAGGCCAATTGTTTAGTTCTTTTAATATGTGGAAATGAAGCTGCTTTGTAGGTTAATGGCGGGTGTTAATTGTGTTTGAGATTCTCATCCTTACTCTGCATAGCCTGTTACTCGGGGTGCATGTCACTTGCTGTTTACCGATGTACTATGCAGAAGAATCCACGGAGGAGCGGATTAAAGACGCCCCCCCCCCCCCCAGAGAATCCAGTTCCTTGGGTGACCCATGAGATCTGGAGATCTGCCTTTCCAACAAGCAACACCTCCACCCCAGCATAGCGACACCGCTGGTATGCGGACCACCCTTTGAGAAGCGCTGACCTACGTCATCCATAAATAAGTGACCCACGTTGTCTGTGATGTGCAGTAAAGACATGTGGAAGGGGCCACACGCGTGGCACTAAAAGTGAGAGCATTAGGAAGGTGCAAGATGGGGTGAGATTAGTTTGTGAAGGAGGTAAGAGCCCGCCAGTATCTAACTCTGGAATAGGAAGCTGTGTGCCGGGTTACCGAGTCCTTAATGAGGGCCCCCCAAGGGGCCTGAGTCCAGGGGGCCTGGCCAGGTAAGGTGTATATGGAGGTGGTTAGGAAGTGTGAGAAGTAGAGAAAACCAATTGGGTACGAGGCCTGTCATCTGCGGGGGTGGCTTCAAGCCACACCATGTGTAGTGAGTTGTGTGATGGCTGCTTGGGTGGCTGGGAGTTCAAGCAGGACATGGATAGGAGAGGAAGACCATGAACGCCAAGTTCATCTGTCTCTGCCCAGCGGAACTCAAGAGGCTGGTGTGATTTGCTTCCCTCAGTTAACTGTTCTCAGTGGGTATCAGGCTGTCCTTGCCTCCTCAGCAATTGTCACTCCCCTGGGATGGAGGACCCACAAGCCTCTGTTCATAGGGTCCCACAACACTGAGGATATGCCATTTGAACCCTTCCTGAGATCCTCATTTTTCCTTCTCAGATTCCCTGAGGAGATGCACTAGAGCCATTGCTTTGCCACGAGTTTATTCCCCCTGTTGACATTCGTTGGCTGTCCCAAATCAAAGGGGTGGGAGGAAGGTTAATGGGGAAAAAATTCACTCTTAGGCAGAGCTACTAAGCTGCACTTAAAGACAGGCTCAAAAAAAGATTTTCTGAAGCACACTTCCCTTCTGAAATGGTGCCACTCCTGAATTCTGACCTTTAAAGGTTAAAAAAGATATTGACAAAGGCCTTTCGGATCCTTAGTAACCCCCTTGGGTAGATCTCAAGAACCAGAGAATATTCAAGACTTAGGACTGGTAGAATTCCTTGCAGCCCGACTGAACATTTTCATATCTAATGGGAGGAAACCCTGGCATCTCCCTCTTAATTTAGCCTACTCTCAATTCCTCAAGATTTTAGGATTCACAGGTCACCCTTGCCTTTAGGGTTGACACATGTTTCCTGGGCCAAGCCTCTTTTGGCCCCGCAGGGCTCTGCTTTGGGAGCGGAGAACCTGCGGTTCTCTGAAAGCCACTGTGGCCTGTGAGTGACTGGGGCCAAGTGCACATCTTCGAGCAGTGCTGTGTGTGCCTTTGACTCATTTTTTCACAGAATTTCTTGTACCACATTGGGCCCTGCACACCAGGAGCTTGGAGGACCGATCTCTTCCCACGTGTATTTTCTAGCTTATTCATCAAGACCATGTGCACAGCAATGCACCAAGCTCTGAGCAATCAAAGGAAATGACGTTTGCCCCTGGTCTGGCTGCCCGGATGGGATTTAGGAGCGGCCCCTCCCTCAATGATGTTGTTCTTCCCTCCAGGAACCACGCTGAGCTCGGCGTCTCTATCCCAGCCCACATTCAGGGGTCCCACCTGCCTGGTTCATCTCCTTCCCCAGCTTGCTTTTTCACTCTCTTGTCTCACTTCAGCAGGTGATAAAGTCAAAGCCCAAGAAAGACAACCATATTGCTAGAGGGTAAAGGTTCTAAGTGGCTCTCAGGTTCTCCACAGAATTTGGTCTTTCGGAGACAGGGTGCTTTAGCTTTGAGTCTCAAGTTGAAGCAAGCAGGGTTCGGTATTTTATTGACCATGCACTGTCTTGGCCGAGGCATGACAGGGCATTGCTTCTAAAGGTTAAGACAAACACACCCACTGAATGACTACATGCTATCTATATCTGTATCTATCTATCTGTCTATCCATCTATCTATAATAGTATAGTTTTGAGTTTGTTTGGAGTTATCAGGACTGCCAAACAATAATCCAATTCTAAATACTTACATACTTGACAAGCTAGGACTTACTTCCAAAGAGCGCTGACCCAGAGCAATTACTCTGAGGGTCTGAGAGTGTGCACTGACAGAACCACGTATTGGGGCTGAGGTTCAGACTGTTAGATAAGGGGCATCTGCCTGCTTTTCAGGTGTGCAGACCCAAGTTTATTCCAGACCCTTCTACGACATGACTTTGTCCTCTTTTTGTCCTTCCTCATGCCAAGAGGTATATTCTGCCATTTTGTACTTCTGGAAAACCGCAGACCATTTTCTCTTTCTTTGTGCAGGACTGGCCAAACTAACCCTTCTGGTCCCTTTTCTGAGCCCTCCCTGAGTTTACACAAGCAAAAGCATTGACTTTGTATTCATGTCTTAGAAAGAATTTATTCCTTACGTGCTTGTGGAAAAATCGCACCCAGGCATGTATTAATGCTTAATCACATCCCAATGTTTACACCCTGGCAATCTATTTTTGGGCTCATCAGCCAAACAGAATCAGAAATGCATCTACCATTTCCCAGGTAACAGTGGAGTTAGGGAAAGGTAACTCTCAGATCAGGCTCTGGTCTGCCTGCCTCTCAGATTGCATCATTGCTTTTATGAGTTTGGATGACTGAACTCTTGAGTCTTGCTCTACCTGAGGCATAGATCCCTTCCTGTCCAGGAGCAGGCTTCTACACCTTGTGGCCGTCCCCATAGCATGGTGCCTGAGCAGAGCAGGCTCTCACGGAGGCCGGGGTTAGCCAGAGAGGCCTCTGGTCCCATGAGCTGTGGGTACTCTTCCATTTGGACAGCTCCTGCCTGGTTCCATGTCCCCAGTATACAGCGCATGGTTAACCAGTCTCTCTAACAACCTTAATGCCATTGTTGCCCATCCTCTGGCCACGCTCATCCCACAAATCCCTCACCTAGATCAAGTTGATGCCCTACGTGCACTACTCCAGCCTCCAGCTGATTGTTGATAGAGTAAGGCTCCACGGTTGCAGACAGCTGCTGAGCACAGCTAGGAGAAGCCCGTAGCCTTAAGGATTGGTGCCACCATGAATGGTGAGCACCAGCCTCTCTCCAGACTAGTTTGCCTCCACCAGCCCCAACATGTTTATCAGGATATGCATCTGTCTTTAAATCCTTTCTTTTTTTTTTTTTTAATTTTTTTTTCAACGTTTATTTATTTTTGGGACAGAGAGAGACAGAGCATGAACGGGGGAGGGGCAGAGAGAGAGGGAGACAGAGAATCGGAAACAGGCTCCAGGCTCCGAGCCATCAGCCCAGAGCCTGACGCGGGGCTCGAACTCCCAGACCGCGAGATCGTGACCTGGCTGAAGTCGGACGCTTAACCGACTGCGCCACCCAGGCACCCCTGTCTTTAAATCCTTTCTGCCACTCATGTGTGATCTGCGTGATCTTCCTCCCCCAACTCGTGTTTCTTCCGGGGTCTTGCTGCACTTCCCCAACAGCTTCAGCCTTTTTCTATGGTCTCAAGAGAAAGTGCTTTAGCTTTTAAACATCCTCAGTCGTCTCATAATGACTGAGCTCGCCTCTGGCCCTGTCTGGTCTCTCCTTTTCTCAGGCAAATTAAAAAAAAAAAAGTAGCGTAAATTTATCACCTTTACTTCTCTAAATTGCATTTACTCCTCAACTGACTATGCCCTGATTCTTCCCAGAGCACCTCACTGAAATCTCTCCTGTGCAGGTTCCTCCAGAAGCAACAATGCTCGGGCAAGCAGTTCATTTGGGGGGAGGCGGGGGGAGGGAATGCTGGAGGAACGGGGAAGTGAGACAGAAAGGGAAGCAGCTGATAGAGAGTGTGTTATCAAACCAGTTCTCACTGTGGGCTCCCAGGGCTTAGTCCTGCTAGGGAGCCCTAGTTGCTAACGTAGGACGTGCACTCAGTTTTCCCAGCCAAGGGGTGAAAGAGCTGGGGTATTTATACACCAGGCCATCAGTCATTGGTCAACTAATGCTGCTTTGAGGATAGTGTTAATTCCTTGACACTTCTGACCTGCCAAGCAGATGGCAAAGTGAGCTGCTGTAGCAGGAAAGAGCCCACAGGCAGAGAAAGGCATCTGGAATTTCAGCCAGTGTGCACAGTGGTAAAGGCGAGGGGCCATAGGCCAGGTACTAGCAGCACCCGCTTTAACAGCTTCCCTGTGGTCTTTGTGTTGCTTTGCTAGATGAATGCTCAATCCAGTCTTTATATCGATGGTGCTGTCTGTCAAATTTGTTGACTACTCACTCACTCAGTCATTAAATTCTCTGCTCTCTTTAGGGGTGCCTGGGTGGCTCCGTCAGTTAAGCATCCGACTTTGTCTCAGGTCATGATCTCACTATTTGTGGGTTCGAGCCCCACATTGGGCTCTGTGCCGACAGCTCGGAGCCTGGAGCCTGCTTCCAATTCTGTGTCCCCCTCCCCCTCTGCCCCTGCCCTGCTCTCTCTCTCTCTTTCTCTCAAAAATAAATAAACATTAAAAAAAACTTTTAAATTCTCTGCTCGCTTGCCTTCCATGACCCTTCTATTTCCTAATTTACCGTGTGAACTTTTCTTCTGCCTCCGTTGTGAATCCTTGCTCTTCTGCTAATTGTGAAACCTTGGGATCCTCGGGTTTTATCCTGAGCTTGCTGCCTGGGCAATTTTTTGTTCTTTCATGATGGGCACACTGATGACTTTCAAACCTTACTTGAGTCCTGACATTAAACTCTGGGCCCATTTGCCCAGCAGATCAACTTGGATGTTGTCAAACCCAACCATCTCCACTTGACTTCTTTCCCACGAAGACTTGTTCTTCCCCTTATTTACTATCTCAGCAAGTAACGCTATTGCCCCTCCCAGCATCCACATTGAAAAGCTAAGCACCATCTTAACTTCCAAATTTCCCCCCTAACACATGACTGCCAATTTTACTTCTAGATTTTTTTCCCCTATAACTTAGAGCACATTAAGGGCCAATGGGAAGGGGTATGGACATGAGAATGAGACTGGAAACAAAAGAGGGGGCATGGAGATTGTTGATAGAGTAAGGCTCCTTCGTAGTATGTGTGGAGGGACTGGCCTTTGATGGGAGCAGGAAAAGCCATTTGGTTTTGCAAAGGAATGAGAAAGACCCATTAGTGAGCATTAAGATGAAGGCAAGTCCTACTCAAGGATGAGAGAGCCAGGGGGTGGGTGAGAAGGTTAGAGTTTTGAGAACCAGAGACCAGGCTGGGGAAAATACTGAGGGTTAGCTGAGCTCTGATCCATGGAGCTGCATATGAATCTTTTGTTCTTATGGAGATTATTCTCCAGGATGGGAAACCAGTTACCATCTCCACAGTCTCCAGCAGCATCATCCAACTCCACATCAAGTCTTCTTTTCTTCCAGTTTGCTTTGCCAAACGTTCCCACAGCAACTGTTCTTAAACTTCACCAGGAACCCCTAGTGCTCTGACCCTTGTTTTTCCTTCTCCATTCACCAGACTCTCCTTTTGTTCTCTAGGTAGTTTGATTTTTATATTTATTATATTGTATAGGATTGTATTGTATTGTAAATTATTCAATTTATGAAACTAAAAGGAACCCAAGTTCTTTCATTTCTCCTGCCCCCTACTCCCCACCCTCCACCTCTGGCAACCACCAATCTGTTCTCTTTATCTATGAGCTTGGTATTTGTCTCTGTCTGACTTATTTCCCTTAGTGTAATACCCTTAAGGTATATCCATGTTGTTGCAAATGGTAGTCATTCTTTTTTATTGCTGAATGATATTCCATTGTATATATAAATTTATTAATCCATTCATCCATTGATGAACACTTATTAATCCATTCATCCATTGATGAACACTTAGGCTGTTTCCATATCTTGGGTATTATAAATAATATGCCAATGAACACGGAGCTACATATAGCTCTTTGAGTTAGTGTTTTCATTTTCTTTGGATGAATACCCAGAAATGAAATTGTTGGATCATATTGTAGTTTTATTTTTGAGTTTTTGAGGAACCTCCATGCTGTTTTCTATAGTGGCTGTGCCAATTTACATTCCCTCCAACAGTACACAAAGGTTGCCTATTCTTCACATCTTTACCAGCACTTGTTATTTCCAGTCTTTTTGATAATAGCCATTCTCATAGGTGTGGGTGATATCTCATGTGGTTTTGACTTGCATTTCACCGATGATTAGTGATGTTAACCACCTTTTCATGTACCTGTTGGTCATCTTATCTCTTCTCTGAAAAAATGTCCATTCAGACTCCTTTCTTCCCTCTCCTCCCTCTCCAAATTAGAAGCTGTGGCTCAACATTTTAATCTCTTTAAAAATACCCTACACCCCCCTACCCTCTGAATATCCGTCTCATATTTTTGGAAAAACTCTAACTTTGGATGAATCCAGCCATCTGTCTTCACCATGTCGGTTTCCAGGCAGCTGAGTCTCACTGGAAAATAACACATAGCAGGGCAGTGGTAGTTGGGCATAAGTAGAATTATGCCCATAAAATCACATAGCTTGTTAAGTGTTAGTTTTGCGCAGTCATAGTTAAGTTACCTGCATGCAGACAAAGGAGGAAGCCATGGACCCCAAAAGTGTCATGTATATATGTGAAATACACCACCCAAACACATACCCTACATATAGAAGGTTTGTTGAAACATAATTTGCATGCAGCAGAAGTCGACCTTTTCAGCAAACAGTTCTCTGCTCACCATTATGTAACTACCATCCCAATCAAGATGTTGAGTCTTTTCATCACCCTCTCCGCCAAATTTCCCTCATACTTCCTCTTTGCAGTCAATCCCCAAGCCCCTGACAACCACCAATCTGTTTTCTGTTCCTACGGTTTTGTCTTATAAGTCTAAAATGTCATATAAATGGAATCATACAGTGTGTACCCTCTTGAGTCTGGCTTCTTTCACTTAGCATAATGCATTAGAGATTGAACTATTTGTTGCACAAATCAGCAGTTCTATTTTCATATTTATTTCTGGGTGGCATTCCATTATATGCATGTGCCTATCATAGTTTTCCATTAACCAGTTGAAGCATATTTAGGTTATTTCCAATTTTTGATGAATAAAGTTGCTGTAAACATTCATGTGAGTGTAAATTTTCTTTTCTCTTGAGTAAATACCTAAACCTGGTATTGCTAGACCACATGTTAACTGCTAAATTGTTTTCCAAAGTGGTTGTACTATTTTGTATTCCCATTAGCAACGTGGGATGCTCTGCGTGCTTGTCAGCACTTGGTATTGTCAGCTTTAAAAACTTTATCCACTCCGATAGGTGTGCAGTGGTATCTCATCGTAGTTTTAATATTGTATTTCCTTAATGCCTAATGGTGTTGAGCATCTTTAAATGAACTTATATATCATCCACTAAAGATGGGTGATATTTGTGTATTGGTCAGGTGTGTGTTCAATCTTTTGGCCATTTTAGAAAGTGGGTGGTTATTTTCTTGTTATCGTGTTTTGGAAGTTTAAAAAATATATCTGGATATATTTTACTGTATATGCAAATATATCAAATTTAATATATTTATCAAATACATGTTTTGCAAATATTTTTTCCCAGTCTGTGGTTTGCTTGGCTTGCTTTCTCATTTTCTTAACAACGTCTTTTGAAGAACCAAAGGTTTAATTTTGATGAAGTCCAATTTATCATTTTTTTCCTTTTATAGATCACGCTTCTTGTATTGTATGTGGGAATTCTTTGCCTAACACAAGGTCACAAAGATTTTCTCCGATGTTTTCTTCTAGAAATCTAAATCTTTAGGTTTACATTTACATTGTTGTCCATTTTGAGTTAATATTTTGTAAATGATGTGAAGTACGGATTGAAGTTCAATTTTTTTTGCATATGGATATTCAATTGTTTCAAGACCATTTTTTTTTTAGAAGATTCTCCACTAAATGAATTTTGCAATTTTGTAAAAAATGGGTTGACTATAATGTGTGAGTTTATTTCTGGACTTCCTATTCTGTTCTGTTAACCTATGTATCTTTCCTTTCAAATTTCAACTTGATTACTGTCGCATTATAGTAAATATTGAAATCAGTTTAATGTGAATTCTCCAACATTGTGCTTTAGTTTTGAAATTGGTTGTGACTATTCTAGTTCCTCTGCTTTTTCATACAAAATTTAGGGTCACTGTGTCCATTTACGTAATATATCCTGGTAGAATTGAATGGGATTGTATTGAGTTTATAAATCGACCTGGTGAGAATTGCAACCATATTTAATACATGAACATAGTATATATCTCTCCACTCATTTAGATCCTTTTTGTTTTGTGGTTTTAGCATATAGATCTTGTACATATTTTGTTTGCTTTATAATGAAGCACTTTATGTTTTAGGTACTATTAACATAATATTTTTTCTATTTCGATTTCCCATTGTTCATTTCCAGTATATAAAATATTATTGATTTTTGTATATTGATCATGTATCTTGTGATCTTACTAAACTCACTCATTATAGCTTTTTTCTGGGGTAGATTCTGGTATTTTCTCCATTGACAATCATGTTGTCTGTGAATAGAGAGGTGTTTTTTTATCCCCCTTTCAATAGGTATGCCTAGTTTTTGTATGGTTTAAACTATTATTTCACTGAGAACATTTTCTTCTTGGAGAAATAGTTTAACAAGATTAAGTCCTTGCCAAATTGGCTTTCTGGATTACTAAAAGGAGTTAGAGCCCAAATTAGATGATCAGTTATGTGGACAGTCTTTATAATTTTCATTCTTCAGAGCCGTGCTACAGGAAGATGACTAGGGCATTTTATATAGGGTTTGACTCTTGTGTAATAACTACCTGTTATTTTCCTATTGTGAATTGGTCAGTGGGGACGAGGTGCAGAGTATCTGATGTAGGCAAAGAAGTCCCCTCCTGTGTCTGCAGAATCATCATTATGCTAGGGAGCCTTTGCATAGCCCTTTGATTTAAGAGCCTTCACACTTCTGGCTGATCAGATGGCCACCTCCCCCCTTGGCTCATCTGCAACCTTCCACTGCTACATTTCAGACCCAATAGTGTGCATCCCTCTTGCTGGAGTGTTCCTGAGTCTGGACCTGAAACTCTTATATCCCCAGAGTCTGACTCAGGGCTTGGCTGATCTTATTGACTGAATAAGACCTGGAAATACAACCTAGCTGTCATTCTAGCACAGCGGGAGGGGCAAGGACTCTGATACGAGGTTTGAGTCTGAGCTCTTCCGTCAAAGTGATTCTTGGAAAGCTCTATTTTTCCCATCTGTAAAATGAGGATGTTATCTTCCTCGTGAGTTATCATTGTGAAGGACTTAGTTCATCATCTAATCCTATCAGGTAAGTTGATGTTATTAGAACTGTTATTTAATAGATACATTGTGTCACTTCATCGTGGCCCCTAGCAGATGCTCCTTAATTCCGTTGCTTCCTCTGGTTGAAATGGAGCTCAGGGGCGATTGCTGCCCAAACTGGCCATCCCCCGCGGCATCCGTGTGGCTGCCATTGTCAGTGGAGTGCTAATGAAAAAAATTAGGTGCTCACACCATCTAAGATGCTGCAGTGGCTGGTTGCAGTGCGACCTGCACAGGTGATGCCTGGGATCTGTGGGCTTCCATATGACTGCCAGCACCCGGGGTTTTGTATCTGGCATGATTTATGGGGGGGTCTAATATGAGCGGGCAGTCCCCCGTCTGAAGGGCATGCAGGCGATCCAGCAAGTGTACAGTGATTTTCTTCTCAAATTTCAAGGGATGCATTCCAGCCTTCTCATTCTACGAATTCCGGCCGAGTATTTCTTCGTTTATTTTTCTCGGTATCCAGCCTTGTTAGCTTGATATGTAATTAGAGGTTTTGGAAAATGTTATTATTAACACCTGAATACGAACTTTATTTCTGATTTTTAACCCTCCCTCTCCAAATTATAGGAAGAGCTGTGTTTCTCATAAGCTTAGTTTTCAGTGTGAAAGTATTGTACATTCCTAATGCACGTATCTTGATGGGGTTTCTTCCTCATTTGGTTTTTTTAAATTAAGAACTTTGGTGACGTTCTGAAATTATTTGACATGGCCTCATTTCCAAGGTGGCCACATAGAGTTCTGCTGTGTAAATAAATTGTGGTTAATATAATGCAATCCCTCAGTTGGAGAGCAAGTTTGCAAGCAATTGTTGTCCAGAGCCACATATTTATGTGTGTGTGCATGCGCACGTGTGTAAGTTTATTTATTTATTTTCGAGAGAGAGAGAGAGAGAGAGAGAGAGAGAGAGAGTAAGCAGGGGAAGGGATGAGAGGGAGGGAGAGAGAGGGAGAGAACCCAAGCAGATCCCATGCTGTTAGCACAGAGCCCACCGTGGGGCTTGATCCCATGAACCCCAAGATCAGGACCTGAGCCAAAATCAAGTGTCGGATGCTTAACGGACTGAACCGCCCAGTTGCACCTATAATGTTTTTAGTGGTGTTATTTGAAACACAGTCTGTTCCCCGTCAAAACAGGAACATGTCAATATGGTCACAATTTCATAATGTGAGTTCATATACCCTAAGTGTATATATGTATACATTCATTTCTTTATGTCTCTGGCCGGTAAAACTAGATTTTTTTTTTTTTTTTTTAGGAGTGGAGTGGTATTTTGATTTCCTTTGTGGCTTTATGTATTTTAAAATTATCTGCAATGATTAAAGTGTAAAGCAAGAATTATTGTACACAAACGTAGGAGAACTTCAAAAGAATATCTTCTTCCTGGCCTGAGCCAGGGGAAAAAATTACATTATTTTGGCCAGATGCTGCCAGAATTGGGAAATTAAGCAAAGGGAGATTAAGGTTAGATTTCCCGGGAGAATAACAACCCCAAAGGTAGTCTACAAATTCACAATTATGTTAACTGAGCACAGAGAGTGTTCATCACTTAGCAACACTGTGGATTTTGTTTCTCTTTGTAAACCAGATTGAAAAGGAGGAGCAAGCCGACCCCACGGAAGAAGTGAGGGCGCAGTTTCAAGCGAATGGACCACCTCAGCACCTGGACTCACTGCTTCTTGACCCCCGTGCCCTTGGGCAAGTTATCTGGCTTCCAGTAGGATGCAGGGACAGACACCGGCTGATGTGGCAACAGCTGATGCCCACAGGCCCCTCGGTGCGGGGGCCGCCTGGAGGTGAGAGGGGGCATCTCTGTGCGTCATGCTCCAGTTGGCGGGTCCCAGCAGTGGCCCTCGGGCTCCAGAGCCCAGTGCATGGCTTCTATGGTCTCAGCTGCGGTCTTTTCTCCCTGAGAACAGGGTTTCAAGGTCTTTGGATCAGGATGGTCAAGTGACAGCCCTTGTATTGTCCTCCAACCTCTGTTCTCCTCCCTCTCTGGCATCCTGTTGCCTAATCTGACTTTTGATCCTTGACCTTCTTCTTTGTAATTAATCCTCTGCCTGGTTCCTCTCTTCCCCTCTGCCTTCGGGTTCCCATTTGACCTCCTTAATCAGTTCCCCGCACTGGCACACAGCCAGAGACACAGTTAGCTCTGGGGAAGATCCAAGTTCTTTTGAGTAAGGTATTAGGTGAGCAGATGAACCAGGTGTGCAAAGAAATTCCCAGGGAGGGTAGGGGTTGTCCAAGTCCACATGTCGGAAGCAGCCAACGTGCTGTGTCAGAGCTGAGAGTAACATTGTGAACAAGTAGCTCCTTCCCACTCCCCAGGCCCCTGTCTCCAACCTCACACAGGGATTTGTGAATGCCTTCTTCTGATCCCTGCCTGGGTGAGAGCATACACTCTCAGATACTACCTTTGAGCCTTGTCCAATTCATCTGGACAGTCCCAGATTCAGAACGAATTGCTTCAATTCGCTGTAGCCTTGGGAAAGTTATCTGGGCTCACTCAATGACTTACCCTTGCCCCTCTCCCAAAGGTTCCTGGAGACCAGGCTGCTAAGAGGGCCCCTCTGTGAGGCCAAGTTGCCACTCTCCCACCCTCCCACCTCAGGACACCAGCAGGTGGCCCCAGGGCCTTTCACAGGACCAGAAGGGGTACTCAGAGAGTTGCTGTTTCCAGGCCACAATGCCCCAAATTCTTGGGGAGGGCTGAATCCCTCTATGCTGTCCCTGGTTGGTGCCTCCACATACTATAGTGGGGTCAGGCAAAATAGGAGAGGAGAATTAAGTGTGGGAGAGGAGAGGAAGTTAGGGTAGATAAGCAGTCCAAGACTTCTCTCCCTATGTGGGAGGTTATCCCATGATATGTGTAAGTCTGAAACCAATTGTAACGGAGTAGGGTTAGGGTTTGATTTCTCATCTCTGATTTGCTCCCACTATCTATAGCCCCAAACTCGTGGAAAGAACTTTGACCTTGAGTATGGGATATCCATCAGGGACATAGGAAATAATCCCCTGACTCTGCCTTGGTTAGATCACGTTCCCTACACACACACACACACACACACACACACACACACACACACAGATGCTTGGTGGGGTTTGCCCCTGGGTTAAGTGGAGGACTTTCAGATCATCTTGCTTTCCTGTGGACTGGCTTGTGTGTTTGTGTATATGTTGGGAAACTTGGCTTTGGGGGAATAGTTTTGGGCTCTCATGTTCTTTCCCAGGCACAAATACTAGAGAGACCCTCCAAGTCTCATTTCAGTTCCGTGCTCCCTGGGGACCCTGACCACTGAAGCTGATTATGAGAGAAGACTGAACACTAATAGATTCCCTTCAGGGACCTGACTTTGACTTAGGGTTCCACCATTTGCCCGGCAGTGGCTTTGAAAGAGTCTTTCATCATGGATCACTTTCCCTACTCACCTCAGAGCTGGGGGATGGAAGGAGAGGGGTTGGAGAAGGCTCATCTCTCTTGAGTCTCCAGTGGGATACATTCCAGAAGCCATCCCTGCTTGTTTTAAGCCCAAGCTTGGCTAATTTGTTTGTTGACTTTAAAGTTGGGCCTGAAGGGTGAGAAATACAGGCAATAGATCCAAGCTCAACCCCTCCAATGCTTTCTATTAGGAGGCCAGTGGAGGGAAGCTGAAGCCATGACCCAGTCCCTAGGGCATAAGGCTCATTGCCTTTCCAGGTCTGGCCCACCCCACTTGTGATTCAGAAGCCCTTTGCCTACCCAGCAAGACCACACTTTCCTGTCTTCCTTCTTTTGTCTCCTTTTGTATGTGTAAATAATATGTTGTCATAGCTACTCAGTGCTTATACTCATTCGGGTCTGTTCTTACTATGCACTCTGCCTGTGATGCTCTCGTCCAAGATCTCTGCACTGGTGACTTCAGCTCAAATATCATCTCGGAGATGTTTCCCTTGGAAACTCACTGTGGTTTCCATAGTTACTCTCTATCTCGTCACTCTAGTTTTGTCAGTTGTGTTTGTCTTCACAGCACTCATCACCCTCGGGAATTATCTTGTTCATTTATTTGCTTGTTTACTGCTTGGCTGTCCTTCTGCTCCTAATGTAACTTCCATGACCACCAACACCTGTTCCCTGCCACATCCTCAGTTCCCAGCGCTAGGAGGAACTCAATAAACACTTGTTGACTGAATAGATGTTTGCTTGTTGTTTTTTTAAAATAGGAATGATTTTTCAGAAGTTTAGATTCTTTTGAAAAGTCAAAGGTGTCTACTGTACTTAGTAACAAGGAACCATTGGTGACATTTGAGGGTGCTCTTGGAGTAAATAGGAGGCGATGTGACCATGAAGGGAAGCAGGGCATAGGGCAGTAGCTGGGGTGTCCCATGAACTCAGGAGATACTTGAGCTTGGTGAAGGAAGGAAACAGCAGAGGTGTGCGAAGGAGGAGGAAATACTGAGTCAAGAACTGAGGAGGCAGGAGGGAGAATCTGGGGCACAGGTGAGGGGATCAGGCATGTAGCAGGAGTCCCTTTTCAGTGGGAAAAGGGGAAGGAGAAAAGGAGTGTGTAGATTCTGGTGGGTTGGCAGGGTCAGCGGCAGGGGCTCGAGGGCAGTTCCTGCCTGTGGCTTTGATTTTCTCTTGAACTTGGAGGTAAAGTGACCTCTTCACAACGGGGTTAGTGGTGGTGTCAGGGGTCAGAAATATGAGGATGGTGGAGACAATTATAAAGAGATCACTTCATCTCCAGCTTTTGAAATATACATATTTTTTTAAAAAACCCTTTGCCAGAGGAATCTAATTAACCAATTAATTAACAATTCAAAGCAACATTTTGCCACTAAGTCACTGCATACAACTTCATATTTAGACGTAAATCCTAGGCCTCAACTTGAGTCCCATATGGTCTCAGATGGAAGAAGAAGGAATAGGAGAAAGAAAGGCAGAGTCTAATCTTCTCAAGGAATAAAGAATCACGAGGAAGCTTTCACAAGGGGAAGCTGCAAAAATTCTGACAAATCATAGCAAGATGGGGCTGTGCTGTGAGACAGTAATTTGCTGAATGTCCATCTGGACTCTGTTCTAACACCAGAAAGATGTAGAAACTCAGGCCTGGAAGGGTCCAGGGAGGCTTCTGGACTGACTCCATAGCACAAGTCTCCGTCTCATTAATAATACCATTAACAGGTACTTATTAGCTCTGCTTAAATAAAATGAAGTGTTCTTAATGGATAAAGATGATTCCATTGACCCAACAGTACAGTGTGCAGTTGCAACTTGGAGAGATTTTGCATACTCACTCTTCTTGTTTGTAACATAGGTACACACTTGTAGGAGTGTTGGTTAAGGGTAGTGATAAAAATACCTTCTTTCTATTAAATATCAACTATGCATCCATCCTATACTACATAGCGTTTTGTGTTTGTAAATGGCTGCCATGAAACCATGACCTTGGCCTTCTTGCTATCATGCTGCGATCTAGAAATTTCCAAAATGAGTTTGATGGAGCCTTAGGGGTGCTTGGGGTGCCATGTTATGAGATGAGAAGGAGGTAGAGCCAACGTGGCTCCAATCTGCATCCCCACATCGACTAGGCAGATTTTAAGGTCTATGTTGACTTCCAATTTCACATAGATAAAGGGTTGCACTGGGATAAAAGAGTCTGACAATCTTCACCGTCATGACTGAAATCAACTACTGGTAAAATGATTATGCTAGTGACTTTCTATATGATTTTTTAAATCAAAGAGTGTACTATTTGGCATTGCATCATAGGTCTGGGTTTAATTGACTGCTATTTCAGTCACAACATTTCCTTTTAGGCAACAATTCACCCACCACCAAGTTGAGTGTTTTGACCTTTGATCAACTGGCTAGGTTTATCCAAAGTACAGATGAGCAAAAGTACTAGATTAGCAAAGAGTCTTGATAATTATACCTGTATTTTATTTTTAAGCAAATTTATGTGAAAGTATTCTATTCAACATGGTACTAAAAATCCATTTCTGTTGCATAAACTACGTGAACTAAATAGACTACATTAATAATACATAAAATAGGTTTGCGGAGAGTGGAGAAAATGGGAAGCCATAGCGTAAATGGTGGTCTTCATCGCAAATCAAATATCTATCAGATTTGAATCATTTGGTTCAAAAAGATCTCTGCACAATAGAACTAAGTTCTAAAACAGTGTTAAATCTAAGTACCAAAGTAATATTCACATTGGAGTTTGAAGCACATTCATTTTCCCAAGAGTCCATTCGTAACCACAGCTGGGGGCTGCGAGGTCCAGGGGTCGAATCTTGAGAGGCTGGTGCACTTCCCTCTAGAACCCAAAGGTTGTAAGTATTTTGTAGAGAGAAAAGTAGATAACCTCAAGTAACTAGGATCTCGAAAGAAGGTACTTTTACAGCAAGAGGGTCTAGGTCTCTAAGGTTTCCTTTCCTTCTAAGGAGGAAAGCTTGGGAGTGTCTGGGTCCACGCTTGAGAAGGTGGTGATGGCAGCTGGAAGTCTTTCGTGTGTTGATTAATGACGGATGTTCCTTATAAAGATAGGAAGTGATTTGCATCAGCGCTAGCCAAACCCACCCTCCCTGCAGAAAGTAAGAGATATTGGGCCAGCCTTTGTTAATGAAGCCTCTAGGGCCACTATTAAAGGCAGATATATTAACAGATACTGCAAATGGGCCCTTGGCCCAGGTGGTGGTTCACACACAGCCCCCTGTTGACCTCCAGGCAAATCTGTTTGATTAATGCTGAAGTGAAGATACCCTTACTGTGGCCGCCATCACCATGCCATCGAGGAGGGTTGGGGAGTCTGTCTTTCAGTGGGTGTGAGACTCAGTAGACATTCTGGTAACTTTCCATCAAGGAAGTTATGTTTGCCTGCAGATCAGAGGGTGAGTTTTTCCTGACACCTCATAGGTTACCCAGGTGGCGGCCCATTCACAGCTAATTCAGTCCTAGGCATGCCTCTTCCATAGCGGGAGAAAGGCGAATGGCACAGTGGGCAGTGAGTACCGGGGCAGTCACTCACAAGGAGTGTCCCATGGGAGCCAGCCTGGCTTCAGGGACCTCTTATTGACGGGAGTTCCTTGGTGATCTTCCTGGGTTTGGTTTTATTTCTGAGACCTCTGAAGTACACCAGTCTCTGGGTTTGTTACTTGCAATTCCTGTCTCAGGAAGGCAGCACTCTCTTCCTATCCGGGAAGAAATCTTAATGCATCAAAAGGAAAGAGTTTGGTCTCTTAGGCTTTCTTTACCGCCACATGGTGAGCCAACAGATTGCTACATAATCTATTTTCACTGCATTCGCCCTCTGTTTCTCGAATTCTCGGTAAACATCCCTTTCTGCAGCTGACAGCCTCTGTTCTTTCTCTCTGGCTTATAAGCTTTCTGAGTCAGACCCTTTGACGGAATCTTAGTTTTCTGCTGATAGAGATCATGAAGGACCGTTGCTGCCAGCTGCAAGATTTTGCATTTAATTTTCAACTAGAGCTTTGGCTACAAGCAGTAAAAAAAAAAAAAAAAGAAAAAGAAAAAGAATAATTTTCCAACTTTTGTCTTCCAGTTGATGTCTTGCTGACACCTCATTATTTGGCTCGGAATGCAAATGGTGTCTGTTTTCCTCAACTCTTGTTACTGTGGATTTTGGTGCCATCTGATATCCCTGACTCTCTCCCTTCTTCCTGTGGGAATCTGCCAATTCACTCCTATTTTTAAAATGACCCTGTTTATCTCCTTCCCTGTGATTTTTCTCCGCTGATGCAAACCACGGCGAGTGGTTTGAGATGCAGAGCACATTTATTCAGAACTTCAACTTCATTATTTTCCTAAGCCACAGCTTCTCTCTGAGCCTGGAGATTCTCCTCATTTGCTTGCTGATCTCAGTAGGCACGGCTGGGAGGGTAGAGACCAGGGGTGTGGGGGGGACCACAGCCTTCTCTCCACTCCGCCTCCCCCAACGGCTACGCTTTCCTCTTCAGCTCATGTCTTCCGGTTTCCATCTCATTTGTCACTCATCTGTTTTCCTACAACTCACATTCACAAAAGACTTTGGTTTTTATTTTTATTTATTTTTATCTTTTTTGTTTGTTTGTTTTTTTAGTAGGCTCCACGTGTAATTCAGAGCTCAAACCCGACCCTGAGATCAAGAGTCGTGTGCTCTACTGACTGAGCCAGGCAGCCACCCCAAAGGACCATGGTTTTTAGATTTCTTTTTTTAATATTATTTTATTTTATTATTAAAATTTTTTTTAATGCTTATTTATTTTTGAGAGAGAGGGGGGAGGCGCAAAGAGAGAGGGCTGACAGAGCCCCCGAAGTGGGCTCTGAGCTGAGAGCAGGCAGCCAGATGTGGGGCTCAAACTCATGAACTGTGAGATCATGACCTGAGCTGAAGTCTGATGCTTAACCACCTGAGCCACCCAGGTGCCGCAATTATTTATTTATTTCAAGTGTTTATTTTATTTTTGAGAGAGAGAGAGAGAGAGAGAGAGAAAGAAAATGAGTAGGGGAGGGGCAGAGAGAGGAGGACAGAGTATCCGAAGTGGGCTCCACCCTGACATCAGAGAGCCCAACTCAGGGCTCGAACTCACCAACCACGAGATTATGACATGAGCTGAAAATCAAGCGTTGGTCACTCAACAGACTGATCCACCCAGGCGCCCCGGGTTTTGAGATTTCTAGCAGGGCTACCAACAGCCTCCGTGCATTTTTATTGCTCTGGTTTTCACGCTATCTTCACTGCCCCTCCCCCCCGCCCCCGCCCCAGCTTTTGTTCCCAGCTGCTGAGATTCTGCCCAAGCCTGAGTCACCCAGATCCCCACCGTCAGGAGACCAAGGATGATGGGCTGGTGACCCACAGACGGTTCATTCTCACTCCATGTCCTTCCAATTCCAGTTTTCCTCATCTTCCCACATGGCGTGGTGCCCCCAGGCCTTGCAAATGTGGTCATCTGAGTTGGGATGGTTACATCATGGCCGACTCTACCTCCTTAACTTGCGTTCCCCTGCGGTTTTAATTTGCTGGTACTTGCATTGTCTCATGTCTCCAAAAGTCCTCAGTCACATACTTGAACCCAGGTTCTCATGTGATCCCCACCCTTTTCTTCTGGTGTAAGTTTCACTTCGGTGAACTCTTGGAGTCCTAATAAGAGAATCTCTGGAGTCCAAAGGACTTCGCACCAAATGTGCATGTGGGTGGGAGAGGAGAGGGAGAGAGATTCCTCCCTTTTTGTGGCTTCTTTCCTTCTGTGGCTTCATGTGCCTTGGGAGAGGTGGTTTCTTGCTCTTCCATTCCTTGTCTTCCCCTTGCTCAAAATCACATGCAGGTGGAAGGTAGAGGCCCCGTGGCAAGGGTAAACCTAGTGATGCCTCTTACCCATGCAGAACGAGGTTTGGTTGGCATGTCATTCCAATTTCCTCTCTTTTCTGACTTGTGAAATGCAAGTTGCTGTGAGATGAAAAAGCGTTCATGTACATACATCACCCAAGAAAGCTTCATATAGCTGCTTCTGAAGGCAGCTCTGCGTTCTGAACATTTTTAACCCTCTCTGGGATACGACTCCTTTAGAACAATGTTATCTAGTGACTTTCTCATACAAGGATGCATTATACCAACAAACCCGTTTAACCTAGGACATTATTTACACAAGAGAAAAATCAGGCATGTGTGTGTGTGTGTGTGTGTGTGTGTGTGTTTTCTTCCTAGATATAGAACTCATTTTGTCTTAAAATCTGAGTCCCCATTTAAAATGTTTAGGCGACTACTTGGACTTTGCTCTCCACCCCTGTTTTTTTAGGAGCCTTCCTTCTTTGGGACCTTGGAGCAGTAAGCACTTTTGTGCTTGTATCTAAGAGATCAAAAAAAAAGTGCCCTCAAGTCCAGGGACAAATGTACTCATCACAAGTGTCCTTGGCCAACAAGGCCAATATTTGTTGACCGAATACATAAGGAACATATATTGAAGAAAAATATCATTTAGAGTTTTATTGAGTATTTTAGTAAAGACTTAGAAATGAAATTTCCAACCATCAGAGCATGAGAGCCCAAGCTCACACAACTATTCCAGAGGATAACTGAGTTCACCTAAGTATAAGCTGCCGTTTCTTCCATTCATCCGGGACTGGAGCCCAGGGTTCACAAGGTGTATTGAGCATGCCCTGTGTTGACGAGTGCTTGCTTTATTGGTTGATAGTGTCGTGGTGGGAAGTGTATGGGTATGGGTCTGGGCCAAATCATTTTTCCCTCTGCCCCGAGCAATAGTCTATGGGTATTCCTATTTAGGTTTTATCCACAATTAATATTTATAAAGTAAGACTTCATTTGAATACGTTAACTTCTCAGTATAATCTGACTTAATATATATCTTGATTTTTAAAAAATTATCTCAATTTCTTGGTATTTCTTATCGTGTCATCTACATCTTGGCTGTTTTGCAAAATTTCAATACCTTCAGATAAGAGCAAATATAGTAAATTAGTATGTTTTCCAATTGTTGGTGTTGAAAGCAGTGCCTTGAAGAAAGTTTCAGGAAAATGAGCAAGGACACTGGATTCTGGAAAGGGCATTTGTGTGCAGGAAAGAAATTGAGCAGGGACATGGCTTTGTTTCTCACTAGCTGCATGACTTTGGACAAGTCGTTTAAGCCAACGTTCCCTTCTCAGGGCTGCCTTGCGGACTAAAGAAGATAAAAATTTGAGTTTAAAAGATTTAGCACACTTACATGGAAATAAGCTTTCAGAAGGAATATTATAAAGGGTGCTAGTTGACAGAGGTCAGCTTTCGCATTTTTAGTCACATAGAACTCCAGGAACCTCAGTACTGTGATTAGAGTCTAGGTGGCCTGTTGATTGGTATAAGACAATACTTGGAGGCACTTTGGACTGGGAAAAGGATGTGTTGGGTCCATACTCTGGACAGAGAACCTTGCATGCACTACCTGTAACCACCACCCCCCCCCCCCCCCGCCGGCTAAACAAACCCTGAGGTGGGACGGCCTTGAGGAACATGAGATATTTGGCAAAGCAAAACACTTTATCTTGCCAAGTGGGGTTTACAATGTTAGTGTAGGATTGTAGGATTGTGGAGCCAAAGGGCTCTGGACAAAGGAGGGGGAGTTCAGGAATTATGGGACAGAAGAAGCAGGAAGAAACTCCAAAGGAATAAGATGGATGAAGAGAAAGACTTTGGAAAGAGAATACAATAGACCTGATGGCAAAATTTAAGTATTACCAAATGGCTTGTGAGGTAGTCTTTGCTTCAGTGCCTCTTGAAATCTTCAATTTTTTTTTTTTTTTTTTGAGTAGGATTTTCTTTTCCTTTTTGGGATGCATTAACGTGTTGAGCATGAATTTTTAAAAATGTTTATTATTTTTGAGAGAGAGAGAGAGAGAGACCAAGCAAAGTGGGGGAGGGGCAGAGAGAGAGGGAGACACAGAATCCGAAGCAAGCTCCAGGCTCTGAGCTGTCAGCACTGAGTCTGACCCAGGGCTCGAACCCACGAACCATGAGATCGTGACCTGAGCTGAAGTCAGACACTTAACCGACTGAACCAGCCAGGCACCCTGGTTGAGCTCAGGTTGTGATCTCACCGTTCGTGAGTTTTAGCCCCACATCGGGCTCAGGACTGACAGCTCAGAGCCTGGAACCTGCTTCGGATTCTGTGTCCCCTCTCTCTCTGCCCGGCCCCCACTTGCACTCTGTGTGTGTGTGTCTCTCTCTCAAAAGTAAATGCACATTAAAAAAAAATTTTTTTTTAAGTAAAAAATGAGCTCTGACTGGAACCTCTTAAGTTGTGCGTCTCTCTCTCTTCCTCAGAAAGCTTCCTTTCAGATGGAAGCGACCAAAAGAAAGAGGATGTAGCTTATATGTTTGCTTTTATACATACTCTTTGACCCAATCATGTGACCAGAGGGTATGAGGTTCTAGGATTTGCTCAGCTTCAGACACCTACCCAACCGTGGTCAAGGAGCAGTACCTGTTTCTGAAAAAGGTGGGGGGAGGCCGATCGAGGCCATGCAGATACAATCCTGGGAGAATAATATAGAGTTCTAGTGTGACAGGTTTCTTTTACCCCAACAGCCTTGTGAAGATGTCATCCTACTGTCTTCTGACGGCCAATGGGAAATACGTTGTCAGTCTGCCTGTCCTTCCATTGTAAGTAAACCGTATTTTCCCTTTGATTAAGATTTTTCTCTTTGTCTTTCATTTTCTGAAGTTTCACTCTGATGTCATTAAATACGGATTTATTTTTATTTATTTTGCTCAGGACTCAAGTTTCTTCAATTTGAAGATACATATCTTTCTTCAGGGATGCATGAAAAAAAAAGAGAGATTGTTGTATAACCATCATAATGGCAAAAATTAAAAATTATCAAGTGTTGGCAAAGATTTGGGGAAAATTCTGATAAGCCATTGATGAAAATTTATAAACTATCGTGGTACTTCTGGGGTGCAATCTGGGGATGCTAGCAAAACAGGATATTGTATAACTTATGATCAAGCAATTATTTTAAAAAAGCAATTATAATTTTAGGTACTGATCCTGGAGAAAACTTGCATTTATAGGAAAAGGAGGCACACATACAGCTGTTCTGCAAAGCCTTGTTTGCCATTGGCAAAAAAAAAAGAGAGAAAGGGAAAGAAATTAATAAAAATGTCCACTAATAGGAGAATGAGTAAATCAATGATGGTATGTTCATAAATAAAATTTTGAACAGCAGTTAAGACAAAGTGAAACATATATACCTACACCAGATAAACAAATTTGGAAGACAAATGAGGAATAGAAAAAGCAAATAGTAGATGATAAGTGCAATCTGATGCCCTCTGTGTACTTTTTAACCACCCACAGTACTATATTTCCACAGTAAGCAGAAACCATGAGCTCTCAAACGCTCTCTATAATGGAATCAACTTTTAAAAAATGACCACAAAATGAAAACCTATCCAAGAAATATCCAAGAAATATCTATCCCCCTGGAAGTCAAAAGGAAGATCTGAAATGATTCCTGGTTTGAAGAAATAACAAAAATTAAGTAAACAGAAATTAAAACCTGTATAGAAACGGTCAACATTATTAGCCAGACACAAATGTGTTTGGAGGGATAAGTGGGAGACTAGTGATCAGCCTCGGGTCTCTCCAAGGTCACAGGTCTTAGAAAACAGAACCTTTTCCCTGAGTCCATTTTGGACCTGGCTGGTGCTGTGGCTTCAGCAGGTGTCTGACATAGGGACAAAGGCGTAGAGTTAGAGTATATCCTCCTTCCCAACCTTCCTATAGTAATAGGTAGGAAAGCATAGTAGAAGATAATGGAATGTTGTAGAATGTGGAGGGATGTAAAATGGGCAGTATTAGGAGAGGGAAGCTCAGAGTACAGGAGAGTGAGGGCATCCGAAACAGTCTTGTGCTGGGGTCTGGGTGGCCAAGCACAGGCAAATGTCTGTAGCTCCAACAAGGCCGTGGCTCTGTGTCCTTGAGCGAGCACAGCCCGACCCAGCCAAGTTTCAAAGGCAAGTGGGAATATGGGGGTAATGCCAGAGGAAGTCTGCTCAAGGTGTGGGGCTGGGGGGTGAGGGAAACCAGAGATTAGGGAGGAAGAATGCTGGACTCCAATGAGATACAGCTCAGAAGCCCATACCTCCACAAAGAAGGATCAGGCCACATGCTGTCCCAAGGCAGCTGGAAGGTGAGGCCAGAGGAGGCCACTTCTCTGGGCAAGTGGCAATAACAAGGCAGGGGAATTGAACTACACAGAGCCTTCAGGTACAAATGTTTCTCCTGCCTAAACTCAGGTGCTAAACGAACAACAAAATGAGAACCTCTACTATGAACACTTTTCAATGATAGATATGCGAGGCCATTACATTCCTGGGAATGACACCAAGGGGTGCCATGACAGACAAATTAGTGGGCCAGTCCCACTCAGATCCAATAAGGAAACTTAATATTCCTTCGGCCCATTTTAGATTTTGGCAAAGCCAGACCTCGTACTCAGAGCTTGCTTGGCTCTATCCTCCATATCATCCAGAAGATACAGTTATTACAGAAAGCAAAATTGGGGTGCCTGGGTGGCTCAGTCAGTTAAGCGTCCGATGTCGGCTCAGGTCGTGATCTCACGGTTTTTGAGTTCGAGCCCCGTATTGGGCTCTCTGCTGTCAGTGTGGAGCCTGCTTCGGATCCTCTGGTCCCCTCTCTCCCTGCCCCTCCCCTGCTGGTTCTCTCACTTTCTCTCAAAATAAATAAAAAAAATAAATAAAATTTTAAAAAAAAGGAATGCAAAATTGAGAAGCCAATACATTGGTCTGTATTAATTCATGTAAACTTTGGATATTAGCACAGAAATGTTTATAACTAGAAATTACCGAATTCTCTGTGTTTGTCTGTTGTGGAAATAAAACCTCCTGGGGATGGATGAAAAATATCTGGAAATTACTTGAAACCGGTGGATAACTAAATGGATGTTACAACTAAAATGTGCTATAATCCAACTGTATTTTTTTGTCTTCTAAGGGTTGGCTTTGGCAAGCACCATGCAGTGAATATGCAAAAAAAAATTACATAAAGCCCCAAAAGCTGTTCTATGTAAACTTCCTGAGTGAGGGATTTTTGACCATAATCTTTGGTATATTAACTCTGATAATTCTGTATGTTAATTGATTTCATGTTCTGACGTTTTGACTGGTTTGGGGAAAACTGAATTGTCCCAAAGTTGAACCCAGAGTTGTGCTGGTAAATGTTTAACAGCTGGCTCTTTGGGTGGAAAGCCCTGATTTGCAGCGTTTGCCAATTTCCGTGGCAGAAATATGTCCACCATGGCTGATTGCAAGCCATGCGCGTGATGTCACTGAATGCAGAACGGGAGCCATGTATACCGCCGACCCTTGTAAGTTGGCGTAGGCCACTGTATGTACCCAAGGGCGTGTGTGAAACTGCAGTTTTTTACTAAAACTTCTGCCCCATAGATAGACAAAGGCACTAGTGAAAGAAAAAATATATAAAGGGAAAATAAAATAAATTCAAGTTGGGAGCTCAAATGGTGATTATTGACAGTGGATTTCTTTTTAAGAAGCGGTATTTGTGTATCTTCCGCATTTTATTATCTTTTATTATGCGAACGAGGTATCGATGTATCACACTGAGTGTTCGGAACTCTGCTTCATTGGTGTTCTCCTAGACAAAGGCTAGGGCTTCTTCCCTTCCAGATGTTGGTGTGAAGTCAATATGACCCAAGAAGCAATGGCACTTGCGTACCGTGAAGCCAGTTTCGGCGCGGCTGAGCTGAGGTTCAAGACAGAAGAAAAAATATGGAGCCTTCTGAACTTGGGGGAGACAACGCAATTTAGACCCATGGTTTGGTATGAGAATGTGGTGGGTTTTGAAAAAATTAATATTGATGAGGGGCGCCTGGGTGGTTCAATCGGTTGAGTGTCTGACTTCGGCTCAAGTCGATCTCGCGGTTCGTGAGTTCAAGCCCCACATTGGGCTGTGTCTTGACAGCTCGGAGCCTGGAGCCTGCTTCGGATTTTGTGTCTCCCTCTCTCTCTCTGTCCCTCCCCCACTGGCTCGCTCTCTCTCTCTTTCTCAAAAATAAGTAAACATTAAAAAATTAAAAAAAATTAAATTACGTTGATAGTAATACAAACAAGGAAAATTAGTTGTTGAACAAATGAAATGGATTAATAAACTCTTCTGTAAGGGCAGGGCAAGAAGAACTTATTAAAATAGAGGTGAACTGGAAATCTCAATAAGAATGACAAGCATTCTTTAAGGGAGGCTTTATCTGTTCTGTCCCTACAGTGATTCACGCTGTTGGACATTTTTGCTATCATCCTGCCAAATTCCAGTCAGGATGTGGAAGAAGCTTATTTGTAAAGCTAGAGCCTGTGGCTTCTAAAGCTATTCTCCAGTGAAAAAAACAAATGCCCTTGGAGGATAGTTGATTTCATATTTCTGGGCAGGGAAAAAAATCAGGATTAGTTTGCGGCTCCTGGATGTTGAAAGAAAACAAGGTTGCCTTAGGGTATCAGAGAACCGTAGTCCATAATGATGTAAAATACATAAATAAATAAAAAAGATAAAACAGAACTGGCTGAGAAACATTCCTGGTCTCTGAAATTGTTTACTTAAAAAGCTGTGTGCTGATGACTACAAATTATGTGAGGCCTACGCTTAAGGTTTTAAAACCAACAGTTAGAAAATGCCAGATGCTGGTTTTCTCTATGAAGAGATGGGCCGGTAGCAGGAGGGTGTCAGAAGGGGTATCGCAGGACATTATCAGTGTGCCAAAGATCTCCGTGAGATGCGGTTGGCTTGATTAGCCAAGGATGCCAGCAGATTGGAGAGAACCAGGATTTCTGGATATTCCAGCAATGACCTGTAAGAGTTCTTTGCCTCATCGTTCCAGTAGTAAATCACGATTTTCCCTAAGTGTTGCCAGCAGCGATTGCACGGTGGATAGAGGCATCCCCTGGAATTCACACGAAGTTTTATCAACCAGCCAGCACATGTGCACTATTGCAAATTATGTCATGTTGTGCTGGCCATTTATCCAACAAGGATTCACTGTGCACAGGCAGGGGCTCTACATCCTATCTCTGTATCACTTTTATTACCGTGTGGCTATGTGCCTTGGATAGCAAATCGGAGCCAACTTCACTACCTGACTAAGCCTCACCCGAAGGGGAGAAAATCCTACAGGTGTCACAAAACGTTAAATGGACACTGATGAACAAAAAATTTTGAGTGGGCAATACCAAACAAAAAAAAAGCATGGTGGTAAAAAAGTATCAAAGGTATTTAAAAAGGAAAACGATAAATTAAAGGGAAAATATGCCATAAAAATGTAAATTTTAACCGAGATTTTCTTTCTAAGGAGATTTTAAAATTAAAGAAGGAAAAGAGATCCTTTTGTAGTTCGTAAGTGTGACGATTGGATGTTCACGCTGTTGTGTGACATGTGCCTCCCTTAAACCTTGTTACGATGTCGGCACATTACCCGTCTGATGTGGAAAAAAAATAAAGAAGGAAAAGAAATAAGTGAAGGAACAGAAAGTAGAATGATAAGGAGAAAGTTTGGTCATAAATATATGAGGGAAAAGACGCTTGCATTAAAAACAACCAAAAGTACCAAAACCAAGTGGAAAATGGGTCAACACCATGCGGGTTGATGTGTCTGTAAGTAAGAATTAAAGGTATGATGAAACCAGTGAAGAAAAGGTCATTTAACACCAGTTGGTGCCTCTGATAACATCCCACTCTTAGCAAAATTTGTATCTGAGACACATACTGTGGTTTATTCTGCAAAATTGGAAGAGGACCAACTAACAACAGATTTATCATCAAGAAAGGATGGCACAGTTGCCCGGAATATGCAAGTAGGGGGTCAAACCACTTTTCCCAAAGGAGGTGGTAATGGAGGTGTGCTTTGGGCAAGAAGTCAGCGCGCTGTTCGACAGTCTGATGGATGTGTGATGGAGGCACCCGGTGAAGACACAGTGGGATTAAGGGAGGAACAAAAGAAAGAGGGTGTTGGCTTTGTAGAACACATAGATCCAAGGAGGGGGGGCTTCAAGCCTGTGGGCACCACCCATGGTCAGTGTCAATGACTTGGGATTGGCAGGTCCTCTTTGTTTAGACTTCTCCGCAATGGGGGTCACCATGAGGCTTACAAGTCAGATGGGATTCATAGTAATGGAGAAAGTCTACTGCTCTAAATAAACTGTCCTTGTTCCCACCATCTCTGAGGGACAAGTGGGACTCCTGGAGAGAGGGTAAAAAGGGAGGCTGTCAGCATATAAACATCCCTCCTTTACTGACTCTTTTTTTTTTTAAATTTCTTTTTTTTTTTCAACGTTTATTTATTTTTGGGACAGAGAGAGACAGAGCATGAACGAGGGAGGGGCAGAGAGAGAGGGAGACACAGAATCGGAAACAGGCTCCAGGCTCTGAGCCATCAGCCCAGAGCCCGACGCGGGGCTCGAACTCCCGGACCGCGAGATCGTGACCTGGCTGAAGTCGGACGCTTTAACCGACTGCGCCACCCAGGCGCCCCATACTGACTCTTTAAATAACTGAACAGAACATGTAGCAATTTGAGGGATATTGTTCTGGACCCCACTGGACACCTACTGCATGGATGTACGTGAAAAAAAAATCCAGAAGGTTCTTTCTCTAGGCCTTCTATAAGCAGGAGAAACAGGGACATTTGCAGGCGGTGAACAGCAACTCGAAGAGAAGAAAAGGCTGACTTATTGGTGATTGTTGAGCAAGGCTGGGTTGTCAGCCCCATTATGTACACTCAGAAAAACTTAGGGCTATTTTGAAGAGTTCAAATTCTTTGCTTCACAGATTGGGGACTTGAAGTTGTTTTTGGAACAGATATGTAAATGCTGTCTCCTTTCTGTAGTCATAGGCTGGTGAATCGATAACCCGAATAATGTTCTACTTACAAATGCACTCATTCCTACCCTCACTCTCCCACTTCCCTTCTTTGCTTCTCTATTCATACTGGATGGGTTTATATTATGTAGTTTTTTGATGATGCCCCACTGCTTCCTGGTTCTTGCCATCACTATCTGACCTTTCTGTGGCCCAGCTGTGGCTTTCCCTCTAGGTCCTGGGCCATGGCTTCTACTTGGCGCTGAGGATCTGGGCCATCTGCTTGGCTTTGCTCCTCTGACTAAATTCTAATACCCATGGGCCTCCATGCCCCCATCCCAAGACACAAGTGGACCAGATTACTCATCTCTCTCATCGTGGGTCAATCTTTCTCTGTTCTCTTATATTGCAGAAAGAATTTTGCTTGAATTAATTCTTCACTAATATTAGTGTAACACAGAATGGATCCTACAGTTTCTTACAAGAGCGGGTGAAGTTTTGGAATAAGAAATGTTCCCATGCATAGGCGTCATCTGAGTCTGTAAGAGAGCTCATGTTCTAAAACAATTCCTTAGAACCACAGACCTGTAGAAGGAGTATAGACATCAGTCTATAGTCCAACGAGCCTAATTTAACAGGGGAAAGAAAAAAAACGAGTTCCCGAGAGGGTAGATGAATTGCCATGAGTCTCTCCGAAAAGCTTCACTGGCAGCCACATTTCCTGGCCCACTGTTCGAGACACTTTCTATCATTAAGAATGCTTTAGGGGGCGTCTGGGTGGCTCAGTCGGTTAAGCGTGCGACTTCGGCTCAGGTCACGATCTCACAGTTTGTGAGTTCGAGCCCTGCCTCGGGCTCTGTGCTGACAGCTCAGAGCCTGGAGCCTGCTTCAGATTCTGTGTCTCCCTCTCTCTCTCTGCCCCTCCCCGACTTGTGCTCTCTGTCTCTCAAAAATAAATGTAAAAAAAAAAATGAAAAAAAAAGAATGCTTTAGTAAGGTACATCATTCTGGAGATCGTGAGGACAACTTTGAGTAGGGAGGGAGGCAGAAAAAACATCTAGGAGGCTGTTGTGAAGGTCCAGGAAAGAGATGATGAGGGAATGGAGGCTAATGTTGAAGGAGTAGACAGTCATTCATTCATTGGACTCGAACTTCCTCACCCGCAAATGACACAAAGATCCATCTACCCCATCTGTACCATTCCCAGGGATCAACCATTCCAAGCCGAGGTCATATTGTATATACGGAGCCATGAAAGGGATCTCCAGGTGGTTCAGCATGGGTAGCATGTAGGATGCATGTAGGAGCAAAGGGGGAGATAATCCACTCTGTGGAATTAAGAGTTTCCTCGCAAAGTCTGCAACAGATGTTCATTGTACCCAAGGGCTCAGCCCTTGGGAAGTTTCCAGAGGAGGATCTGGCACAGAGGGGAACTACTGAAAGCTCCACCTAAAGAGAATGCAAACACAACGACCACAGCTTCCGTCTGAGAACCGGGAGCCATAGCACAGTGGGCAGAGGAGGCGATGATGGAGGCCATGGGGGGACACCTGGAGCAGGGAGGAAGTGGGTGTCCCAGACCATGGCCAAGAGCAGTCCTGAGAACAGGGGGAATAGTGCTGAGGAAACAGGAGGGTCTGAGGCTGCCCCACTGGATGGAGCACACACTCGTTCACAGAGTCTTAAATGTATTTATACGTCAGAGCCAACTCAGCACACACTGGACACTGTTAAGTGTTTACTCACAATGAGTAATGCTTCCGAATGTGGTTTTCAGAACAAACCGGTCGTTCCCATGCCCGGCCGAGCCACTTACCCATCAGCACAGACCATATAGCCACCATTTCTCCCCTTTCACTGACATGTGTTAAGGATTTACTGAGCTACGCCCTATCAGGTATTTCATAAGCTGATAGGCTACCTTACTTAGTCATACTTCAAGCTCTTTAAACATCATATTTTAGATGAGAAGAAAAGAAGGTCCAGAGACCCGCCCAGACGTCACATAGCTGACATTTAGAGGATCCGAGATTCTGACACATGGGCAAGCCCTCTTTTCCCGGTAAACCTCAGAGAGCTGATGCTGCCTGGTGTCCGCCTCCGAGGCTGCCAGGCCTTGGGGTTCCTTCCCTCAGGGACGGGTGATTCCCTCTGTTGCTGTCCCCTCCCCTGTGGAAGTGGCTGACCTGCTCCTACATGCTGCTCCTACATGGTCTGCTCTTTGGAGCAAGACCAAAGATCAGAGGCCCCAGCTTCACATGGGAATTTGTACTGGCCAAAACCCTGCTTCTCACACCTTCCGGCCTTGCTCCTGATTTGGGCCACAGCCTATTCTCCCCAGGTATGCTCCATCATCTGTCTCGTTCATCTTAATTTAAAAACAAAAAAAAGTCATCATTTATTGATGGCTTACTATGGGCCAGATACCGAACTTTAGCTGTATTTAATTTTCACACAGCCCTTTGAGACACATAGCTTTGTTATCCAAGTTTTATAGAAGAAGAAATAAATCAGCCCAGAGACATTAATAAGTCACTCAAGTTTCCGTAATTAGTCAGGAGTGAAGCTGGGATTTGAACCCAGCAGACCCAACCCTGGCTTTCTTGACTTCCGTATTGACCTGAGGTTCTTGATTTTGCCACCTTGCCTAACTCCAGACACTGACCACAGCTCTTGCAACCCAGAGGAGGCTGGGGAAGGCAAGTTAGACGTGTGCCCAAGAAGAAAACCTGATTTTGATGAACAATAAACTGTCCCTGCCACGTTCCCCTTCTGATGAGTAACAGTCTGCATCTTCGTGCTTTAACTTTCTTCTTCAGTTTGCTTTTCTGAGTTTTCCAGGGCTCAACTGTTATGTATTTATAGTTTTCTACTTCATCGAGTGGGTTTGTTCTTTTAGGTCTGTGGAAGGTGGCAGGAAAGAAATTAAGTACGTGAGTGACGGTACAAAGAATGTACGATGAAGTATAAGAGGATGCCTGATTCTTCATCCATCTGTGGAAGGGAACATGGGGAGATAGTAGGTTGTTGGGTTTTGAAGAAAGGGCTGCATTTGGGTAACGTGCCAGATCGTACAGGACTTAGGATGCACCCTGGACGTTGCTCACTTCTTTATTGATATTTCTATAATTGTAATCTGGGTAACCGGATACCCTTCATGAGACCAGGCACATTATAGATGTAGATGACTGAGGAAGGGAACATCCATGCTTATCTGGAATTGTAGTTAACGGATTTTTTTCATGAAGACAGAGCCAATAAAAATCACTGTATTTATAAACATTCCATATAAAAAAAGGCAGGGTCTTTCTCGTTTCCCTTGAAATGTCATTCTTCATTCTACCTTCAGTCTTGAATAAAGATTTCTTGACTTGGGGGCACCTGGGTGGCTCAGTTGGTTGAACATCTGCCTTTGGCTCAGGTCATGATCTTGCGGTTTGGGAGTTTGAGCCCCTGGACTGATTGTGATTCTCTCTCTTTTTCTCTCTCTGTCCCTACTCCACTTGCCTGTGCACACCCTCTCTCTCTCAAGGAAAAATAAACTTCAAAAATTAAAAAAAAAAAACAAAAAAACGAGATTTCTTGACTTGAATTTCATTAGTAAAACTTGTCAGGTTAATTAATGGAAATTCATGTATCGGACTAATGTGTAATATTGAAAAAAGAATTAAAGCTTTGTTTGTTGTTACTGAGTAATCTCCAACACCTGAATGAAGAAAGTGAGGTCCAGGGACGTTAAAGCAAGTCCTGGTTGATATTCCTAGCAATGCCTGCTCAATTTCAGATGGAGGGTAATGGGAAGACTTTGCTCCCTTCCCAAAGAGAGAGCCAACCCTTTTGTGTTTATTTTGTTTTGTTTTGAGAGAAAGCCAAGTCTTCTATGAGAGCCACATAATTGGGTTTCTACTCAGGAACTTCTGAGAAAGAAAAAAAAAATCAAAATAAATCTCCTTAAAGAAAAATATAGCTGCAGTTCCAATATGAACTTGTTTGTGTGAGAGGGTGATCTTCTCTTGTGTATTATGAGAACGAAGGATGAGGGGGGAACGTGTTAAATATCACCTAAGCAAATAAAAGAGACAAGTAAGATCTAAATTTCAAGAAATTGGGGCTGCGAAGGCAACCGAAATAAGCACAGAGGCTGCTGGAGAGAAGTGAGTAGAGGGGCGCCTGGGTGGCTCCGTTGGATGAGCGTCCGACTCCGGCTCTGTCATGATGGGTCATGATCGGTCATTATCGGTCATGAATGGTCATGATCTCACCGTTGGTGAGTTTGAGCAGCATCAGGCTGCTTGGGATTCTCTCTCTCCCTCTCTCTCTGTCTCCCCTCCCCCCTCAAAATAAATAAATAAACTTAAAAAAAAGAGAGAGAGAGAAGTGAGTAGAAAGGTGGCCCTCTGGTAGCGGATGTCAACAATGCACTTCCTGTAGATCTGGGCCCTGAATGCAGAGGGCAGGGAGAGAAGAGAAAGCAAGAGGCAGGCCAGCCACTCCAGGTTGGTAGGTGGCTGCTTTAATACGGAAGGAAACTTAACGAATGAGGCTTGTCTTGGTAGGCAGCAAGACGAACGGATTTTTTTGCGCCCGCTTGCCAAACCTTAAAAGTTTACACAGAGAGAGGCCTTAGTTGGGTTTGGTCACACATACCCTGCAGGTGTCCTCAATACCACCTCGCTATTTCTTGGCGCACCGTCTGGGAGTGGGAAATGCACAGAGAAGCGCATTCCGAGGACGGGGGTGGGGGGTGAGGAACTCTGAGTGCCCAGGTCCAGCTCACGGGTCAGCCCGCAGTTCTAATCTCTCCGTGACCTTCCCCAACACACACTCGTTTTCCTTTTAATCAGTGAATTCCATCAGCGAACGTTTGTAAGTTCCAGCCGGAGTCAAAAGGGCCTCAGGCATCCCCGAGAAGGGAGGGGCAAGGTCAGACCACTGTCACCTCATCTTTCCCACAAACCTTCTGCGGAAGAAATACACACCAACAATTAACAACTGCAAACTGCAAAACTCAAGAAGGTTTAGTAATAAAATAGAGCAAAGGCCCGGGATACTTCTTATATTACTAAATGTGAATAGGTTCAAATCACCTATTAAAAAATATTTTCAGATTAAACCACAAAGCAAACTATACCAGCAAAACATCGAAAATAGAGCGATTCAGAAAAACTAAAAATAAAAGGAAGGGCAAAGTTACACTGAAACAGGTCCCCACCTCGACTGAGAAAAGACCAGCACTGTCACGATCTCAATATCAAACAAGAATATTAGTTCATGCCAAAGAGTATTAAGTGAGACTAGTGCTTTTTATATAACAGTAGTGTGGGCTTGATTCAAAAGTAATGAATATCTACTCACAAAACAATATAACGTTAACATTTGTTACACTGAAACTACAGGATATGAAAGCAAATAATGATCAAAGCATAGTAGATGGCTTTGACTTCTCTCATCCATAACAGAACAAGTAGGCAGAAGAAATAAGCCAGAGTATAGAAATCTTAGTAACACAATTAGTGAGATAGATGTCGTTGTCACGTATGGATGTAATTGACAGATATTATTCCTGAAAATATAGGTGACTATGGAAGATCAAGAAAATTGACCATTTCCTAAACACATACAAGGGGTCAACAGGTACATGAAACGATGCTCACCATCACTAATCATCAGGGAAATGCAAATCAAAACCGCAGTGAGATATTATCTCACACCTATTAGATGTCTATTCTCAAAAAGATAAGAGATAGCAAATAACGGTGAGGTTGCAAAAAAAAGGGAAAACTTGTGCACTGTTGGTGGGAATGTGAACTGGTACAGCCACTCCGGAAAACAGTATGGAGCTTCCTCAAGGAATTAAACATAGAATTACCATATGATCTGGCATTCCCACTTCTGAATATATATACAAAGGAAACAAAATCGCCATCTCAAAGAGATGTGTACTCCCCTGTTTGTTGCAGCATTCTTCACAGTAGCCAAGATATGGAAACAACTTAAGTGTCTGTCCATGGATGGATGTATATAAAAATGTCACACACACACACACGAATATTATTCAACCATAAAAAGAAGGAAATCCCTCCATTTGTGACAAGATGGATGAACCTGGAGGCCATGATGCTAAGAGAAATAAACCACACAGAGAAAGACAAATAAATACTTTGTGGGATCACCTATATGTGGAAAAAAAAAATCGAGCTCATAGAAACGGAGTGGGATGGTGGTTGCCAGGGCCTGGAGGGTGGGGAAGCTGGGGAGATGTTAGCCAATACAAACTTCCAGTTACAAGACGAATAAATTTGGGGGATCTAATGTACTACATGATGACTATAATTAATAATACTGTTTTGTAGACTTGATATTTGCTAAGATAATAGATCTCAAACAGTCTCATAAAAAAAAAGAGGGGATAATTAACTCTGTGAGGTAACAGATATTAATTAGCTTGATTGTGGAAGTCATTTCACAATGTATACATATACCAATTATCACACTGTATGCTTTAAAGATAATTTGCATTTTATTTGCCAAGTATACCTCACTAAAGCTGGAAAACAATCCATAAGTTTCACAACGCAAAAGAAACAAAAAAAAAAAAGCAAAAGAAAAAAAGAAAAAGATTAATAATGATGAAACCCAGAAAGACCTTTTCCTTCTCCAATTTATTTATTTATTTATTTATCAAAAATTTTTAATGCTTATTTAATTTTGAGAAAGAGAGAGAGATTGAGAGAGAGAGCGAGCAGGGAGGAACAGAGGGAGAGGGAGACACAGAATCCAAAGCAGGCTCCAGGCTCTGAGCTGTCCGCACAGAGCTGGACATGGGGCTTGAACCCACAAACTGTGAGATCATGACCTGAGCTGAAGTCTGACACTTAACCAACTAGCCACCCAGGCACTCCTCCAATTTAAAAATACCACCACAGCCTACTAAAAGTAAAATTAAGAATTTAAAGCCTGGGTGGCTCAGTTGGTTGAGCATTGGACTCTTGGTTTCAGCTCAGGTCATGATCCCAGGGTCGTGGAATTGAGTCCTGTGTAGGTTCCACACTGGGAATGGAGGCTGCTCAAGATTCTCTCTCTTTCTCTGCCTCTCCTGCCACCCCCTGCTCTCTCTCTCTCAAATAAAATTTAAAAATTAAAAAAGGAGAGTGCTTGGCTGACTCAGTTGGTGAAGCAGGTGACTCTTGATTTAGGGATTATGGGTTGGATCCCCACATTGGGGGTAGAGCCTACTAAAAAAAATTTTTTTTTCAACGTTTATTTATTTTTGGGACAGAGAGAGACAGAGCATGACTCTCT
>NW_024412400.1:7477907-7528956 GCF_014898765.1 Herpailurus yagouaroundi
GGGGGGGGGGGCAGAGAGAGAGGGAGACACAGAATCGGAAACAGGCTCCAGGCTCTGAGCCATCAGCCCAGAGCCTGACGCGGGGCTCGAACTCACGGACTGCGAGATCGTGACCTGGCTGAAGTCGGACGCTTAACTGACCGCGCCACCCAGGCGCCCCCAAAACAATTTTTTAAGTAAAAAAAAAAAAAAAATACCACCACCATCATATCTCTCTCAAACAATTTTTGGTTAAAGAGGAAATAGAAACCAAAATTTCAGTGTTTTGAGAAAACAATAAAAATACTACAAATCATAAGGGATACAGCTAAGTAGCCTTAAACTCTAACTTCAAGAAAAAAAGAATGAAAGTAAGTGAAATAAACACTTTACTCAAATGTTCAAAAGTAAACAGGTAATCCAAAGAAACGCAGAAGAAAGGAACAGTGAACATAAAAGCAGAAACTGACCAAGTGGAAAAGAGAAAACCAAGTGTTTTCTGAGTGGTCCACAGAGAGCTTAAATAATGATTGCACCCCAGGCCAAAAATGTGGCGCAAGCTTTCATCAAACTGAAGAAAAATACCAAGGTAATTGATGTTGTCAAATGAAATTCACTGCCAATTGGCAACCTGATGGATTAGGAAGAGAATGTGTTTAGCCAACATTTATCGAATTTGTTTCGGTGCTTTGCCAGAGCACCAATACAATGCCAATGAGGCTGTGGGCTGAGAAGAAATTCATTAAAATTCAAGGAACCAAAACACCTTTCTCAAAGGTATTTGAAAAAATGCCAGCCTTTCACCTCACTCAATTTTAATAGACTGGTTCTGTGATTGAATAGTTTGGGGCAAAAAACTAATTTTATGTGTTATGCTGACTGATCATGGAGTGTCCAGTTTCAACATTATTTCTGGGCGTTTTTGTGAGGGTGTTTCTGGGTGAGATTAGTATTTGAACTGGTGACTCAGGAAAGCAGATTGCCCTTCCCAGTGTGGGTGGGGACTATCCGTTTTGTTGAAGGCTCAGAAAGAACCAGTGGCAGGGAAAGAAGGAGTTTGACCTTCTTTTTTCTACCTCACGGTTGAGCTGGGACATCTCATCTCATCTCAGGCCCTCAGATTGTGATACACATGATCTGCTCCCTTGGTTCTCAAGCCTTTGGACTTGGACTGAATGAAACCACTGGCTTCCCTGGGTCTCCACCTTGCAGACAGCAGATCCTGGGACTTCTAAGCCTTCACAATCCTGTGAACCAATTCTTCATAATTTATTTCCTCTCATATATATGTACCTCATTGGTTCTGTTTCCTGGAGAGCCTGACTAATGCACGACAAACTGTATTCCATTTATGGGGAGTAATAGTTCCGAGTAGCATATTAGGAAACTCTGGTAAGGATTCTACCTTTCCAAGCAAACAAGTTTCTACAGTATCTCCTAAAGTGATTTGACCACAGAATCCTTTTTATACATAACATCTCTTAATACTCCATGGAGCACAGGTTGGGATATGCTGTCTCAGAGTTTGCTCATTTTATAAGAGTAGATTAGGAAAGATGCAAAATATTGTTTTTAAGAATACCATCGATATGTATTCACTCAGTGGTCAACTAATATGTATCAGTAACAATTTATCTTAATTGTCTAACATGACCTTAAAAAAGCTAATTTGTGAATTTCCTTCTCCAGGAAGGAAAGGTCCTCTTCCTGCCAAATTCTTTCTCAAGGTATTGATGTTATCTGGAATGCAGTGAAAATTTATTGACCTTTGCTGATGATTATAACCTTTGTAGCTAAAAGGTGACTTAGAAGGGAAGGATTAGAAACAAGAAAAAAGCTCTTAGAAAATAAACATTGAAGATGTATATCAGTTTCTAAATAAAGCTAGACTTCTACAGATTGCTATTAAAGTCTAGAAATCAAATAGTAAGTCTTACAAAGACTTTCTTTTCTATATTATAAAGTAGTTCTGAGAACAACTACCCAAAGCCATCATCTCTAAGAGCACTCAGACCAGGTGAGCCAGCACAGGCCTGGGGCACACAACTGGGAAAGGGAACAGACCCTCTTTCTGCTCTTGGCCCCAACATGGGGCTCAAAATTATAACCCCAAGATCAAAGTCACATGGTCTTCTGACTGAGCCAGCCAGGCACTCTCATGAGTGACGTTTTTACATTCCAGAGTGCATACCTAACCTTCTTCTTGTTCTTCCAGCTCTATGTGCTTTTCTTCCAGCCCTTATGCTCTCCTTATTCAAATGCAGCAGATGACATGGAAGGAGGAGCTGTCCAGGATACTGAGATCAGTTAGGAGGGCCCTGGTCCCAAACCATGAATTATTTGGTCATTTCTGAAGATTATATACCAACATGATGCTACTGATATACTTTCTGTGGGCTTGGAAGTTGCCTTTTTTTCCCTCATCAGTGGTGGGCAACTTTCAGGGTGGTGTGGAGACTATGTGGGCTTTGGAACCAAGCAGTTGAGGGATTGGTTTCAGCACCATGACTTTCATCTGTGAGACCCTGAGAACATCATTTCTCTGAGTCTCAGTTTCCTCATCTGTATAATAAAAAAATATTATCCTCTCAAGAGGATGGTTGAAAAGATTCCAAGTAATAAATGTAAACTGTTTATTAAAGGTCCTGACATCTAGTAGGTGCACATGATAACCAGATGGTAATAATAATTATTAAGTATTCATTTATTTATACAATTAGTGTTCATAGAGCACCTGCTCTGCACAAAGGCTCTGAGGGACAGAGATGACTAAGATATGCTTCCTGACTTCTAGGAAGTTTCATTTTTGTTGGGGAGGTACAATTTAACTGTTTTATCCAGACTCCAAATCACTTCGGATCCAAATCACTTATAGGAGATCCTAATCACTTACTTAGACCGTGACCAGGTATATTCAATGCCCATTCAATGGAGGAAAGTCACTTGTTCTAAACAGAAATTCTAACCCTAAGCTTGGAATTTTTTACGTTGTGCTCTGGGCTGTTGAACCAAATCAGCCAGAAAACAGCCATTGGGTAGCACATTTTGGATTAAAAATCATCAATAGCCTATGTGGTTAGAGGAATGACTGGAGATGCTGTCTTAATGGTTTGTGGCGGAGAAAGACTCAGAGTGATGTGGTTATAACGGAAAAGGCACAGTGTTAGAGTCAGTTACTCTCTGGGGGATCAAGTTATGAATCTGCATATTGAGCTCAGGATATTTGCTCTTTCTCTCAGGATTGCTGTGAGGACCTAATAAAATGTCACACTAAATGTAAATAAAATGCAGTATCGCTAGAGTTGATATTGCCTCTATTGTATATATTTTTATATTTGATATTCTTTTTATGTGGTACTTCTAAAATGCAGTGATCACAGATCTCGGTGTTTGTTTTTTTTTTTTTTTTTTTTTTTTTTTTTTTGTGCTCCTCACTTGTCAGCAAGACTTGACAATGAATTAGTCAAAACCATCTATGATGGCAGGAAGATAGATGCTTCAAGGAGAGCAACTTTACACTGTTACTGCCTGTAAGAGAAGGATCCAAACATTTTTAAATTTTTATGTTTTTCAAAACCACCTTGAAGTCAAGTGTTTTAGAGAAACAGAACCAAGGGATTATGTGTGTGTGTGTGTGTGTGTGTGTGTGTGTGTGTGTATACACATATCAATGGCTCACACAATTATAGAGATTGAGAAGTTCCAAGACCTGTGGCTGTAAGCCAGAGTCTCAGGAGAGCTGATGGTGTAGTTCTTGTCTGAGTCTGAAGGCCTGAAAACTGACGGTATAAGTTTCAGCCCAAATGCTGGCCCAAGACCCAAGAAGAGCCAATGTTTCAGTTCAACTCAGAAGGCAGGCAAATCTGCATCCAGGCAGGAGTTCTCTTACTTGAGAGAGCCTATTTGTTCCATGTAGGCCTTCACTGATTGGTTGAGGCCCATTCACATTAGGGAGAGCAATCTACTTTACTCAGTCTACTATTCAAATGTTAAATTCACCCCCAAACACCCATAGGCACCCAAAATAATGTTTGGCCAAATACCAGAATTCTGTAGCCCAATCCAGCTGATATGTAAAATTAAACATTACATCAAATAAGTTTTGTTTTCACTTATACTGATACGGTTTTCAGAGATTGGAAAATTGCAGATTTTTAGAACTTGTAGATTGAAATGGATATAGAAAATCTAATTGTGAAGGCAAATAAGGACTCGTTACACAACAATAATAAAAAAAGTCCTTGGTTCTAAAAGAACAGGGGTATTTCATTTTCCCAAGAATTTGCTGTCCAAATAGATAGCCATTAGAGGGAGCTCTGATTGCAGCATAGAAACAAAATTATTCTGCATGAATTGATAGTGTTAACTTGGAATTCCAAGTTTCCATGTTTTTTTTTTTTTTTAATTTTTTTTTTCAACGTTTATTTATTTTTGGGACAGAGAGAGACAGAGCATGAACGGGGGAGGGGCAGAGAGAGAGGGAGACACAGAATCGGAAACAGGCTCCAGGCTCTGAGCCATCAGCCCAGAGCCTGACACGGGGCTCGAACTCCCGGACCGCGAGATCGTGACCTGGCTGAAGTCGGACGCTTAACCGACTGCGCCACCCAGGCGCCCCAAGTTTCCATGTTTTTAAGGAGACACAGAATATATATAAATACACACACACACATACACACACACACACACACACACACGTATGTATATAAACCCTGAATTAAAACCAAATTAAGTATCTTCTAACACCATCATTTTGTATATTTGACCTTAGTGAGATCACCCTTGCTTCACAGGGCATGAGATCCAAAACAACGTAGAGACAAGGCTGGGTGGGGTGGGAAAGGTGCTAGGTCTGAGTTGCAGCCACATCATGTGTACCCTTGAGTCAGTCACCTCTCTCCTCCCCTGCTGAACAGTGAAGATGACAGACATTAGTGTTTACGACACATCAGTACCTGTGGATGGAATAATGTTAGGAGAATTTTAAAAATTTCTTTTTTCAAAAGACAACCTTCTTGAAAATGTTACGTTCTCGAAAGTCACGTGGATGATACACTCACAGTCAAAACCAGCTTTCTGCCCTGCAGTTCCTGAGATGTGTTGACAGTGATGTTGGTACCGAGTGATCCCTGTCTTGAAGTGACAGCAGTGAACTTTTAATGTGTTGCTAAGCCTCTCTGGAAGCTTCAGGTTGGTGTTATCAAAATGACGACAGTTGGCTTATAATTAGCATTGTACTCGTGTTATAAAGACAAATTTTCTCTTCAGCAGAGATTGTATGCAATTGAAAGCATTGTTATACAAGAAGGTTTCAGAGTCATAAGTCATTTTGCAAACTGAGATTCTGATTTGACATAATATAAAGTATTGCAGAAGAATGATGTACCGACTACTTTCCTGTCTTTTGTTTCTCGGGCTAATGAGAAGAGAACAGAACAATATTATGGGACCAAGACATTGTGCAAGTAAAAGCCACATGACAATAGACTATACTAAACAAGCCACATACAACAAAGAGTTTTAGAAAGTTGGTGGTGGGTTGGAAAGAGAAAAGAAGCCTTCGGTCCTCCTTCAACACTGTATGATAGACAAGCCGAACTCAGACCTGGATCACAGCAGGTGGAAATACACTCATAGAAAGTAAAAACCTTGTACAGATCTTGGTTTTATGCCATCAACTCAGAGCAGCTTAGTAGCAGTAGCTGGGAAGATTTTCAGTAAGTTCTCATTATTTTAGGCTGCACAATTTTATCGATTGTTTCGTTATAATAATAGATCGTTGTTAAAAGAAGAAAGCAATGACTCAGCATGCTCAAAAAGAAAATTAGAATAGGCCGACAGGTAGAAAAAAAAAAGCCAACTTCACAAATACATTTTTCTATTCTTAAACCAATATCCACGTTTTAGTTTAGCAAAACGGCATCACCCATCTTAACATTAAACTTCTAAATTTGAATGAAGGCAGTTTTGTAGTTTTGCTTCCGAACTATTGTCCCGAAAATACATCATGTCAAGAAGAAGGTGCTAATTATGTATTTGCGTTCACGCCAAGTCTCCTTGCTGCTTATCAAGAATGCATGCCCTTGGCATGGCTTCCGTGAGTCTCTGCTCTGTGGTCTTAGCCTTGTTCCTGCTCCTGCACTGTCCTAGAACCTGGCTAGATGGAAGGAAAACAGAAAATGCTGGGGTCAGCAGGAAAGTTCTTCAAAGTGGTTAATCCATTTACAGATCACTGGGAATGGACTGGGCCGTGCTAAGTCGGCATTCTGGTATTTCTGCTCAAGCACATGATTCTGTAGACAACAGCTGATGGTGTTTTGCTGGCAAATATAGCTTTGAGCTCCTTTTGCTAGCTTGGCCCTAACTCAACAAAGTCTTGACTCACAAAAAGATGCTAAGAAAGAGAACATGCAGGAAAGTGTTAAGCAAACCTCGGAATAAGCAAACCTTGGAATTAGAGAGAGAGAACGTTGCATATTCCATTCTTAAGTGTGGTAATGGCTTGGGACTAAAAGGGAAAGGACAAGTGTAGGGGGCCACAGTTTACTGGGACTTTCCATATCTAGGGTCATTTACATTTTAGGAGAAGGGTGTTTACTCTCAGTGCCTATATTCCATCTCATTCTTACTGGTGTTGAGAACTTTTATATTGAACTTTTGCTAAGAGGGGCCATCAGTTTTTATCAAGAGTGTGTTTACTGGTCTCATAGAATCTCTACCCCTCCTAGAAAGAAGTTGAGATTAGGTCTTACCAGTCCTCCCCAAGGGACTGGGGCAAGACGGAACTGGGTCCCTGTGGAGGGAGCAGGTGGGCAGTAAAAGAAGTAGGAGGGTAAGGGAGAAGAGGCAGGTGCCTATCTGAGATGTATTTTGGATGGATCAAATGTGGCCAGAGGAGAACAGTAAGGAACATCTTGCTGAAACAGTGACAGTTCACATATGGGTATGTGAACATGATGTTTAAGTTTCATGACAATCTTGTGAGGCGGGGATTATCGTACCCATTTTATTATTATTTTTCTTAAGTTTATTTATTTATTTTGAGAGAGAGATGGGGTAGGAGCAGAGAGAGAGGGAGAGAGAGAATTCCAAGCAGGCTCTGCACTGTCAGTGCCGAACCTGACATGGGGCTCAAACCCATGAACTCCGAGATCATGATCTGAGCTGAAACCAACTGACTGAGCCATCCAGGTGATCCCCATGCCTGTTTTAAAGCTGAGAAAAGTCAGTCTCAAAGAGCTTACATGAATTTGCCAAAGGTCGTCAAACTAGCCAGTGGCAGGGCTAGACTTTAACCCCAAATCTACCTGACACCCATATCGGGCCCTTCTCACCACACCACCCTTCTCCTCTATTCTCTATCTCTCCTAAACTCTCCGTCTGCTTTCCTCCCTCTTACCTGCAGCCCTTCTGACTAATGGGGTGCAGGTAAGAGATGCAGACTTTGGGCACAGCCTGAAGCTCTGTGACTGGGGGATGCCAACTGCAGCCAAGATCCATAACCCACACATTGTGGCAGCATGTTCTACACCACCCCACGCCTACTGAGTCAGAATCTCCATTTTAGCAAGATCCCTGTATGATTAGCCAGAGCATTAAGGTTTGAGAAATCTGCTCAAACCTACTCAAGTAACCTAATTAGATGGCGATGCAAATTTTAGGGCTCTATTGTCAATAGAAAAGAGAAAAGACCATCAATTTAAAAGCTCACCGTCTTAATTAAGGAATAAAACTTAGTGGATTCATTTCTGTAACAGGTAACAAGGTAGGTGTAAGTTTTAATAGACTTGCATGGAGAATATCCAGATCGCTATTTTTTTTTTTTATTTTTTATTTTAGAGACAGCATGAATAGGGGGAGAGGGACAGAGGGGGGGAGAGGAAGAGAGAGGGAGAGAGAGAGAGAGAGAGAGAGAGAGAGAGAGAGAGAGAGAATCTTAAGCAGGCTCTGTGCTAAGCATGGATCTCGCAATCCACGCGAGAGATCGTGACCTGAGCCAAAATCAAGAGTCGCATGCCTTAACCGACTAAGCCACCGAGGCGCCCCTATCCAGATCACTATCCGCTGAACACTTTCTATATGCCAGGCACATATTTCATCCATTTGCTTCTCACAAAATTCTTGTGAGATCCATAAGCCTCCATTCACAAGCAAGGAAACCAAGGCACAGGGAGATCATGTGACTTGCTCAAGTTCCCACCTTTGGTCAGTGCCAAGGTTGGAACTTGAATCCCAGTCTTTAGACTCTGGGTCAATCCTCTTCTGACTAGCGGGCAGGACTTCCCAGGAGTTCACCCCAGAGAAGATGGGAAGAGAAGATGCCCCTCACTTCTACTGGCTCACCGGAAATAGGGACCAGGGCTCAGGGGTTCAAAAGTGAAGCTCACCCCATGTCACATGGCAAAGTAGCAACCCACTGACTCTGTGGGTGGCTGAGCTGACAAGAGCCAGAGACTCCTGGGCAGGTGAAAGCCATTATGTCCTATAATATGGTTTGGAGATATTTATGCATAGGGATACAGTATATTCTTCTGTATCACCAGGAAGAAGCAGCCCTCATACTAAACATCAAATATGCTGGTCTCTCCAAAGCCTGTAGGACTTTCAGGAAGCGATCAAATGTTATTTCAGATTTCTGGTAATGTACAAGGGATCTAGAAACATGAAGCTTTAGGCTTTTGATTAAATATGGCAGACTTAACATGCATGATTATCTCCATTTCGCCAAGAAGCCCCAGTATAATGGCTGTAAAGGGATAATAAATAAAATGAGTATAAACAAAGGAACCCTTATGTTTAGGAAAACATGGGTTTTATGGTTGTGAAATGGAAGGACTTGGGAAAGTAGAACAGAAGGAGAATTAATTGCTCTGAGAAACAAAGCACCAAATTGAGGAATTGCCCTCCAACAGGGAGGTCTGGGGGCTCCTGAGGACGAGAAGAAACTCTGAGAAGGAGAAAATCGTGACAAGGAGGGCGCTGGTAAGCAGTGTCCCAGGGAAAAGACATCAACGGATGGATTGTGGGGGCGATGAGTGAAGAATAGTAAAATGTCAAATACTCTATTTTTGATGTTTCCTGTCCCTCCAGTCACCTTTCACTTTTCCCAATTAACCACTTAAAGTCTGTAATACGCGTTAGGTTGGCGTGGGCACTCTGGGAAACGGGGAGGGGCTTATCCACACCAGAACAAAGCCGGGAGGAGAGGGCAACAAGGTTGGGAGGAGGTCCGGGGGACCAGAAGTCAACAGCACAGGATCTTAGAGTAAGAGGGAGCCAAGTGTAGCAAAATGTCCTCTCTCTGACTCCTTACCCACTGTAATTGCAGAACCTTCAGTAAGGTAGTAGATTATACACACCTGTTTGGGCTATTGCTAATCTGAGGAATGAAGGGAAGGTGGCTGTTTCTTGTCTGGGGCAAAGTGAGGTGCACAGAGAGGCAAGACAACAAATAGGGTCATCAGCAGGAGGAATTTGGAGTGAGGGGTCAGTCTTTCTCTCCTGCCTGAACTATGGAAATTGGTCGCCTGAACTATGGAACTTATGGAAATAAGTCTGCCATATTTAATTGCCAGCAGACTTGGGGACTAAGTAAACTACAGATACCAGGTCTCATTTCATTCATTTAAGTGAGTGATTTAATCCTCACTTAACCTTATGAGATTAATTTTTATCTTCCCCATCTTACAGATAAGAAAACCGAGGTTAGTGAGTTTCAGTATCTAGCCCAGGATAATGTAGCTTAAAAGTGACTGAGGGAAAATTTGAGCTCAACTTTGTATTACTCACAAATTATCTACAATTTGCATTCTGGTTTTATTCACTTACAACATTTGCATCTGGACGGGGGGACTTCCACCATCATAAAATTGTATATTTTATTTTAGTCATTTTTAAAGTTTATTTATTTACTTTGAGAGAGTGAAAGTGGGGGAGGGGCAGAGAGAGAGAGAGACAGACAGACAGACAGACAGAGAATCAGGCTCCACACTGTCAGCACGGAGCCTGGTGCAGGGCTTGAACTCACGAAACTATGAGATCATGACCTGAGCCAAAACCAAGAGTCGGGCGCTTAAGCAATTGAGCCACCCAGATGCCCCATAAAATTGTATATTTTAAAGGCAGCATCAGTGGGCTCCTAAATACCTTCCTCTCCACTCTTGCCTTCTTTGACCTTGACCTCCTTGGCAGGTCGGGGCAGGGGCAGGAGTGAGAAATCTGAAAATGAAGTGTGATCCTATCAACATTCTCTGTCTTTGGTTTACCCCATCGCTTGTGAAATTGGGGTGAGCCAGTGTAAGGGACGGAGTGCCAAGACAGACGCTGTCCCTTCGTATCTTAAAATAATTGCCAATAGGTTTCCAGAGCTCTCGGTCAGATGGGTGCAGATCCCTTAGTCAAGAACATCAAATACCCCTTTGTGTGTCTCTCCCTATTTAGAGCTAGCTCCAGGAAAATGGGCAGGAATCATATGAGGTTCATTTCCTAATTTCCCACAGACCAAACCCAGAGCTGTGTACATTCTGTGTGAACTATGACCACTTTTTGAAACTGAATTGGGTTGAACCCTGCTTCCCCATAGATAAGTCCATCTATCATTTCTGCAGAGCCTACTGAGAAGTGGATGGGAAATAAAACCCCAGTCCATAAAGCTTTAATAAAAATTCTCTCCATAAACTTAATTATTTATTTATTTATTTTTGAGAGAGACACAGAGAGAGACAGAGAGAGAGCGCAAGCATGGGAGGGGCAGAGAGAGGTGGGGGACAGAGGATCTGAAGCAGGCTCTGTGCTGATAACACAGAGCCCAATGTGGGACTTGAACTCATGAACGGTGAGATCGTGACCTGAGCTGAAGTCAGACGCTTAGCCGACTAAGCCACCCAGGCGCCCCTCCATCAACTTTTAAAAACCAACAACAACTTCAAAACCTGCATGAAGGGACACGCTCAATATGCTACGCAGAATAAACCCCCTTTGGGGCCCCCTCCGCATCTCTGCTTTGCTACCACACCGTTTCCTCTATCCGTAGCGATGAGATCTTTGGGGTGAACAAGACGGTTTGAGTACAGCTGCCCAGGGGGCTGGTCGGGCTCAGGTTACCCATGTGAAGTGTAACTCAGTCGCCGTGTTCTAGGGGGGCAATGACTGTTTATAGATTAGCTCATTGTCCCATAAACGTGACTCAAGTTTTAGCTAAAGTCCCATGTTAACTAATTGCCTCAGAAGGCAATTCTGTTCTCAACGCCAAGAGGAGACATTCATTCAAGGAGAGGCACACATGCACTCCACCTCAGTTTTGATGTTCAGGAAAATGCATGGATCCATGGCAAAGGGGTGCAGATGAACGTGCAACCAGTGGGATCCGACTCCACCGCCCTATCTTCTGTTGTTTCTTGCCCAAGGACGAAGTGGCTCAAAAATGATAGAAGCCGTAGCATTTGACGATTTGTCAGGAGGAAGCTCCCAGATTGTTTCCCTACTGCTAGCTCTCTGGGAGCCAGGCCGTGGGTCTGAGCCTGTGACTCCCCTGCTTTGTGAAGACCTTTCCGAGATTCCCAGCTACTCGGCCTCGGAGACGCAGCTCTGGTTCCTTCCCCCCCCATCCCAGGGGATTAGCGGTCACCTCTTCTCTGCCGTCATAACCCCTGGACCCTGGGAAAGGAGCTCTGTGCCTGAGTTGTAGAAGGTACTGGCACTCCTGTATTATTCCTGTCAGTTCGATGTGGATAAAATTCAGCATTGATTTGTGATTAAAACGCTAGTAAATCTATACTACAAAGAGCTTCCTGGGCCCCTGTGTGTCTCTGTTGGTTAAGAGTCCAAGGGTCTGACTCTGGATCAGGTCATGATCATCTCACAGTTTATGAGTTCGAGCCCCGTGTCGGCCCCTGTGCTGACGGCTCAGAGCCTGGAGCCTGCTTCGGATTCTGTGTCTCCTTCTCCGTCCACCCCTCCCCCACTCACACTCTATCTCTGTCTCTCTCTCTCAAAAATAAATAAACATTAAAAAAGTTAATAATAAAAAAAGAACTTCCTTAATCTGATAAAGAGTATCTATGGGTAGCCACAGCAAATACCCCTTTCCGTGGTGAAAAGTTAAAAGCGTCACCTTTGAGGTCCACAACAGGACAAAGATACCCACCATCACCACTGTGCGTTGACATGGTGTTGGAGTTCTCAGCCAGAAAGGAAATAAAGAAGCAAAGTGGATGTTTTTAAAGATATGTGCACAGGAAATGCTGAAGAAATCTATAGACAAATTAGAATTAATAAATAAATCTTGCAATTTACTTGCTACAGAATATCTGTATCTATGTTGATATATCTAGATATAGACATTCCAAATGAATTTGTATATTCTGAAGATGTCTTTTACAACACTTGACAAACTGATTGTCGAGTTTATAAGGAATTGCAAGGGGCTAAGAAGAACCAAGATAGTTCTGAAGAAGAAAAACGAGGTATAGGACTTGCCCTACCAGATATCAAGATTGCTATCAAGCTTTAGCAGTCAAGACAGTTTGGAACTGAAACAAGGAGAGAAAAATATTCCAGTGGAACAGAAGAGAGAGTCTGGAGGCAGACCCGTTCTTATATCAGTGTCTCATTTATAAGGAAAAGTCATTGAAAATCAGTGGAAGAAGAAAGACTTTTCAATAAATACTGTGTGGTCTGGTTATCCATGTAATAAAATAAAAAGGAATCTGATGCATCTTGACAACATACACAAGAGTCAATTCCAGGTGCATTAAAGTGAGCACTATGGAGATTTTAAAAGATACTCTATACCATATACCGTGTACTCTAAAATCTCACCTTCCTAGTCAACCTGTCTCTCCCAGAATGTTGACTTAAATATTCTTACCAATGTGATACAGAATTATTAATTAACTAATTAACAATTCATAATTAATTAATTGATGAAGCATACTTCTAGACTTTTCAGAGGTCAAGGACAAATTTCATAGACTATAGCAACAATTACTAAACTTCACCCTTCTTACAAGTGTCCTTTGTTAGAAATAGCATAACACTTTAAAAAAGTTTTCTTGATGTTTATTAATTTTTGAGAAAGAGAGACACAGAGCATGAACGGGGGAGGGTCATAGAGAGGGAGACACAGAACCCGAAGCAGGCTCCAGGCTCTCAGCCGTCAGCCCAGAGCCCGATGCGGGGCTCGAACTCACGGACCGCGAGATCATGACCTGAGCCGAAGTCAGGCACTTAACCGACTGAGCCTCCCCCGTGCCCCGCATAACACTTTTATGAAGCAGGCTACTATCTTTTTTCAGCAGCTCTAGGGTGAGGTGAACATTTTTCTGTCTTATTTGGATCTGTTTTTACCAGTTGTTAGAAAAGTTTGTAAGTATCAAGGTCAAGTGCCAGAATTGCATTAGTTTGTCCCAAAGGAAAGAAAAACAAAAACCCGATGCGAGCAGCTCAAAACTTACAATATGGAAAGGAAAAGGATATGTCAGGATTGTGAACACGTTGAATGTGAGGTAAGAAATGTTTTGCATCTATAAGACCAAAGCTGACACCCCTAGGCAAGGTCCTAGTTTATTTTTAATATTTCTGGTTATTCTGTTAACCCTCCCAACCAAGGGTTTTGTTTGTTTGTTTGTTTGTTTGTTTGTTTTGGTTCTTGGTTTGTTTGTTTTTGGTATAAACGAGAGAGTTTGTAAGTCACCACTGATTGAAAGTTGTGGCCGAAATGTTGAGTATTCATCCAATATCTGTGGCTCCGCCATATCCCCTGGTCTCCCTTCAGTTAAATGGAGTCATGCAACTATTCGTGGCTAGTTACAGTATGGTTAATTACATGGCGTGACAGGGATTATGCAGATGGCGCTATGTAACTAGCTCTAAGCTGTGAGCAGAAGTGACGCATCAACTCTTGTGTCTGTCTCTTCCTTCAGACCGTAAACTTCTTTTAAAGAAATTTTTAAAAATCTTTATTTATTTTTGAGAGAGGGAAAGAGACAGAGCGCAAGCAGGGGAAGAACAGAGATAGAAGGAGACACAGAATCCGAAGCAGGCTCCAGGCTTCGAGCTGTCAGCACAGAGCCCGACGCGGGGCTCGAACTCATGAACCATGAGATCATGACCCGAACCCAAGTCGGACGCTTAACCGACTGAGCCACCCAGGCACCCTTGGACTGTAAACTTCCTGAGGGCAGAGACCCTCCATCTCTGTATGTCCATGTGTGGTGATAACTCAGCGGATAGTCCCATCCATCCTGATCTGTATGTTTCTTTCCCAATTTCTAGACCTAGTCTTTAATGAATATTTTTCATTTGATGTCCCACAGGGACTTTAAACTCTCCGTGACCAAACCTGAACTCATCGTGTCTTTTACCCAAACTGCTCCTCTCCCAGGGCCCCCTACTCGGTGTGTGGTACCATTTTCTGCCTCTTTGCCAAACCAGAAAATGGAAGGCATCCTTAATTTCAGGTCTTCTCCTACCAACATCGCTCTCCCTCATCCCCCGGTCCCCCAGTTCTTACTCTGTCATATCAGCTTCCCAAATGTCAGTCAGATCTATGCACTTCTCTCCATTCCTGCTGCATTCATTCACTCAGGGCATCATCATCTCTCATCTGTCATCTCTGCGTTACAGAAATCACATTTCTTGGAGTCTCCCTACCTTCAGATTGGCCCCCAGCACCTAGAGCCGTGTCTGGCATGTGGCCAGCCCTCGCTAATTGCAGACGGAATGAACACGTGACTCTACATCGATGAGAGTCACACATGAGTGTGTGACTCAGCCATGTCAAGAGGAGCCTCGTCTGTCTAGACCTGTGTCTTCCAAAGACCCAAGAAATGACTTGGGGGCTGCTTCTCTTTGAACTTGGGACTGGATTAGCTTTTTTTTTTTTTTTTTGGAATAACTTCCTTGACATGTGCTGCCCCAACAGCTTTGAACACATCTGCATGCCACTCGTGTCAGTTGAACCCCACGCTCCCCGATGAGATAGACACCTTCGGGAGCCCCTTTTTGGAAACTGAGTCTCTCTTTTGCACAGAGGTAGAGAGGCTAAGTGGTTTTCCCAGGGTTACCGAGGCTGTTAGGAGCAGACGCAGGGCTCAGGCAGAGGCCCGTGGCCTCCCAAGCCTGGCCCGGTTTAGCCGAATTTGGCTCGTGCTCAGGGGAACGCGTGCTCCTCAGAGAGCAGCTCTGGCAGTGGGATACTGAAGGCCAGGGAAGCCCGGTGCGAACTTCTGGACCTCTCTCTGCTGGCCACAGGTCTGACGCTTCATCCGCACAGCCTGGGGAGCCTGGCAAAGGGGTCAGTGAAGGGAAGCCTGGAACCTGTGGGCTTGGGGCTCTTCCTCACCACACTCTGTCAAGCATGATGGGCAGTAATCGGGACTGTCTGTGTCCCAGATTGCCACCGGGCGTGTCACAGAGATGAAGTGCCTCTCTGCTCGGTCCTTAGTTTGCTTTCTGGAAGCCCAAACTGCTGGAAATGTAGAAATATCACTGGTGAGATCTACTTGGTCAGGGCAGAAAATTCAGAATTGGGAGCAATCGCAGAAAGAATTGTTGCCGTCAGCTCAATGCCGGGAAATGGGCTGTGGACGGGCGGGGATGGTGGAAGGAAAGAAGCGAGGGCATCCCCAAAGGCCCTGCGGCAGCCTGAGCGCTGGAGGGGGTCCACATCTTCCCAAGGCAACCGCGTGCTGATGTGCGCCCCCCCCCCCACTGCCGTGTGCTGGCGGGGAGCAAGAAGACTTCACTCAGGTGACTTTCAGCACCCCCGAACTCTCAGCCCTCGAGGTGCTGTGCCGGGCCCTGCGCACAGAGCTGAAGCAGTAAGGGCCCTGCTCTCTAGAAGCTGGGTCTAGCTGTGTCGACAAAACCTGGATGTGAAGAGCACAGTGTGAAATACAATGTCAGATGTTTCACAGAAGAGATTCTGACAAGGTCCTTGGGCATCCGGGGCTGGGGGAACCAGGATTTCTTCATGGCGGAGGAGGCTTAGACTGATATGTAAGATTTGGATAAGCGGAGAATGAGAACATTCCTGAAGGAAAGAGCCACATGGACAGAGACAAGAACGAGGCTTTGTGGCAAGGAGTCTATCTGTTAAAGGCTCCTCAAACTCAGCAACGGACAGCCCAGCAATTTCGATGCCATTCAGCCGTCTCTGGAGTTTAACTTCTGCCCCCGGTTGGCTGGTAGCTAATAGTTTCTGCAGCTTCTGGGGCCTTGAGACTACTTGGTTCCCAGCTTGTTAGTTTCCCCAGAAACAATTCTGCCAGGGGTGCTCTCCAGAGCACTGGGTCCTTCACCTCCTGCTGGGATCCCCTGCAGCCAAGTTGTAGCACATGGCGTCTCCCCCATAGTTAGCACGCTGTGCCCGTATCCCCCCTTCTTGTTACTGTGTTTGTGCACACTGGCTCCCTGTGTGATTTCCTCCCAGCAGCCAGCACCTGCGCTATGTCAGAGTCTGCCCTCGGGCTACAGGTCCCCTTGACCAGTGCCCATGAAGAGCCAGACGTGTGCTCCCAACCCAGGGTCAGCCCTTGACCGATTGTTGAGAGATGCGGGGTATGAACACTCCATCTTCCTTGTCCCTGAGGTGTGCCTAACCGGTCTCCAGAGCCCCCTGCAAGTTTGAGCCCAATTTCACTCTGTGGGACCTTGCTTGATGTCATACTTTGCTTGGCATGTTTTCCTTTTTTTTTTTTTTTTTTATTGTTTTTTTTTTTTTGAGAGAGAGAGAGAGAGAGAGAGAGAGAGAGCAGGCAAGGAAGGGGCAGAGAGAGAGGGAGACAGAGAATCTGAAGCAGGCTCCATGCTCTAAGTGCAGAGTTCGACTTGGGGCTCGAACCCACAAACTATGAGATCAAGACCTGAGCCCACTGAGCCACTCAGGTGCCCCAGCATTTTTTTCCTTTCTTGATCCTACTTCTCTTTTACCTCCCCAGGTTTTTCTCAGAAGCATTTCCTAACTACTTTCATCTGAATTCTCATATCAAGGTCTGCCTTTGCAGAACCCAATTAGACATGTTGTCTAGTATGGAAGGCAAAATCATGGCTCCTCAAAAGGTGTCCACCCCTAACCCCTAAAACTAATGAATATGGCAAAGGGATTTGTGTAGCTAAGATTAAGATAGAGATAATATTAGATTATCTGGGTAGACCCACTCTAGTTACATGAGTCTTTAAAAACAGAGAATGTTCTCTGGCTGGCGTCAGAAACGTAGCAGAAGTAATTGAATGCATTCCAAGCATGAGGAGGATTCAACACTGCCTTGTCTCTGAGATGTAGGGGCTGCGGACAGGACCTGAGTGTGGCCTCTAAGAGCTAAGGGTGGCCCCCCGCATGAATACCAGCAAGGTAATAAGACCTCAGTCTTATAGCTGCAAGGAACTGGATTCTGCAAAAATCTGAATGAATTCGGAAGCAGATTCTTCCAGAGCCTGCCAACTCGAGCCCACCAGCCATCACTCTGAGTTCTGCCTTATGAAACCCAGAGCATAGAGAACCCAGCTAAGCCAACTCATACTTCTGACCTACAGAACTTTGAGGTAACACACTTGTGTTCTTTCTTAAGCTGCTGAGTTTGTGGTAATTTGTTAAAACAGCAACGGAAACTAATATACTAAGATTTCCCCTAAAAAGTATACACACTCTTTGCATGTTCTCATGGTCATTTGCACCGGTAACGTCATGGGTTGTGCTCTTCATGGGAAGACTTCAAATCCAGATACTGATATACGGATTTATGATGTTGGTTGACCGTTCTCAGGTCACTCCTTTTGTCCCTTCACTGATCTCAGTCTGGTTGCACTGGGGCAATCCTTTAGTGTCTCTGTTTAACTCCCACCCGGATTTTATCAGTGAGGAATGGTTGAACGCTTCCAGCAGGCTCTGACGCGGGGCCCCATGTGTGTTCGCTAAGTATTGATTTGCACAAATGAGTGTGTAACTCAGGAATTTGCGCGTCATCTTTGCACAGGGGCCATGATAACCTTCTCTGCATCCTTCTGATTTTAGTATATGTGCTGCCTGAAGCGAGCTCTGAATGCGAAAGTCAGATATCAGTGGTCAAATTTCCTGTGCTGCCCGAGGCAGCCATTTTGCTCCTGTCTATACCGAGCCTCTTAAGATGTTTGTCTCCTCTGCTAAAGGTCTGAAGCCATGGAGGGGTCACTTTGTGTAGTTTTTGGAATTCCACTCAAAAATTCCCATTGAACATATCAATTCTCCCAAGTCCTGCTGCCTGGCTGTCATATGGAAAGCAGTTCTGTCCCCCTGCACATAAATAGAACCTGCCCTTTGAGGCTCCTCTCAGTCAAATTTTATCGCGTAAGTGTATTTAGAGACTATATTTATAACTTCACTCTTTCTCTCAGGTTTATGGAAAGACTCTTGGCTGAACAAATATAGCACAGGTTTTGGATGTGCTCTGGTGAAAACACTCACTCCAACGTGCAGCACATAATCATGTCCAGGATGTAAAGCACAATAGATTCTTCTTCAGCTGTAAGACCAAAATATCTCTCTATGGAGCTTCTCATCACGTGTCCTGGGTGGGGTGTTACCCTGTCTCCCCGGGTTTTTGTCTGAATTATTTTTCTACCAACTCAGGGGCAAGCCTTAGGTCCCTAGATGCCTGTGGACCTGCTATCTCTTCTCCATGCCCTTGGGTGACCAAGCCCTCCTCACTCTGGGAAAGAAACAGCCATCGCCTTGTGCCAGAGAAACTCACCAAGATGCATCTTCTAGATTAAACTATATCGGAGAGCCTTTTGATGGCAGACTTGCCCAGTGGGGAAAGGGATGTCCGGAGACTTCGGGAAAATTCCACTAGGACTTTTCAACCCAACAAACCTAGCTTCCTTCTTTTGTGGTGACTTGAGAGGGGGCCTTCCTCTGGAAGGCTGGGTCATGTGACTTTCTGTGACAAGTATATCCCCGTCCTTGAATCCTTCCAAGTCAGTGCTGGTGTTGCCTGCAGCCCTTCCCTCTGGACCTTCCCCTTGTCTCTTTAACTCTTTTCTCATCTACCAGAAGACTCACATTCATATTGAAGCCTCTTTCCCCTTTCCCCTCTGTGTCATTGTTGAAGCACACCTGCCCTTTTACCAATTATGGGATGTTGTTTTTGGTCTTCCTTCTAACACGAACTCATCCAAGCATTAATGCTCTGTATTCTCCTTCTGTAATATTTTTATCAACGTGCAGCTGTGCACTCGTGCTGTAGCCTCAAGGATTCTTCACCTCTCAGAGCCTTCCAGGCATCACTGCTCTGTGAGTCAGGAGCTTTTTTCATCCCCGTGTCTGGTTCTCTGATGATCTGGGATGAATGAAGGGTGATGGAAATGATAATCTGAGTCACACGGCTTGTGGTGCTCTTTCCCTCTCTGTCCCCACCTCCAGAGACGTACCTCTGGCTGTGAACATGCTCTAGGCCTATGGTGATGGTGGGTGGTATTAAGGGGACACAAAGTCCTTCCCAAAGAGGCTTCACATGGTGGCACTCTTCCCCTTCACTGATCCTCGGCTTCTTCATCTGCACTCATTTTATCAGCACCCCTGAGAATGGATTCATCTCTCAGGCAGGTTTCACATTAACAAAGCTCACGAATGGGACCGAAGTTGAAAATAAACAGGCCAGATTAATAGTTGACGAGAACCATCTCAAGAAGTAGAATATTTCACGTCCAGCTGAGAAGCATGCTATTTCCCTGGAGAAGAGTTACCCCAAAGCTAAACCATAACCAGAGCCCCAAATCTGATTTGCAGTGAGAAATCCCTACTGTGGAGAGAAAATTCTGAAGCCCAAGGGAGCCTATAAATTTCCCATGGGCGGTCTTGTGCAGGGAGCCAAGTAATTCTACGGTCGACTGGTAAGGGTAGAAGCAAAACAAAGGGAGTCAAAAAAAAGAAATGTTCAATGCCATTAAGGACATCAGAGAGGGACGCTTTCTTCTTATGGTTGGGAGAGTCTCATGGTGGCCATCCAAGAATACTCAGAGTCTGTTAGCCATGATTTACCAAATCTACATTCATCATCACAGTAGAGATGTCTTCACCCCCCAACCCTAATGCTCTAGGTCTACTACGTGTGAACCTCTCTCCACTGGATCGTGGTAGCGTCTCACCATCCTTGTTTGCTTTGGTTCTCCTGTTTCTGCATGGCTAAGCAAGCCCTCTTCTAATGGAGATTCCTCCTTTAGATGCCAATACATTCGACCTGATTAGGGTGAGAAACTGCCAAATAGAGATCTGTGTTGACTCCATAGTGTAGGTTTTTTTCCACTTCATCACCCACTGAATTTACAATCTGGCTTGGAGGGAAAATTTTATTTCTCTCATTCCCACGTTCTCACAACATGAACCCCAAACTTCTATTTTTACTCCCAGATGTATGTATGTATGTATGTATGTATGTATGTATTTAAATTTTATTTAAGTCCAAGTTAGTTAGACTCTCCAATATAGTTTAATCTAGAAGATGCATCATCCTAACAAGTGCCCTCCTTAATTCCCATCACCCATTTAGCCCATCCATCACTCAACATCCCTCCAGCCACTCTCAGTCTGTTCTCCCATATTTAGGAGTTTTTTATGATTTGCCCCCCCTCTATATTTTTATCTTATTTTTTTCCTTCCCTTCCCCTATGTGAACCCCAAACGTCTTAGAAAGCCACCAGGCTCAGAGTCCTTCTCGACCACTTCTTGCCCTGACACCTTCTAGAAGTTCTAGGTTCCATGTGGATGTACAAGGCCTCCATGGGATAAAGACACAGGAACAACACTTCGGCCACCATAAGATACAGCCCCCAGCTGGCAGACCAGCAGCTACTCTGATGTCTGAAAGCTACAGAAGACACACAGAGGGAGAAGGGAAGGAAGTTTTACTTTCTTTCAAACAACCACAACAATAAAAAACCAACAACCAGGGCTGGTACATGGGATAAAGCAGGGGCCACCTAGTGACATTTGTTTGGCTATACTCCTCTGCCTTATTGTAGTGAAAACGTTTACTAGATCCTGGCAATTGACTACCCATCAACTTCTGGTTTCAGTGCAGTTGTGAGTTTCCAAATTTTGGTAGTATTTCTAGGTTGGGGAAGTCTCTATCAAGTGCTTGTAGCTTGGTTTAATCATAAACAGAATTCCTGGTTCTGCAGTAGATTTTGAAGTTTGTAGCTGCAAAGTCCAAACCTAGAACTTTATAAACTTCAAGGATAAACAAAAGGCATTGTTACTGTCCTGGGTTTCTCTCTCACTTCACCTAGGAATTTGGGTGAGCTAAGCTTTGATCAAAGAGCTCTGATTGCTTTAGATTCAGCTAAAATAGGTGAAGGTAACTCCATGTGGGGAGCCATCGGAAATGTTGGTATTCATGTTGGCATTTTCTTTTTTTAATTTTTTAAACGTTTATTTATTTTTGAGAGAGACAGAGACAGAGTGCAAGCTGGGGAGGGGCAGAGAGAGAGAGGGAGACCCATAATCTGAAGCAGGCTCCAGGCTCTGTGCTATCAGCACAGGTCCCGACGCGGGACTCGAACTCAAGAACTGTGAGATCATGACCTGAGACGAAGTCTGCCACTCAACCGACTCAGCCACCCAGACGCCTCCAAGATGGCATTTTCTAAGAGTCTGTTGACTGCAACATCAACTTCTTTAAATTTCAGAAATAGGTCAAGTTTAAAAGGACTTTAAAACTTTCAAGACTCAGTGTCTGCCATGGGGAATGAAGACTAAAAATACTAAAAGTAAATATTTTGAGACAGTGTTCTTCATGGGGAAACTGAATCGTTTTCAAAGGAATTTCACTGTGCTCTTGGCTTTCTGTTTAGGTTCTTTCATTGACTGTGATGTGTTGGAAAGAGAATGAGCTTGGAGCTGGTCAAAACAAGTAGGAGAGCCAACCACGGGAGCTTAGACAAACTGGTTTTACTTCTCTTTGAATTTTGCTTTGCTCCACAGTGAAAATGTGGGGGATGATATGAGGAGTCAAAGCATAATGTGCAAAAAGTGGTCCATAAATGTTAATTTCTTCCCTTTGCAGCATCTTTGTCTTCTTTTATTTTTAAAATAAAAATTATGTTGGGGCGCCTGGGTGGCTCGGTCGGTTGAACGTCCGACTTCGGCTCAGGTCATGATCTTGCGGTTTGTAAGTTTGAGCGCCGCATCGGGCTCTGTGCTGATGGCTCGGAGACTGGAGCCTGCTTCGGATTCTGTGTGTCCCTCTCACTCTGGCCCTTCCCCACTCGCGCTCTGTCTCTCTCTCTCTCTCTGCCTCTCAGAAATAAAGAAAAAACTAATAAAAAAATTTTTTAATAAAAATTATGTTTATGGGGGCACTGGGGTGGTTCAGTCAGTTAAGCGACCCACTGTTGATAGCAGTTCAGGTCTTGATCTCAGGATTGTGAGTTCAAGCCCCACACTGGGCTCTGCACTGGGCATGAAGTCTACTTAAAAAATAAAATAAAATAAAATAAAATAAAATAAAATAAAATATTTATATAGATTTTTTTCTCCCCAGAGAAAAATGCATTTCGAAAATAAAAGGAAATGTGATAAAACAAACAATCACTTTAATCCTTTGATTCTGTGAATATCATTAAAATTCACCTGTCTCAAATGGTGCACTTGGGGTGATTTGTAGTATACTCAGAATCCCAGAAAGAAGGCAAAAATTTCCTTTATTTTGAAGGTAGTTTAAAAGGAACACCCCTATCACGTGTTGACACTACTCAGGTATTTTCTGGTCTGGTAAAAAGACAATTGGTCACATGAAGCCCGACACCAAGAGTCCTGTTGCCCAGGCAAGCAGTGGAATAACTGAGACAGAGACATTTTGCCTCTGCATTATGAGGTGATTCTCCTGTTGTTCACCCACACTGGGGATGTTTCTCTCTAATCCTCTCACACATAAGCTCTTTTTTTTAAATGTCTATTTTTATTTATTTTGAGAGAGAGAGAGACAGAATGCGAGTGGGGGAGGAAGAGAGGGAGAAAGAGAGAGAATCTCCAGCAGGCTCTACGCTCAGTGCGGAGCCGAGTGCAGGGCTCAATCCCATGACTCTAGGATCATGACCGGAGCCAAAATCAAGAGTCGACGCTGAACTGACTGAACCACCCAGGTGCCCCTCCCACATAAATTCTTAGCTGTCTTCTCATTTGAGGAGAGCCTACAGATCACTTTGGGAAATCATTTGATATTTTTTCACAGTCGAAGAAACTGAGGCACACGTGCACACAGCTTTCGTGTCTTGCCTGAAGTTGTACAAGATAATGACAAAGCAGAAGCCAAGGCTCTGCACGGCCAGGCAGGTTCCCCCCGCCCAGATGGGCTGTGCTGTGCCACCTGCAGTAACTATTTGCCTACAGTCCTGCATGAAGCTCATTAATATTAATGTTATCAACACCCAGGAATCTATTTTAAGGTGTTCTAAGGTAACAATCTGCCCACATGCATTATTTTCTTTTAGGTACTTTAATCATTTATAATATCCAGCCAGTAACAATGAGCATATTAGAATCATTACTACCTGGAGTTGCCCACCTTGGGAATCTTTTATTCTGGTCTCTTTGGTAAGAGCTTCAAAACCCCTGACATCATGTCAATTAAATCAGATTAACTGAAATTGGTTGCTGGGGCGATATCACAGCTCTAGGTCACAAATGTATGTTCATTATTTATAAGCCCTTTGAATATTACTATACATTAGTAATAAAATAATCCAGCCTTGAGATCAAGGATTACTAGTCAATTTATCCTACATAAATTTATAAAGCAATATTACCTTCTAACCCAGAGATAAAGTGACTTAAAATCTACTGGTGGATATGTACAGATATTCTTGCACCAGTTCTAATACCTCTAAGACAGAAAACACTGCAGGAATAGGGAACAAACTCCTAGCTTCCTTTCTCTTATCTACCTTCAGACAAGCATATAGAAAATATTCCCAATAGCCAGAGAATGTAACCCAGTTCACTCCTACTTGGATTCCCAATTGGATTTGCATCTAGCAACAATGGGAAGAGAACACATTCAATGTCTACAGCCTGAAACATTTTCAATGAACCGCTGGAATGTTCCCCTACCACTTTGCCTAAAAAGAGGAAATCCTCATGCAAAGTAACAAACTGTTTGTGTGAACTGGAAAGATATGTGACTTTGGTTAAAGATATGTGTGAACTGGAAAGATATGTGACTTTATTTCTGAGTGACAAAATGTCAGTCATTATTTATAAATGTATGCACACGGTAAGAAAACCTAAGTAAAAACATATGTGAAATTAAAGCTCCGTTTGAACGTTAAGATTCCCTAAAACTAAATTTTCTTTCCTTCTGTGATATAATGCATTTTTAAGTGAGACTTTAAATTACTATTTTCGGTTTCATATTATTGCTGATAATCTTCCTTGTTGTAAAATCTACTTTGTCTGAAGTCTATGAATCTACTCCAGCTTTCGTTGGCTTAGTTAAAAAAAAATGGTGTATCTTTCTCCAGCCTTTTACCTTTAACCTATTTATGTCTTTATATTTAAAGTAGGTTTTCTTTAGACAGCATACAGTTGAGTTTTGCTTTTTTATCCAACCTGATCATGTCTGTCTTTCAATGGGCATATTAAACTATTCACACTTAGAAATGATTATTGAGGGGCGCCTGGGTGGCGCAGTCGGTTAAGCGTCCGACTTCAGCCGGGTCACGATCTCACGGTCCGTGAGTTCGAGCCCCGCATCAGGCTCTGGGCTGACGGCTCGGAGCCTGGAGCCTGTTTCCGATTCTGTGTCTCCCTCTCTCTCTGCCCCTCCCCCGTTCATGCTCTGTCTCTCTCTGTCCCAAAAATAAATAAAAACGTTGGAAGAAAAAAAAAAAAAAAGAAATGATTATTGATATGGTTGGATTAAGATCTACCAGCTTGCTAGCTGTCTTCCATTTGTTACATTTGTTTTTGTGTTTTTTCCCTCCTTTTCTGATTTTTCTGGGTTTAACTGAACATTTTTATGATTTCTCTTTATCTCCTCTATTGGATAAAGAATATTACATCTCTTTTTAAATGTTTTTGGTGGTTACTGTAGGGTTTACAGTATACATTTATAAAATATGAATCTGGTTTCAAATAATATTATACTGCTCTGCATGTAGTATAAACTCTTACATTCCTTATCCTCCCCCCCCCATGTTGCTATGGTCTGAATGTTTGTGTTTCTCCTCCAATTCATATGTTGAAATTCTAATGTCCAATGAGGGTATTTGGAGATGGAGCTTTTGGGGGTTTCCTGAGTCATGAGGGTGAAGCCCTCATGTATTGGATTGATGTTCTTATAAAAGAGACCCACAGAGTCTCCCAGCCCTTTCTGCCTTGTGAGGGCACAACGGAAAGGTTGTGGTATGGAGGAGAGTATTCACTCACGCATGCTGGCACCCTGATCTCAGATTTCCAGCCTCCAGAACAGTAAGAAATAATTTCTGTTCTTTACAAGCCACTCAGCCTGTGGTGTGTTGTGACAGGAGCCCAAATGGACTAAGACACATCCCTTGTGCCTTCTGTCACACCTCTTACTTTTACACATGCTAGAAACACACAATCATTGCTATAACTTTTGCTTTAAACAGATTTTAAACAGGTAAGAGAAGCAATTAAAAATAAGTGTTTTATTTTACCTATATTTATTCCATTTCCAATGCTCTACATTTCTTTGTGTGGATAGTAGTTTCTGGCTATATCAACTTCCTCCTGTCTGAAGAACTTGTAGAATAAATCTATTGACAATGAGTGCCCTTGATATTTGTCAGTCTGAGAAGGTCTTTACTTTTGAGGGATATTTTTGGTGAGTATAGAATCATGCAATGGCAGTAGTTTTTGTCAGCACTTAAAAAAAAAAAAAAGCCGTGGTTTCTGATGAGAATTGGTGATCATTCTTATCCTTGTCCCTTTATAGGTGACTTGTTATTTTTGGACGGGCGGTGCTTTAAAGATTTTTGTCTTTGTCTTTGGTTTTCAGAAGTTTGACTATGATATGCTTATGTGTGTTTTCTTTTTTTCCTTTTTCCTTTTATGCATAGATTTATCCTGCTTGGTGTTCTCTGAACTTCTTGGATCTGTGGTTTGGTATCTGTCACTAGACACTTGCCCCTTAAGACTGGGAGCAAAGCAAGAATGCCTCTTCTTACCTTTGCACTAGGAGACCTAGCTAGATCATCAAGGCGGGGGGGAAACAAAGCATACAGATTGGAAAGAAAGAATAAAAATGTTCTTCTTTGCAGATGACATAATTGCCTTTGTAGAAAATCTTGTAGAAAAAAAGTCCTAGAACATAAGTGAGTTTAGTAAGTTTGCAGGATACAAAGACAACACACAAAAATCAACTGTATTTCTATATACTGACAATGAGCAATTGAAAACTGAAATTGTAAAAAATGATACCATTTATAATGGTTCCAAAAAATGAAGTGCATAGCTATAAATCTAACAACAGCTCTGTGTTGTGATAAGTATAAGATCTCTGTGTTGAAACTTAAAAAACGCTGAAGAAAGAAATCAAAGAAGACCTAAATAAATGGAGAGATATATTGTAATGATGATTTGGAAAGCTCAACATAGTAAAGATGTCAATTCCCCCAAATTGGTGTACAGATTTAATGGAATTTAAATAAAAATTCAAGTAGGAGTTTTTGGGATATAGACAAGCTGCTTCTAAAATGTGTTTGCAAAGCCAAAGGAAGTAAAATAGCCAAAATAACTTGAAAAAGTAAAATAATGTTGGAGGAATTACAAATACCCAATTTTAAGGGTTAATATAAAGCTACTCTAATCAAAATAGTACACTATTGGCAAAGCTATAGGCACAAATATCCACTGGACAGAACAGAGAGTCTAGAAATATGCCCAAACATATGTGGCCAGTTGAGTTTTGACAAAAGGGCAAAGACATTTCAATGGAGTCATATTATTCTTTTTAACAGATGGCACTGGAAAAACCGGACATCACATGCAAATTAATCTTGACCTAAACTCCACACTTAACATGTGTCACAGATCTAAATGGGAAATATGAAACTATCAATCTTTCAGAATAAAACACAGGACAAAGTCTTCATGAGCTGGGATAAAGCAAAGAGTTCTTAGACTTGATCCATTTTTTAAAGATATTTTTAAATTTTAATTCCAGAATAGTTAACACACAGTGTTATATTAGTTTCAGGTGTACAATAGATAGTGATTCAACAATTCCATCCATCACCCGGTGGTCATCACAAGTGCACTCCTTAATCCCCATAGACATGATCCATTCTTAAAAACTGATAAATCTGACATCATTAAAAAAAAAAAGTGTTCTGTGAAAGACACTTAAAAGAATGGAAAAGACTGATAGCGCTAAATGCGGGCCAGGATGTGCCACACCTGCAACGTTCACACCTCATAGTGGGAGTAAAAAAATGGTGTAACCTTTGGAAAATAGTTTTAGAGTATCATAAAGTTAACTATGCCCTTACCATACGACCCAGCAATTCCTTGCCTCGGTGTTTCCCAGGAGAATTGAAAACATACATCCCCAAAAATGAACACACAAGAACGTTCATAGCTACCTTGGCTGTGGTAGACAAAACCTTAAACCAACCCAAATACCTACCAATAGTACAATGAATAAGCACATGGCTCCATGTACCTGATGTTTATTTATTTTTATTTATCTTTAAAATTTTTCGTGTTTATTTTTGAGAGAGAGAGAGAGAGAAAGAGAGAGAGAGAGAGAGAGAGAGACAGAGTGTGAGTGGGGGAGGGGCAGAGAGAGAGGGAGACAGAATCCGAAGCAGGCTCCAGGCTCTGAGCTGACAGCACAGAGCCCGACGAGGGGCTTGAACCCACGGACCGTGAGATCATGACCTGAGCTGAAGTCCAGCCCTTAACTGACTGAGCCACCCAGGTACCCCACCTGATGTGTAAAAACAGGTAAAGCTAATCTATTGGGACAGAACATTGGTTGGTTGTGATGGGTGAGAAATGACCAGAAGGAACACATGGAAACTGTCTAGGATGACAGACACGTCCTATATCCAGAGCAGCTTGGCAGTGCTTCCAAAGACGGTCTTAACAGTCCTTCCTACTCCATATGTTCTTTTGTAGTGTGACTTCACCACTCTTCCACCATAAGTCTTCTCTTCATTGGATGTGGTCCAGTGCAATGACCTTTTCTGACCAACCAATGAGGAAGTGATGGTGGCCTTTGTTTCCTAGGTTTCAAGGAGATTTGGCTGATAAAACCGAAGCCATCAGATCCTTTTCATAATCACTGAACTTTATTTTTCACCACATGCTATTTCGGTTTGTAAGACTTGGACTGAATGAGTTGCGGAAAATAAAACGTGTTACTGTGCTCACGGCTTAGTTTCTGAACAGGAAGAACAGTGAAAATTCGCCTTACTGAGTAAAACTGTCACAGATAAGGACCGAGGAAAGGGTTACCGATTAGGGTAACTTTCACGTAGCTTTCAAGGCTGGGCCCTAACGGAGCATCGCTCTAGTCTTGGCTTCTTGGAATGCTTCTTGGAGCCCAGTTGCCCAGGCAGTCACCCGAAAAGGCCCACGTCAGAGAGAGCTGAGGCCTAGGTCTGTAGTCTCAGCTGGTAGTGGGTCCCAATTGCCAGCCTATTTGGACCTTCCAGCCATCCCAATCACCAACTGCCACCGTGTGAAGCAGAGCTCCACGGTCAACCCATTGAATCTTGAGAAATAATAAATTGTTCTTAAGGTACTCAGTTTTGGAGCACTTTGTTCTGCAGCAGTAAATAACCAAAGCTTCTGGGCTACTAGTCACAGGGGCACATACCTTTGGCAAAACTCATGATTGTATGCTTACATTCTCAGCATTTTACTGCACATTAACTTGACCTCAAGAAGAAAAAAAAAACAAACTTACAAGCAAAAGTAAAACATAAGCCTCCTAACTCATCACGAAAAACCAATGTCAGTCATCATAAGAAATTCAAAGCCAATGTAAGTAAAGTCAGGATCTAGAAAGGGATGCTGTATGATTTAAAATTGCTTTCAAGATTTTAGCTAATTCACGTGCGAGAAATTATAATAGGCAAGTTTTGGAAAAGAAGAGAAAAAACGATTTTACGTGCTTGTGTGAAAATTGCTAGAAACATCCGGGGAATCTATTTGACAATATGAGAGTTAATAAAAAATACAGTGAGGTGAATGGATTGGTTGGCGATATACAAGTGCTAGCAGCTTTCTTTACACAAACAACCCTAAGTTAGAAACAGAAATGAAAAGATACCCAATTCTCAGTAGCAACAAAAATACCATAGCTACCAAAACCAAATGGAGAAAGCTACAAAACATCATTGAAAATAAGATAAAATGTAAGATTAGGGGGCGCCTGGGTGGCTCAGTCAAGAAAGTCCGACTCTTGGCTTCGGCTCAGGTCATGATCGCGCAGTTTCGTTAAGTTTTAGCTCCTCGTCGGACTCTGTGCTGACAGTGCAGAGCCTGCTTGGGATTCTCTCTCCCTGTCTCTCTGCCCATCCCCCACTCACGCCGTCTCTGTCTTGCTCAGAATAAATACATAAACCGGAAAAACAATGAGAGATGCCAGATGCCTGGCTGGGAAAATATATATGAAAGTATTAATCTTTCCAAACTATACGTGTACACACACAGGCACAACACGATTCCAGTAAGAATCCCAACCATTTTTAATTAACTGGTTCGAATCGCTTGACCATTCACAAGGAAGAAGAGCAAAGATACTTTTGAGAAGTAAAATGATGATTGCATGTGTGCTTTATCAGCCATTACAATTTACTGTATAAACCTTATTGAAACTGATATAATGGTAAACCTAGGAGTCTGTGGGGATAGAGCAGAATCCATATACAAATCTGAGAATGCATGAGAACCGATTTACGGCCAAGTTGGCCTTTCATTTCTGGTGTTTATTTAATATTCAATGCTGGCCTAAGTTGTTTTTTATCAGAAAGGATGCAATCTTAGGATTCCCAATCTCCACGTACATCAAAGTATATTCTTGACAGGTGCAAATGGAGGTATTTTAGACTGGGAAGCTTTATCAAGGGCACATATATACATGTATTTTCTTGATGTATTTTAATTTTAACTTTTATTATTTTTTGATTTGTTAATGTTTATTTATTTATTTTTCTTTTAAATATTTGTTTATTTTTGAGAGAGACAGAGACAGAATGAGAGTGGGTTAGGGCCAGAGGGAGAGGGAGACGCAGAATCCGAAGCAGGCTCCAGGCTCTGAGCCGTCAGCACAGAACCGGACTGAGATAAAAAAGATACGTTTCAGACTCAAAGAAATACCTCGGATCTGCTTCATTGTAACAATTTTGCTTTTCCTCCTTGAGAACTTTCTATAGCAGCTCTGCCTCCGTAAACATCCCCACCACCTGGCAGTGTGTGCCTGCAATCCTGAGACACAGCATTAGTTCAGGGGACAGGGGCTGCTCCAGCAGCAGCCTCACTGGCCTGACCACACATCCCACCACGATTGACCTTCACAGTGGGGTAAGGAGTTGCCTTGTTTGGGTTACGCAGAGCAGCAAGAAACAAAATCTGCTCTGTGCAGGTTTAAGAAAAGGGGGATTATTCACGAAGGCCCAGAAGGTAACTGCGCAGGCTTCTAAGGGCCGAAAGTAAAGTCTCATGGGACAGAGTCTGTTAGGTCAGACCCTGGGCTCTCTAACTCTTGGGCCCTAGGCCTTTCCCATTTCTGCTTCTTCTGATTCCTTCCCATCATAGACACTCACGAAGGGTCTATGACTTGATAACTGTGACTTTGGCTCATCATGGCAGCAGCTTGGGCCCGGATCTACATGACCCAGGATCTGATCACAGCATCTGGGTTTTGTAATTCACATTTTGATAGAGAAACCTGTTAGACTCCACCCAGCGCATGGAACTGCCCTCTCGCTTTCTTCCCCCACCTCCTGGTCTGAGGTCTATCTTTAGTCAACTACGGCCGACTTCAGGCTATCCCTTCAGTAGGACCTGTGGATGTGATCACTTCCCCCACCAGCAGGTGATGTGGGCAGAAAAGGAACAACGGGCCTACCCGGTATAGGAATAGTGCTGATTTTAGCCCTCATGAGAACCTCTAAAAGCTGCTGCCTGGGCCTGGTTTCATAGTCTGTTAATTAATTTCAAGGAAAATCTCAACTTCCATGGGAGCCTAACTGTGGCGACCAGGCCATATCTGGGTGACCAGTGATGACAAAGGAAGAGGAACAGGGACATAGGTCTAATTTCTGGTTTTGATGTTGCTACATTTGTTTGAGGCAGCCCTACGGGAACTTATCAAACATAGGACACGTTCCCAAGGCACCAAAAAAGCATCTAAGGGCGCCACCTGCCCCACCTGCTGGAGCCTCCCTCTGGAGCTCTGTGCTCCCAGAAGCCATAAGCAGCGGGGAAGCCAGCTGACTGAGCCAGGAGAGGGACTTCACTGGGTCGTCGTGCACTGATACGGAGGCGGGTAGGTGTATTTAGAGCCTCTTTTCAGGATTATTTCCTTTTCAGGATTCATCACGAGCTTTCTTCAAACGAGCACCTTTGCAGCAACGTTGCAAGCTGAATGCAACTTGCATCCAGCACTGATATTTGCATCCAGCACTGATATTGCCTGAAGGCAGATGTCCTGGTAAAGAGGACACAGCCTTACGGAGGGAAGTCACCTCTATCGTCGACCATCCCTCCGTAACCATGACCTTGGTTAGCGTCCCGGATGCGTCCACACTTTGAACTTCCCCTCCATAAATGTGGGGCGATGGGGTGGCTTCTTGCCCAGCTAGCAGGATCCCTGCTTAGAAAGAACGCCACGTCGGGGAAACAAAAGTGCTCGCGCAATTATCACCATTGTTCAAATGTGTCTTGGCCGAGAGCCCTGCCCGTTATAGGATTTCTGCCTCGGGTGCCCAGGCCTTCTCTGCCCAGAGACGGTTTTGTACTGACGGTATTACACGCTTTGTTGCTGGCAGAGGCAGAAGAGACCAAGCAGGCTCTCTGGCCCAACAGACCGGACAGGCAGTCACGTGTTTCCTCCATACGTTCCCACTCAGAGAGGTGTCAGATTCACGGTCAGCTTTCAGATGTTCACCCTCCGGAAAAGCTTGACTAGAGGTCCAGAGACAGGCTTCCGGGGATCTGGGGTCCCCTGTTGTGGGAAGGTGCCTCCTAGCTGGGCCACTGGAAACAAGCTGCCCCAAAACCTACGGCTGAGTTCGTGAAAGGAAGCGTGCAGTCGGGTTCATTGTTGTTCCTCAGGCGGCAGAGGTTTCCGGGGCCAGGCCCTTCCTGACTCTGAAACGCTTCTCTGAGGGGGCAGGAGGCGTCACAGGGGCAAGGGCGCGTCCCTCACCATCATTTATCTCCCTACAACTCAGCTTTTCACAAAGGAGATTTGAGGCAGTTGGAGAAGCATGGGCAATACCAAAGAATACCGAGAAGATTTAATAAGGGATGAGAATAAAAGAGACTTAGAGCAAAGGAAAGTGACAGGGAAGAAACGTAAAGCTGATGACACGGCACCAGAGCTCAGTGCGTTTTCTCTGATGACTAACGCCCATCGCCGCATTTGGCGGCTGTCCTTTGCGATCCCGGGGACCGGCAGAGGTCGGTTCTGTATTGCGAGTGGGATTGGTTCTCTCCTCTCTATTCTCAAGCGTCCTGACCCCTGCTCCCCCAGGAGTAAGCCAGTCACTGCTCACCACCTTAAGAGAGTTGCCATACATTAAACCTTGGGATAGAAAGGGCCGGGGTCAGAGGGCAGACTCAGATTCAGGAGCCCAGAGTCCTAGCCGGGGTCCCGGTGGGGAGAAAGGCCAGGGGGAGCATGATGCCAGCTGATCTGCTCCTGCTGTCCTGCCCCCCCTTCCCCCATATCCGTGTCCCTTCTCCGACACAGCTGTGTCTGCTGGTGTCCCAGGGCGGGAGGGAGTGGAGGCTGAACTATAAAATACAGCAATGTGACAAGGAGCAAATTTGTTTATCTTCCCAAACTTATTCAAATGAAGCTGACGTGACCTGTGCGAGAAGATAGACATCATTTGAGTTAAACAAGGTAACGTATTTTAACTTATTTACATTAACTTGTTTACAAAGACCTACAGAGTTGGTTGAAACAGAACCCAAACACAGAAACTCCAGGGCGACTGGAAAGTTGGCATCGAGATGCCAGATGGAGAGACAGACCAAGAGATCTCTAGAGAAGCTGTGTTGCATGGTGTTTAGTGGGAGTGTGGGAGACTGGCCTCTTTTACTGACTTTGGGTAAGTTGCCCAACTTCCTGTCGTCTCAGTTTCCTCCTCTGACAAAGGGGAGTACCGCAGTCCCCTCAAATCTGCGGGGGATACCCCGTAGGTGCCTGAAACCATGCGTTGTATCGAACCCTATATACGGTTTTTTCCCCTCTACGTGTATACCTATGGTAAAGTTTAACTTACAAATGAGGCCCAGGAAGGGAATAGCAATACTAACTAATAATAAAAGAATAATTATAACATATTACTGTAAAAAAAGTTACATGGGTGGTCTCTCTCCCTCACAATATCTTATTGTGCTGTATTCACCCTTCTTGTGAGGGTGTGAGGTGATGAATGCCTGCCCAATGAGACGAGCCAGGCGAATGATGGAGGCATGTGATGAAGTGTTAGGCTGCTAATGACTTTCTGATGATACGTCAGATACTACGATGATAATGAACCCGGGCAGGTGAAACCCTGGATAAGCGGGGACTGCTGTATTCATAGTTACAATCTTATGATCGTTGGCGGATTAAATGGCCTGATGCATGAAAGGCGTTTAGAACTCTGATGGTCATGGTAAATGCTCCGTGAACTTAGACCACGGCTACTACGTTACCTGACATTAATTTTTTAAAGTTTTTATTTAAATTCTCGTTAGTTAACATATAGTGTAGTATTGGTTTCAGGAGCAGAATTCAGTGACGTGTCACTTACATACAACACCCAGTGCTCATCCCAGCAAGTGCCCTCCTTAATGCCCATCACCCATTCAGCCCATCCCCCACCCGACTTCCTCCATCAACCCTCAGTTTGTTCTCTAACTTTAAGAGTCTGTCTTGGGGCACCTGTGTGGCTCAGTCGGTTAAGCGTCCCACTTCCGCTCGAGTCATGATCTTGTGGTTCATGGGTTTGAGCCCCACATCAGGCTCTGTGCTGACAGCTCGGAGCCTGGAGCCTGCTTCAGATTCTGTGTCTCTTCTCTCTCTGCCCCTCCCCCACTCGCACTTTGTCTCTCTCTCCCTCTCTCTCAAAAATAAATAAACATTAAAAAATTTTTTAAAAAAAGAGTCTCTCATGGTTTGTTTCCCTCTCTCTCTCTCTCCCGTCCCATAGTTCATCTGTTTTGTTTCTTAAATTCCACCTATCAGTGAGGTCATATGGTATTTGTCTTTCTCTGACTTCTTTCGCTTCGCTTCGCTTTATACTCTCTATCCACGTTGTTGCAAATCGTTAGCTGACGTTAATAACACAGTAGGAGTGACTTCCAGGAAATCGCTAGTCATTGTGGTGCACGAGGACGTCCTATTTCCCCCACACGTGGTGGATGAGCGCAGGAGCAGACTGTGGACAGCCGGGTTCGCAGAGACTTTTTGTTGGAAACTGACCTAATGGTACTCCCATTTCGCTTACAGTTGTGGCTGAGGGAAAGCATGGTCACAAAGAACACGTCTGCCCGACGCGTTTTCCCTCTGCCAACTCTCCCATCACTGCTTTTCAAGTAGAATTGCGTCATTTGCTCAGTGGTGATGGGACCCCAGGAAGTCTGCACAAAGCAGAATGACAGCTGACGTGTTGGTAACAGAGGACAAAGATACAAAGATAAGGGCCAAATACCCTTTTCTGAAGATGAATGGTGTGTGTGGAAACATAGAAACCGTACCATTTCTGCGATGGAGGCTGAATCGGAGAAAGCCTGGATTATTCTATATCTTTAAAGAAGCGGGTGGGGCTTAGGGAGATACATTAAGAAATAGATAAGGGTGATTTATAATTAACATAGAGTTATTTTCTTTTTTTAAAAAAATATTTATTTATTTTGAGAGAGACAGTGACAGCATGTGCAGGGGGAGGGGCAGACAGAGAGGGAGAGAGAGAATCCCAAGCAGGCTCCACGCTGCCAGTGCAAAGCCTGATGTGGAGCTCAAACTCACAAACTGCGATCGTGACCTGAGCCGAAATCAAGAGTTGAACACTTAACTGACTGAGCCACCTAGGCTCCCCATAGAGTTCTTTTCTATAAAATGCTTCATTTAAGAATGCTCAGGGGGTTAATCTGTTGAGGAGGTTTAACAGCCTCCTTAACAATTTCATTTACACCATCACATTGCTCAGCAAACTGTTTATTCATGTAAAGGCGTTTCCCAAAGGCTGTGGGGGATCAAAAAGCCACAGTACCTGCTGCCCCTCGGTCAGCCTCATCTTGGGCGACTTTGAAATTAGCCTTAGTAGGTTCAAAATGAGTATTTCCAGGGTTCTCTTAGTATTAATAAAGGGAGGAAAATGAGCAGAATTCTCGTGTGTGTGTGTGTGTGTGTGTGTGTGTGTGTGTGTGAATGTGTGGTTCACCACCACACACAGGGCCTGGCACACAGTCGGTCCTCAGGGAATGTTTACTGAACCCCGAGCACGGACAGGAATTTACGTGTCCCCAGAAGCCCACCCACGGTGCACATGCTCTTCCCTGAGAAGTATTTCTGGTGACAGAGGATCTACAAAGACCTGGGTGGGTGGGGCCGGATTTAGGGGGTGGCCATGGCTGTCCAGCAGTTCAGAGACCAAGGGACTCAGAGAAGATCCCACAGCCCAGGCGGAGGTGAGAAGGAGGGAGGGTCTTGGACTCCATCTGCTAGGACTTGGCATTCTGGCTTTGTCACTTACGAGCCGTGTGACTTGGTCCCCTGGCCTTCCTGAGCCTCAGGTTACTGATCTGTCAGATGCAGGTAATGAGACTCATCTCACAGATTTGCTGTGAGAATCCAGCGAAAAACCACAGGCAGAACATGAAGAAACAGAGACAATATCCCATCCGGTGAAGCTCTGTAATAAAAACCAGGTGTCTCCCTTCATGTTATAAGGAAAAGCACCCACTGAATGCTTGCTAGGTTCAGGGCACCGACACGCGGTGTTCCACGCCTTCTCTTGTTCCGTACTTGCTACAACCTGAACTTCAGGGACTTCCATCATTCCCATTTTACAGATGGAGATGCACAGGCGAGTTAGAGTGTCACCTAGAGAAGCTCACAAGTACATGATGGCATCGAGAGCCCAACCAACCAGCCTGACACCAGAGGGAGACTGAGCTTCCCTCCTGTGTCTTCTGTTGACCGCTTTCAAGAGTTGGGCCACGAGCACCTATCTGACAGACACATTAACCAGTTTGTTTCTTTTTATTTATTTTTAATTTTTTTTTCAACGTTTTTATTTATTTTTGGGACAGAGAGAGACAGAGCATGAACGGGAGAGGGGCAGAGAGAGAGGGAGACACAGAATCGGAAACAGGCTCCAGGCTCCGAGCCATCCGCCCAGAGCCTGACGTGGGGCTCGAACTCACGGACCGAGAGATCGTGACCTGGCTGAAGTCGGACGCTTAACCGACTGCGCCACCCAGGCGCCCCATAACCAGTTTGTTTCTTGAAGCAACCTTAGGAGGCACGGAAGTTGGGAAATACTATACTTATTCTGCAGATAGGGAAGTTGAATTGAGGGGCTGTTATTTTCTAAACATTAACAATGTTGATGGTCATCATGATTCTTCATCAAGTGGAGAGCAAGTACTGGAGAGCATCTGGTCTTGCTGGGAGAACTGGTTCCGTGGATGGTTGTGCAAAGACAAGGTCACACAGGGACTCACTGAAGAGGAGAGCCTGGCCAGATTCCAGGGGGCTCTCCAGGGCAGAAGATGAGGGCAGAGAGGACTCAGAACCCACTGTTCTTAGTCTCACAGGAGACCTAGTGGGACAGGAGGGAGTGACGTAACGGGGGTTGACCAGCCATATTGACAGGACAAGTCATGACACATATAGGGACTGACACCTCCCTGATGGCCCACATCCGTCAGGTGGTAGTTCTGACGACCCCCCATTTGGGTTGCTGTAGCCATTGGGTCACATCTTTCCTCTCCTGGGGAACTTCTACATCAGCGGTTCCCCCAACGCTTGGCCTCAGGATCTCTCTACACCCTTACAAGTTATGGATGAACCCCCCCACCCCAACAAAAGAGCTTGCTTATATATGGGCTATAGCTACTGATATTTAGAGTATTAGAAATTAACAGCCAGACATTAAAAATATGCATGTAGTTATTCATCTTAAAGTAACAATTATACATTTATTACGTGTTACCATACATGACATACTTAATATAATTTCCAAAGCCCCCCAAAAAAACTTCACTAAGAAGATTGGCCTCTTTTTACCTTTATGAACTATTGTTGGCACTGACATGCGAGCTTGGTTTCATAGGCTTTCGTGATCTCGTAGGAATCCTGCTGAGAGCGTTTCGGCCGCGTTTGTTCCTCAGTATTTAGATATATTTAGATACATTTTAATGGATTCCTTTGGATGTTTAATGCCAGCATCTACTTCTCCAATTAATTGTCAACTCTGCAGTTCCTGCAGGCCAACAGATTCACCTTCCAAAATGTGCCTCGGCCCGATGTAATAAACAATGTGACTTTCTGAAATGGGACATGGAAGCCTCCGGAGCAGTGGAAATGTGTGTCATTTACTGGGGTGCTGTGGATGGTGGCCAGAACTCGGCCCGAGCTCCAACATTTGTCAGTGGCAAGACCAAAGGTCAGAGCAGCTAAGAAAGATGTGTGAGTGTGAACACAGAGAAGGAGAAAAGGAGGGAATTCACAAATCAGGAGTGATCTTTTTTATAAATATAGATATTTTTAGTTATTATTTATTCATCTTGAGAGAGAGTATGTGCGCCAGTGGGGGAGGGGCAGAGAGAGGGAGAGAGGGAATCTCCAACAGGCTCTGTCCTACCAGTGCAGAGCCTGACTTGGGGCTTGAACCCACAAACTGTGAGATCATGACCTGAGCCAAAACCAAGAATGGGATGCTCAATTGACCGCGTCACCCAGGCACCCCTAAATCAGGAGTGATCTTTATGTTTCAGAAGCTCATTGAGCATACCAAATGACCAAGCCAATGTGGTGGTGGTCTTTGGGATGGCCTCTTCTGGCCATTAGTCTGTTAGCCTGGAGTCCTTCCCTGTGGCCTCCAACCTCCGGAGCCTGGGAGTGAGTCTTCTGTTGAAGCAGGCCTACGCCACCCAGCTGTTCTCCTGGTGGCCTGTGTCCTGTGACTCCTGCCACTGTTCTTCCTCCCCTGAGTTCCCTGAGCATATACACGTTTTCTAGCTCACCTTTCTAAAAATTACTTTATTATTTTGATTTTTAATTCTGGTAAACACACACACACATACAAGTTACCATCTTAATCATTTGTTGTCGGGGTGTGTGTGTGTAAGAGAGAGAGAGAGAGAAAGAGAGAGAAAGAGAGAGAGAGAAAGAGAGAGAGCCAGGAAGGGGCAGAGGGAGAGAGAGGTTTTTCTTTTTAAATTTTTTAAAGTTTACTTATTTATTTTGAGAGAGACAGAGTGAGAGCGGGGGAGGGGCAGAGAGAGAGGAGAGAGAGAATCCCAAGCAGGTTCCCCTATTGCCAGCACAGAACCAGATGCAGGGCTCGAACTCATGAAACTGTGAGATCAAGACCTGAGCTGAAACCAAGAGTCACACGCTCACCCGACTGAGCCACCCAGGTGCCCCCATCTTAATCATTTATAAATGCGTAGTTCAGTGACATTAAGGACATTCACAGTTGTGCAGCCATCACCACCACCCAGTTCCAGAACTCTTGTCACCTTGGGAAACTGAAAGATCGACACCTTTTATACAACAGCTCTTCATCTCTCCTCCCCTCCAGCCCCTGGCGACCACCATTCGACTTTCTGTCGCTATGATTTTGATTCCTCTAGGTACCTCACATAGGCGGAATCACAGTATTTGTCTTTTCACGACTGGCCTTATATCACTTAGGGTCATGTCCTCAAGATTCATGCATGTTTGGCAGGGGCTAGAATTTCCTTCTTTTTAAAAGCTATGTATATGCCACATTTTGTTCACCCGTTTATCTGTCGATGGATGCTTGGGTTGATTCCACCTTTTGCTTATTGTGAATAACGCTGCTATGAGCATGGATGTACAAATGTCTCTTTGAGACTCTGTTTTCAATTCTTTGGGGAGTATACCCGGAAGTGGAATCGCTGAATCGTAGGGTAATTCCATTTTTAATGTTTTGAGGAGCTGCCATATTGGTTTTCATTGCACGGCGGCATTTTATATCCCTGCCAACGCTGTGCAAGTGTTTCAATTTCCCCACATCCTTCAACACTTGTTATTTTCTGCTCTTTTTTTAAAGATCTTTTATTCATTTTGAGAAAGAGAGAGGGAGAGAGAGAGAATCCCAAGCAGGCTCCACACTGTCAGTGCAGAGCCTGATTTGGGGCTTGAGCTCAAGCTGTGAGATCATGACCCGAGCTTAAATCAAGCGTTGGTCACTTAACTCACTGAGCCACCCAGGTCCCCCTCTGCTCTTTTTGATAGTAGCCCCCCTAATGGGTGGCTCACCTTGTATTTTCCGCAACAGCACATGATACGGTGCCTGGCCCGGGGGATGACCACAGTGAGAGGCTTTTAAATGGAATGCCTTTTTATTTCAATGACATATTGAACCAACTCTCCCTCTGATCAGCCTTCTCAACCTCATTAAAGTCATCTTTGTCAATGAACAGCGATAACCTGTAGCAGGGCTGAGAAATTCTGTCACCTGAAGACAGCGTCTCCAGACACATCCTGTCCACACACAGGAAAGTCTGACATTGTAGAAATGTCAATCTTTCTGAAAACAATCTGTAAAATCGCATTGGAACTTGATACCACAATATAAAATTCATCTAAAAAATACGCACGTAAGGATAAACACAAAAATCCTGGAAAGGAAGAAGCGTGGGGCACAGGGGGACGATATTTGCAGCTGTGGAAACACATTAACACAACGTTCATCTGCTGGTGCTGGTAGCCAGAGGCTTGCAAGATTTCTGTTCAACTCCCCTTCCTTGCCTGAGGTTTAATGTCACAACTGCAAATCCCAGCATCGCCCGCAGGGCAACCTCCCTCCTGGAACTTATTCACCACTCAATGCTTCCAGCTCTGGCTCTGGATCATAGCTTGTCACCCTTTCTTTAGGAGGGAGAGTTCCTCAGAGATTTTCCCTACTTCCTGCAAACAAAACCCCAAAAGTAAATTTCCTTTAAGGTCTGGGTGTTCTGGGGTAAGTGGGGACAGGGAGCAAAACACCTATTGCGCCATTGTGCTAAAAATAGATTCACTTAAAGAAGTCAAGGAATATTTTGAACATTATCATCATTTTGCCTTTGTGAAACTGAGGCAGATAGACCTAATGGCTGGGCAGTGGCCACGCCCCGACCGGATCTCAAGGCCCTAGCGCCCCGCGAATCCGTGTTTGCAGATGCTGAGATGTCACGTTGCCTCTGTTGAATGGCTTGTGACTGGGAGACTGGTGACTCGTTTTCTGGGAGGCCAACTAAGTCTTAGAACCAGCAGAGAAATCAGTGGCTTCATGCTGCTGTCTCATCACTGTCCTGTCTCCACTTGTTTATTGCTGGGCCAATCAGCTCTTCTGATTAGATTTTTTCAGGAAAGGCTCCTTCCAGGTTTCTAGACAAGGCAGAATTGCCGCGTTGTGCTTGCTAACGACCATTATTTTTTCATTCTTTATTGAGGTACGACTGACAGATAACATTGTGTGAGTTTAAGGTGTACAACGTGTTGTGAAATCCAATCTTTTTATCTTTTTCTTTTTATTGAGGTGTAATCTACATGTAACATCTCAGGTGTACAACATCATGATTCAATATTTGTAGATACAGGGGCGCCTGGGTGGCTCAGTCGGTTAAGCGGCCGACTTCGGCTCAGGTCATGATCTCACGGTCCGTGAATTCAAGCCCCGCGACGGGCTCTGTGCTGACAGCTCGGAGCCTGGAGCCTGTTTCGGATTCTGTGTCTCCCTCTCTCTCTGACCCTACCCCGTTCATGCTCTGTCTCTCTCTGTCTCAAAAATAAATAAACGTTAAAAAAAAAAAGTCTAGTAAAAAAAAAATCTCTTTAAAAAATATTTGTAGATACAACGAAACGATCACCACAGGAAGTCTAGTAACATCTATTACCAGATGGTTCCAATTTTGTTCCTGTGATGAGAACTTTAAAGATTTGTTCTCTTAGCAACTTTCAGATAGCAATAGAGTATTATTAACTGTAGCCACTGTGTTGTATATACAGCCTCATGACTTACTCTATAAATGGAAGTTTGTACCTTCTGTATCAAATATTTTTTTACACTGGGCAGTGAGGAGGAGGAACAACCAGACAGACGTTTGCTGCCACCTACACCCTCGTGTTCCTCCCTCTGTTGACCGTGGGCCATTCAAGCATATGGGAACGTCCCAGACCTGGTCCTCCCCCAGAGCCTGTTAAGAGCCAGATGAACGTGGACTGGGGATCAAGGCACTTGGACTGCTGTCCAGCTCACCCTGCAAATACCACTTCTTAACAGTTGATGAAATCTAATGCCCTACCTAGATCTTTTTTTTTTTTTTTTAATGTTTTTTATTTATTTTGAGAGAGACGGAGAGGGAGAGAAAGTGAGTAGGGGAAGGGCAGACAGACAGGGAGAGAGAGAGTCCCCAGCAGGCTCTGCACTGTCAGCGTAGAGCCGTATGCAGGGCTTGAACTCATGAACGGTGACATCATGACCTGAGCGGAAATCAAGAGTCAGATGCTCAACTGATTGAGTCACCCAGGTGCCCTTGCCCTACCTGGACCGTAAAGCACCTTAAAGATGACCTCATTGTACAATGATTAAAAGGAGATGTTGTGAAGGTTAAATAGTTACTTGAGAAATGTTATGCAAATGGAAAATCGTAGTAACAGCAGCATGAAAATCTGACCGAACACCTAAGATACACAGAGTTTGGTGTTAGCACAATGGGCACAGCTTTAAGCATCAGCCCAGGTGGAGACTGGATTCATGGATAAAATCTATGCAAAGAAGTCTGTGAAAATATATGAGTCGAAAGCTGCCTTTCTGAAGGTGTGGCCCTCGGAAGAGGTCCTTCAAAATACTTTGAAGAAAGGGGTTTTATGTTTAAATCAGTTTGGAAAATCCTGTCTCTTGCATCCACTCCTTTGGGAATTTACAATGGATATTAATTTATTGAACGTTTGGTGAATCTTACAGCAGGGAACCCATGAAAGCCATGACTTCCCACATGCACTTGACTACAGAACTTGTTTACAGTAACCTACACTGACATCAAGAGGAACACAGTTTGGCAATGCTGATCTGGATGTTTACACCTTGGAAGGGCTATGCCAGGTATGAATCGCCTGTAAAAGATAGTAGTATATAAACATAGCTCAGCGGAGACATGAGCAGGGTCCACACAAGAAAGTAGAAAAGGAGCTGGACCAGAGCAGCCTTGCAGTCTCTCTAAGAGGAAGAAGATGCCGCCTGAAGAGCCTTGAATGCCAGGCTAAAGGGTCAGGACTCCTAGGAGGAAGCTGATGTGTCGTGTCATGTTTCTCAGTGGGCTCCTCCTGCGAGAACTGTTAGCTTTGCATATGGTTGCCTGGGACCCTCAGTATGCACACCAGGCACCTCCATTTCCCAGGGAGGAGACCACCAAGTTGCGTGTGCATTGTCTCCAGTCCTTGCTCAGACCAGTGGCTCTCAAACTCCAGCATGCAATAGAGTAACCTGGAAGAGTTGGCAAAACACGGATTGCTGGGTTCTCCCCAGTGTTTCTGATTCACTAGGTCCCTGAAGAGACCTACGAATTTGCATTTCTAACAGGTGCAAGGTGATGCTGATACCACTGGTCTGGGGACCACCCTCTGACTAGTCCTTCAGGAATACTTTTAATCCTGACACTTTGCCCACTAACAGTTCTTTGCCCTGATGGACATACAGAGGACACAGTTGATGGGGGTATTTTAAATGGTACTGGAGAGAAAGACACTTATCAGGGTCTCAGCTTCCCCACACAAATGGTAAATGGCTTGGGGCTTGAACCAAGTTAGGGCTTCCAAACTCAAGTCCTAGCCACGTCCAGGCAATGGACAATGACAATGGCAGTGAGTGAGGCAAGCTGAGATCCAACTTATATCAACTGGTGCCATGCTAGGCTTTGGGCCAATGTTGCCAAGTAGGTATCAGGTTCACGTTTCTCTACGTAGGGAAACAGGCTCAGTGAAGGGAGATACTGGGCTCAGGGCAACTCAGCTAGCAAGTGCAAGGTTCACATTTAAAGGGTTTAATTCCAGTATCTTCATTTTTCTTCCTATACAACATTGTCTCTGAGGGTGCCCTACTCCTTGGTCACAGAATGACATTTGTAAAGGGTGTGCGGGCTGGGCAGAAGTGAGGAGGCATGCAGAGCACTCCCAGGGATCTGGAAAGTGTATAGTTGCCCTTTTTCCCTCTTGCAATTGTGAGGCAGGGCCACGGGCACGGGGCAACATAGAAGAAGGATGGCTGGAGTATGCTCAAAGCTCCAGTATGCTTTACCGAGTCGAATTCTCCTGATTCTCTATCACAACCTTTTCCCCCAAGTTTCTTGCCTGGGAGCTAATCACGCCTTAATTGGAAACAGAAATGCAGCATCTTGCCCGAGTCACAGGACAACAACAAACCAAGATAAATTAGAATTAGGCTTGCAGGAGCTGGGGCTGCTTCTGCTAATGAAGCGAACACAAGAAGGGAGTCTGCAGCCAATTTGAAAAGATGGTCCCCTGTCACAGTCCGCGGCACACAGGGTAAGGTTGCTCGCTTGTGCATTCGTGGCAGCATCTAGGGGGCATAAGGTGAGCTGGACTTCATTTCATTTCTCTTCTGTGCACTGCCCCAAATGGGTCAGCGGCGATGGATAAGGAAGAGAAGGCAAGGACATAGATGTAGAATTAATAGACTTAGGAGAATGAATAAGGGAATTAAAAACTTTTTTTTAATGTTTTACTTATTTTTCAGACAGAGAGAGACAGAGCGTGAGCAGGGGAGGGGCAGAGAGAGAGGGAGACACAGAATCTGAAGCAGGCTCCAGGCTCTGAGCTGTCAGCACAGAGCCCGACACGGGGCTCAAACTCGCAAACCTTGAGCCGAAGTCGGACGCTTAACCAATTGAGTCACCCAGGTGCCCCGTGAATAAGGGAATTTTAAAACGTCGTGAGTGAATTGAAAAAGTCCTTGATCTACAAGGTCAATATATAAATATCAATCGTATTTCTTTATACAAACCATATAGAAAAGAAAAGTTAACTTCCATTTTGCAAATACAATGTACAATTGCATAAAATGTTTTGAGGACATAGGAATAAGTACAACTAAAGATGTGCAAGACCTCCACACTGAAAACTAAAAATCACAAGAGACCTTAAAGACTATCTATAAAAATAAGGAAATATACAATGTTCATGAAATAGAGTGTGCACTCTAACGAAGATGTCGGTTCTCCCCAGATTGATTTACAGACTCAATGCGATCAGAGTTAAATTTCAGAAGGATGTTTCTTGGGGTGGGGGCGGGGCTTGACAAGCTGGTTTTAAGTGTTACAGGAAATGCAAAGGGACACAAATAGCCAAGAGAACAAAGACTGGAGGATAGTGAGACTTATTATACAATTATCTTATTTAATATAAGTTTGGGCAAGGTTAGTAGAACAGAATGTAGACTCCTAACACAGACCCGTACAAGTGCATCACCTGATTCTCACAAAGGTAACACTGCTGTGTGATGGGCAGAGGAGGCTTTCTTCCTGAAGTGGTTGGTGACAGATCCCTGACTTCACACTAATCACAAAACTCAATTCCAGCCAGATTATTGATTTAAATGTGCAGGATGAGCCATTAAATCTTCTCAGAGATAACATATGAGAATATCTTCTGATTTTAGGGTAGGCAAAGGTTTCTTCAGTGGACCACAAAAAGCAGGAATACTTAAGGAAAAAATGGGTACGTTGGAATTCATTAAAGTTAATAACTTTTAGAGAAGGGTGCCCTTCCCCAACCTTCCCTCCTAATTAAAAGAAAACAAAAAGAAGAAATAATAAGAACTTTAAGTCCTCAAAACTCCACTAAGGAAGCAGGAAATGTGCCCACAGAACAGCAGAAAATGTTTGCAACACATATATTAACACCATAAAGAACGTCCACAAATCCCTATAAAGATAGAGAACTCAACAGAAAAAATGAGCACTTTACACAAAAGGATTTTATGTAAATTAAAAAAAATTTAAGGTTATTTATTTATTTTGAAACAGAGAGAGCATGAGTGGGGTAGGGACAGAGAGAGAGGAGTAGAGGGAATCCCAAGCAATCCCACTCTCAGTGCGGAGCCTGATGCAGGGCTCAAACTCATGAACTGCGAGATCGTGACCTTAGCCAAAATCAGGAGTCGGATGATTAACCGACTGAGCCACCCAGGCACCCCAAAAGAGATACATTTTTTGAAATATGTTCAGCATCAGAGAAATGCAAATCTGTCATCAGGGATGTGCAAATTAAAACTCCAAGAACAGGGGCACCCGGGTGGCTCAGTCGGTGGAGCGTCTGACTTCGGCTCAGGTCCTGATCTCATGGTCCGTGAGTTTGAGCCCTGCATCGGGCTCTGTGCTGACAGCTCAGAGCCTGGAGCCTGCTTCTGATTCTGTGTCTCCCTCTCTCTCTACCCCTAACCCACTTGCACTCTGTCTCTGTTTCTCTCAAAAATGAATAAACATTAAAAAAAAAATTTTTTTTTTCTAAAAACCGCAAGAACAGTCCAAACTCTGTGACCCAGTAATTCCACTACTGGCTATATATCCCACAGAAATGCTCTTTTTTCCCTCGTATTTACCCGACATTTTCCAGCTCTTAGGAGTCCCTTTCCCTGGCTATTGTGGCCAAGGAGACAGATTTCCCTGTGACTTAGGCTGCCTTCTGAGCAAAGTGGTGAGAGAAAAGAGAGGAAAAGAAGAAAGAGGTCTCCTTCCACCTCCTGGTCCTCTTGCTACAGGGATAGACACTCTCTTAGGGCAGGACTGGGGGAAAGAGAAAGCGAACACAAAACCAACCCAGGGATCTCTCCACAGCGTTACGGAGAAAGTATCAACTATGGAATGCATAGAAAGTGAGTAGATGGTATGCAATTATAGCACAGACCAGGACAAAAATAAAATCCATAATTAAGCATTGAATCTCTTTGTTGTTTCCTGAGCGACATAAAGACAAGGATGCATGCTTGCATGGGATTGAATCTTTGGACTTTTTCACTTCTAAAGCTTTTGGTAAATTTTGCTGCGTTAAGAATTTTGTTCTCCAGGAGTGGTTTCGGAGCTGGCAACCAGTTTTCTGGAGAGCCCGGGGCTGCCACAGTGTGGCCAGTGTGGAGGAGAGCAGACCATTTGTCCTCTGAGATATTCCCTTTGGGTCCCTTAGGCACAGAGGGGGAGCTGCAAACACATTCATAGTGTCTCCAAGTCTCCGAGAAGGAGAGGGTGGGGCACGGGATTCTGCATTTTTACCCGGTGGTGCAGGTACTGTTGCCGGTCCAAGGGCTACACTCCAAGTGGCACGTCTCAGAGCATGTGGATCCAGGTTTCCCCGTGCCTGGCCGCTGTCTGCATCCCTCAGGAGCCGGCCCCTTCCCACTCTACCTCGTCCTGCTTACCCTCCAGGAGGAGAGCTCTGAAGGTGGTCCCTTCCCTTTCCCAGCCCAGTCAGTCACCCTTGGGATGGGTGATAGCTTGTTGTTTTCCTCACTGAACTGTGGGCAGGGTGGAGGGAGAGGACAATCGCCCTGGAGAACATCCCTACAGCAGCCTCTGCAAGATCTCAGCCGCGGGGCCCGGCCTCTGCCCCACGTCAGACAAATCAGAGGAGCTGGGCCTCCAGTGAGCAGCGCTTTGCCTTACAATTTTTTTTTAATATTTATTTTTGAGACACACACACACACACACACACACACACACACACACAGAGTGAGAGTGGGGGAGGGGCAGAGAGAGAGGGAGACACAGAATCCAAAGCAAGCTCCGGGCTCTGAGCTGTCAGCACAGAGCCCGACGCGGGGCTCGAACTCACAAACCGTGAGATCATGACCTGAGCCGAAGTTGGACGCTTAACCGACTGGGCCCCCCGGGTGCCCCTTTGCCTTGCAATTTTGAGGAGACCCCTGAGCCCCTTGATCTTTTACTTTCTCAGCCTCCGTCACTAACTACATGTGACTTCAGGCTGTTACTCCACCTTTCTGAATCTAAGGACTGCCATTTGTAGAAATAAGAATAAAGCCATATATTCGTGTTCATTGCATCACTGTTTACCAGTATCCAAAAGGTGGACGCAACCCAAGTGTCTGTGGATGGATGAATGGATAAGCAAAATGTGTGTAGACACAGTGTAATATTATTCAGCCTTAAAAAAGAAGGGAATACTGTCATGTGCTACAACACGGATGAAGCAAGGGAGGACATTAAGCCAAGTGAGATAAGCCAGTCTCAGAAAGGCAAATACTGTATGATTCCACTTACATGAGGTTCCTGGAATAGTCAGATTCATAGCGGCCGAAAGTAGAATGGTGGTCGTGGGGCACTGGGGCGGGGTGGGGGGTGGGTGGAGGGGGGAGACTGGGGAGTTGTCCAATGGGTACAGAGTTTTGGTTTTACAAGATGTGAGGTCCCTGGAGATTTACATGACAATATAAATACAGCATATTTAACACTATTTAATTGTACTCTTGGAAATTAAGATGGCAAATTTTATAGGTGTTCTTTTTGTTGTTTTGTTGTTTTGTTGTTTTTTTTTTTTTAGAAAATACAGTTTTTAAAAATGGGATACAACTACAGACCTCACGGGGCTTCAGTTCGACTGTGGGCGGGGCTACCAAGGCACAGGCCTTATCGAAGCTTGGTTCTTCTGCAAATAGAAACTTTGGCCACGTGCTCCATCTGCAGAGTCCTGCTGTCCCTCATTCCCATGGATGGGATCATCCACTCCGCACCTGCAAGATGGACACCACTCTGGTCTGGGAAGTTTGAGCAAATGTTGGGGAGCAAACAGATTTGCTACCCCGTGTTGGGTGCGGAGCCTGTGGCTTGGAGGGTCACTTAGGGCACTGAATGGAATCCAAGAAAGGGTCTCCCAGGCAAAGGGCCAGGCTCCCTGGCCAGGGAATTCCTTCTTGGGTTTTCCGGGAAGTGGGGCCCCATCGCTCATTCTTATTCTGAGGGCCCTGTCAAGTGCTCACTGAACTCCATCCTGAAGGAACCCTTGCTCGAGCATTGCCCAGTGAGGAAGAGAGCCAAGCAGTCAGCCTGCCAGGAATTACATAACAGCCAGGAGGGTGGAGGGAAGTTGTTTGTTTTTTTTTGTTTTTTTTTTTAACATTTATTTTATTTTTGAGACACAGAGAGACAGAGCATGAATGGGGGAGGGTCAGAGAGAGGGAGACACAGAATCTGAAACAGGCTCCAGGCTCCGAGCTGTCAGCACAGAGCCCGACGAGGGGCTTGAACTCACGGACCGTGAGATCATGACCTGAGCCGAAGTCGGCCGCTTAACTGACTGAGCCACCCAGGCGCCCCGATGGAGGGAAGTTTTGAGGAACACACCCCACCTTTTTTTTCCCACCTGTGAGTCCAGCTAGATCACACGTGATGCTTTTCAGAGGAAGTCTCAAAACAGCCATCTTACAGAAATGAGCCCTTGACAACATTATTTCATATTCTGGGCTATTTGGTTGTTGATTATAATAGTGAGGAGGCAAATTAATTGAAATCGTTAGCAGTAGAGTTTAGTGGGTTCTACCATTCCACATGTATGTTTAATTCTTTACAACGGAGATTCATCCTGATTACAATGAACTCTGTAAATACTGAAAGAAATAACGTCATCAAGGTAACACAGCAGTGGAGCTCTTCGGTTTAATCCACACAGTGAGCTTCGCGAGCAAAATCCCCTGTCATACACGTGGTCGCTCTCCACCACGGTGTCATGCTACCCCGCACGGGCATACAGGCAGGCCCCAACCATCTCCCAGGTCGGCCCTTTACTTCTGCTCTCTCTCTCTCTCTTCTGCAAACTCATGCCCAGAACTTATTTATAGATATGGAGAAAACCAGAGAAACAGCCAACTGGTAGGTGCTTATAAATCCCCTTTCAAATTCTGAGTTGGACACGGAAGTCCCAGTGTGCACCAGGCCCTGACGATTAGACCAAGCACCAAGGACTTTAGGCAACTTAAATCAGTCATCAAGGACTAGAACGGTGACCATTCTGCAGCCTGGCCCTCTACGCCCATTATCTTTGCCAAGATGACTAGTGAGTTGACCCATAGGTAGCTTTAGGCACTGAACTCCAGCCAAATGCCCAAGTGAAATACGCAGGAGAAGCTCCAAAACTACTAACCACCTCCAATTTACTGAGGCAGAGAGTCCTATTCTCGGGTGACTTTCACCAAAGTGACATGCTAACGTGTAAAGGGTGTGCGCTTTGAAATCCAGCAGAGCTGGGCTTAATTGGATTTTGCTACTCCCTAGCTATGTGAAGATGGCCAAGTGACTTAACCTCTCTGAGTACAAGTTTCCTTAAAGATAAACCGGAGATAATATCTGCATCTCTGTTTGTGGGTAGGGTGTTCAGCGTTTTTCCGGAGACAGAGTAATAGACCTGTCGCAAGTCTATAGACCTGAATAGACATGACACAAGGTCGGTACAAGAGACCTGGGACCTGTTGGCGTTGGGGAGGATGACAGTGGTAACAATGCTTCCGAGAAAGGGGATCCAGAAGTAGGGGAAAGGTGAATATAGAAACATCCCATCTTTTGGAAATTTGCTTCCTGGGACATTCTTCCTCCTGCAAAGCCTGAGGCATGGCATCCTCCAAGGCTTTGCACGCCCTCCTTGAAATGCCCTTTCCAGAACTGCTTAGCCACCGCCATTACATTTTAAATAGCCGTATTGATTTGTCCCTCCCTTTACCGGCGAAATCCTCCAGGCTCTGTTGACAGAGCAAAGCACGTGCTCTTCTTCTTTCAAGCGCCCCTCCATGCAGTGCCCTGTGTCAGCTGTCTGTGCCTTGGTTTGGGGAGAGAGCAACTGGAGAGTGCGGCAGGGCGAGTGAAGACTGCCCGTCCATTCCCGGCTGGTGTGGACAAATCAGGTCCAGGTCAGGGCGGAAGTGGAAGTGACGTGGGGTCAGGCCTTGGGGAGATGTGGAGGCCCCTTTGGTTTTCATGGTAAAGAAAGGGAGTTCCAGAGCTTTGCTTCATCCACTTGCCTTTTCCCTTCATCGTGCTTCAAATCATGCTGGCGGCCGCTGCCAGCTCTTGCCGAGACGACGCCCAGGATGCTGGATGCCAACTCCTCACCTTCAGTGCTTGTACAGCCAGATCTCAGACAGGCAGGCACATGGCCTCACAACATATTGTGAGGACTGACTTTGGTGGCCTGGTGCCACATGCTCTGCATGTTTGTTAGAAACACCTGTCCACGGGATAATGTCCACTGGGAGTGCGGAGAGAAAGAGGCCACCCTCACCCTCAAGTGCCCTCACGGGCTCAGAGGGTTGTCCCCCAGGACATCTGTGTCAGCAGCCTCTGGGCCAACCAGTGTGGAGAGAGTAGAGTCGGGGATGGGACCAACACGGGAAATCAAAGTACATAGTAGGGAGACCCTTTGCTGGTCTTTCCTTGTCAGGACAGACAGGTTAGGAGAATCTTGGAGACAGTCTCCTCCTTATACTGTGAGAACTACCAGAGGCTCTGAATCTCCTTCCCTCTCTTTTCTTCCTTCCTTTCTTCCTTCCTTCCTTCCTTCCTTCCTTCCTTCCTTCCTTCCTCCCTCCCTCCCTCCCTTCCTTCCTTCCTTCCTTCCTTCCTTCCTTCCTTCCTTCCTCCTTCCCTCTT
>NW_024412400.1:7529056-7636888 GCF_014898765.1 Herpailurus yagouaroundi
GGTGTCCAGGGTGCCGTGGCAGTACATGGATGGGCACCCTAGTGAGCTATAGGTGGTGGGGGTGGAATTGGGGAAGACTCCCTGAATGAGATAAAATCTCAAACTACAAATAAATGTTAGCCCAAGCATAAAAGTCGACGGACTTCAAGGTGCACATGCCTCTCAGCCTCTTCCCCAAATGTTTTCTCAGTTCAGACCTTCCAGAGCTAAGAATAGCATCTCACTTTTGAAGATGCCCAAAGTGTTGTCTAAATTTTACAAGCTAGAAGGATGGCTCAGAGCCATGCAAGGTAATAAAGGCAAATATAAATGCAATGAGTAGACATTGATGTTCTAAAGCAATTAATTAGACCAACGGAAATCTCTAGGCATTCAAAGCATTTTGCCTCAAGGTTACTATTAAATACCTATGGGTAAAATTCAACAAATATTTGTGAAGGGTCCGTTTAATCCCAAGTCCTATTCTAGGTAATGGTAATGGGGATAAAGTAGAGAGTGAAATGGACGACGCCTCTCCCCTAAAAGACCTTATACTTTAGTGGGGGGAGGTGGAAATGAAACAATAGAGCCCCCTTTTTCTCTCTCTGTAGAAATACAGATAAATGTTTTATACACACACACACACACACACACACACACACACACAGAGTTAATAGGGATAGTTAATATAAAATAGAGTAACTCCAAATTTGTATTATCCAGTAGAGTAGCCACTAGTTATATGCAGTAATTTGAATATACATTTAAATTAATTAAAATAAAGTAGGGGTGCCTGAGTGGCTCAGTGGGTTAAACAACTGACTTCGGCTCAGGTCATGATCTTGCAGTTCATGAGTTTAAGCCCCAGGTTGGGCTCTGTGCTGACAGCTCAGAGCCTGGAGCCTGCTTCGGATTCTGTGTCTCCCTCTCTTTCTGACCCTCCCCCACTCACACTCTGTCTCTCTGTCTCTCTCAAAAAAAAGAATAAATAATGTTAAAAAGATAAAAAATAAAATAAAAATTCAGTTCCTCAGTCTCACTAGCTATTTCAGTTGCTCAATAGTGATATGTGACTAGCAGCTACAATATTGGACAGTGCAGATGTAGAACATGTATATCGCTGCAGAAAGTTCTACTGAATGACACTGTTCCCGCTTAGCTGTGTGCATGGCTAATTTAATTTTCCTTTAATATTAAGCCTCTTCGATTGTGTTGCCATGTTTCTCTAGAGAAATAGAAGCAATACGTATATATAAAGAGAGATTTATTATAAGGCATTGGTTCAGGTGATTGTGGAGAAGGACAGGTCCCAAGATCTGCAGGGTGAGTCATTCCACTGGAGACCCAGGAGAGCCAGTGGGGGAATTCAGTATGAGTCTGAAGGCTTGAGCATCAGGAGAGCCGTCCAAAGGCTGGCAGGCTTGAAGCCCAGGAAGAAGTCTCGAAGGCAGAAAAAAGCTGATGTCCCAGTTCAAAGGCAGTGAGGAAGAGAATTTCTCTTTTACTCTAGGGGGAGAGACAGTCATTTTGTTCCATTCAGGTTTTAACTGATTCCATGAAGCCCATCCAACATTATGGGGGGCAATCTGCTACACTCAGTGTATAGATTTAATTGTTACTCTTATCCCAAAACACACTCACAGAAACATCCAGAATAATATTTGACCAACTATCTGGGCGCCCCACAGCCTACTCTGGTCGACACATAAAATTAACCATCACACCAACCTCAATTCATGATACCATTAATGACTGTGACATTCTGAAGCACCGTCAATCCACACCCAACCACCTTGGCTACGAAAATACCAACTCTGACTTCACTCCATTTCCAAGGAATTAAATCCCAAAGCCAGAGAGAAGAAACGGCTTCCACTTGAACTCTTATCATATGCAATTTTAGAGCATTTCCTTATGACAATATAGGGCACGACATACTGGAAAGAGCTTGGATTTATGGTGACACAACATGGATTCAAATCCCAGCCCTGACACTTGCTAGCTGTGTCACTTGGAGCAAGTGATGTAATGTCTCTGATTCTTGGTTTTTCCTCCTGGAAACTGGATGACAATACCTCCCTCACTGTCCTGTAAAAATAAATGGGATAGAGGTGCCTGGATGGCTCAGTTGGTCAAGCGTCCAACTTTGGCCCAGCTCATGATCTAAAGGTTTGTGAGTTCGAGCCCCATATTGGGCTCTCTGTGTCAGCACAGAGCTTGATTCAGATCCTTTGTCCCCCTCTCTCTCTGCCCCTCTCTGCTAATTCTCTCTCTCTCTCTCAGAATAAATAAATTAATTTTAAAAAACAAATAAATGAGATAATGCAAAAGATGTCTGAGAGATGTGGTCTATGCCAATACCTTTATAATGTAACATTGAAATGGGAGGGCACTTCACTGTGAGACCAGAGGGCATAGAATTCATCTTAATTTATCCCCAGCATACCTGCCCTGTCATGGTAGATACTGAATGGAATATAAATGAATAAATGTATACATGAATTTGGGGCCTAACCAATTGTGAGCTTCCAAAAAACAAGATACCAAATTTTGTCTTCCTGTATTTAGGACAATGAGATGTCCACATATTAAGCTTTCAAAAATGTTTTATGACAGAGTATCAGTGTTTGAAATTCAAAAACGAGTTCGCTCATAAGCAATTCAAGCCTTAGAGATTGACTACTCTATAAAAATGTGAAACTATTAGATATTCATTTTCTTGTCATTCCTCTTAGTGTGTCAGAGATTAAGATCACATTTAATAGCTTTTTGTTACAGTCACACCATCCGACCACATTTTCAATTCAATAACTCACCCACTCTGGAAGTCATTACATCTCACTTGGGGAAGAGAATAATTCTGTTTCACTCAAAGGTGGCACGTTGGTCTATTTTACTCCCTCTGATTTCACCTATAAGATAATTCCCGATTTCTGTTTTTCTGCTTAGTGTGACCTTTCTCTGTAATGAATAAAAATGTGCTCATCAACTAATCTCAGTGAATTTTCTTTCTGAAAAGAAATGCCATGACTCTGTGAAGAGACCTCTTCGTTATATTAACAAAAGGAAGAAGGGTGACTCACCAGTGGCTCCTGATTCATTGTCTTCGCAGGACAGTGAGTCAGTTGGGCCCTGGAGATGGTGTGTATGACAAGGCAGCCATGTAGGCCTCTGCTCCTGGAGTTGCCAGTGTGGAACAAAGGAGCAGGTCTATAACCAGGACCAGAGAAGGGAGGCTCTGTGGGTTAAAGAGGTAGTTGGACTTCTGGAGACCAGCCAATGAAGGCAAGTGGGCTTCCAACAAGAATGACCCAAAGGCTAAGGAGACACATAAATTTTTACAGAGATGGCAAAGACATGAATCAGTCACATGTGGGCTTGTTTGTGAAGTCTGGAAATCAAAGCAGCCTTAGTCCTGGGAAAAGTTTGCAATGGTATCATAAAAGAGTCCTTTTCAACAGAGTGCTTTGTAAAAATGGAAATACTCATTCCTAAGGGACTGAAAGGCAAGAAATACAATTGAATTCAGGGCGCCTGGGTGGATCAGTTGGTTAAGCAGCCAACTCTTGGTTTTGGCTCAGATCATGATCTCACAGTTCACGAGTTCAAGCCCTGCATCTAGCTCAGCGCTGACAGCGTGGAAACTGCTTGGGATTTCTCTCTGTCTTTCTCTCTGACCCTCCCCTGCTCTCTCTCTCTCTCCCAAAATAAGTAAATAAACTTAAAGAAAAAAGAAATACAATTGAGTTAACAAAAACTAGAGGGGCAAGAAGCATTTCGTAAGCACCTACTATGTGGGTACTGCACAGATCATTCTATTTAATCTTCAACACTCTGGAGGACTGTGGCAAAGCATAGGTGTTGGGCAGGAAATGATAGTGCCCTTGTAAATGATGGTGCCAAGCAAAGTGTCATATTTTGCAAACAGGGGACCCATTTCCAAGCAGGAAAGGGTCCTTTTGTCATCTTTCATACACACCCAGTGGGAGTAAACATACACCCAGGTTTCTTGGAACAGAATTCACCAATAGTATGCAAATTTGCTTTTGCTGTCTACAGAATATGGATATACACAACACCATAGCAAGAAGGATGTCCTTTATGATGCTAATGATATAGAAAACATAGAAATGACTTGATTACATAACATGAGACTAGATAAAGCCCAGAAAGAGTGATAAATATAATGAAATACTATTCAACCATCTAAAATGGCTATGGAAAAGAAAAATTAATAATGTTGGGTAAGAATGTGTGCAATACATGGTTACATGAAAAAACAGTTACATACAAAATAGTGTGGATAGTAGTATACAATTATCACTAATAAAATAATACCCTTTCATTATAGGATAATACTGTATGTAATATAATGTATCACATTGGGCAGTCTCCTGATCATCTAATTCTAAAGCCTTTCCCTCCCCTTATAACAGATAAAATTCTCATTGCAATTCCTTAGGTCTCACCTCAAATATGACCTCCTTCATGGAGATTTTAGGGGCATTTTCCCCAGCTGGGATTTCTTCCTCCCTCCCTCCTCTGTGCCCCAAAGCCCTTTGTTTTGACCTCCCTTATGGAGCGTCTATCCTCCCAATTGTACTATGTCTTCATTCTTCTACTAGGCTGTTGACTCTTTGGGAACTTGCAGGATTCGTCTCTTGAATTTCCTTAACTGAACAAAAACACACGTTTTCTCAGAGCGTGAGTGTTCTCTCCCGGCTCCTGTCCTATTGACTGTAAGCCACTTCCTTATTCTACCTAGCCTTCAGCACCACCAATGAAGCTCAGCTGCTGCTCTTTTCTCGGCCTCATGGCCAACCTTCTCAACAGAGTAGCCCCCATGTACAGTCTTCCTTTCATGGCGCCATGACTCTTCCACTCACTGCATCTGGCCTTTCAGTGGGGCCACCTGCTGCAGGTGCTTCCATATATTCTGCATCTGCTTCTTACATCTTTGCACATGCCTTGATGTTTAACTTTCTTGACTTGTTTCAGCAGTGAGTTTTAGGGGCGCCTTGGTGGCTCAGTCGGCTGAGTGTCCAACTCTTGATTTCAGCTCAGGTCATGATCCCAGGGTCATGGGATCAAGCCCCTTGTTGGGCTCCATGCTGAGTGTGGAGCCTGCTTAAGATTCTCTCTCTCTCCCTCTGCCCCTCTCCTCCACTCATGTGCTCTCTCTTTCTCTCTCAAATAAAAAATAAACATTAAAAAATTAAGAAAAAGAAATGGGGGCGCCTGTGTGTCTCAGTAGGTTAAGGGTCTGACTTCGGCTCAGGTCATGATCTCACAGTTTTTGGGTTCGAGCCCCGCGTTGGGCTCTGTGCTGACAGGTCAGAGCCTGGAGCCTGCTTTGGATTCTGTGTCTCCTTCTCTCTCTGCCCCTCCCTCACTCATGCTCTGTCTCTCTCTCTCTCTCTTTCAAAAATGAAGAAACATTAAAAAAATAAAAAAAGAAATGAGTTTTATATGGTGTAGGGTTCAGTTTTGTTTTGTGAGTCAATCTCCAAATTGTGTTCTTTAATAGGTGAGTTACAACTACTAGAGTTTTTTTTATAGGATTGATTTGGCCTGTTCTCAACTGTGTCCTATGATTTTATGTTATATTTACTTTATGTATTATGTCCTATTTCTCTGTGGTCCATCTTCTCTGCTGTTTGTTTTTTGTACTCCTTTTGGTATTTAGAAAAGTTTGTACTTTCGTTCTAGTCATTACCTTTATAGGAATGCCTTCTATAGTGTCCTTAGGTGCCTTTCTTTACTTAGGCTTCCACTGGTGATTTGTTCAGCCCTAAATTATATACTTTTATTTCTTTAAAAATTTTTTTTTCTACATTTATTTATTTTTGAGAGACAGAGAGAGACAGCATGAGCAGGGGAGGGGCAGAGAGAAAGGGAGACACAGAATCAGAAACAGGCTCCAGGCTCCAAGTTGTCAGCACAGATCCCGACACGGGGCTTGAACCCACGAACCATGAGATCATGACCTGAGCCGAAGTCGGACACTTAACCGACTGAGCCACCCAGGCGCCCCTATATACTTTTATTTTTAACTACCACTCATGCAGCAACCAATTAGATGATTTTATTTTCTCCTTTCTGTCTACCTTCTTCCCCTATTTTTAAGATGTTCTCCTAGAAAACATTCTGTTATTTTAAAAGTTTAACAGGATTTATCTTGAATACAACCATTTTAGATTAATTTTCAGTATTTAGATTTTGACGTTCTTTTATTTTTGAAACTTTGTTTTATTAAAGTTTATGTATTTATTTTGAGAGAGAGAAGGGGAGAGAGACAGAGAGAGCAAGTGGGGGAGGGGCAGAGAGAGAGGGAGAGAGAGAGAAGGAGAGAGAGACAGAGAGAGCAAGTGGGGGAGAGGCGGAGAGAGAGAATCCCAAGCAGGCTCTGCACTACCACTGGTAGTGCAGAGACTGAAGCAGGGCTCGAACCCACAAAGCCATGAGCTCATGACCTGAACTGAAACCAAGAATCAGACACTTAACCAACTGAGCCACCCAGGAGCCCCTATTTTTGAAAATACCTTTTAGATTATAATTCTGTCTGTTACCCTCGTTCAAAGTTGAAAAGATATCTTAAAGACTCCAATTATATACGTGTTGGTACTTTCTTACCTTGTTTCTGTCTCTGTTATTTTATCTTTGATTTTTTTCACTTCTTTCTTTATTTAGCTTTGTTCTTTTGGCTTCTTTTATTCTTCTTCTCAGTGCTCCTTCTTTACATTTTTGGTCAAATCTGTTCTCTTTTGTGTACCTTACAATTTAGTTCATCTCTGCAATGACTTTGCCTTGTTGTTGTTGTTGTAATTTCTTTCTTGAACTTAACTCCCATTTCACATTTCCTGTGTTCTTTCCATTTCTATTACACATTTTAAATGTTCTTATTCAAGATGATTTTTCATAATTACAAATGTTTATCAATATTTACCTTAGGTTGGGATGTCATGTAATTTTTTTTCTTTGCTTCATGGCTGGATTGTAGGGAGAAATATTAGGGGAAATGTTTTATTCCCATTTAAAAGTTTCTTCTTAAGGTAGCTATGTATAGATGCAGCCTGCCATTTTCTTTTTTTATTAAAAAATTTTTTTAAATGTTTATTCGTTTTTGAAAGAGAGACAGAGTGCGAGCAGGGGACAGGTAGAGAGAAAGAGAGACACAGAATCTGAAGCAGGCTTCAGGCTCCAAGCTGTCAGCACAGAGCCTGACGTGGGACTCGAACCAACAAACCGTGAGACCATGTCCTGAGCTGGAGTCAGACACCTAACTGACTGAGCCACCCAGGCACCCCTTCTGTCTCTTTTTAAAATGCTTATATTTTTCTGGGCCAGATGAGATCTGGGGCTAAGGGGTTTCGATAGCTCACTGGCTTTCTCAGTTCGAGACCATCCTCTCAGTTGGTACCGACTTGTAGTTTTTTTAATGGGTGGAGTGAGGAAGGAGAGATTAGTTAGTTTCCTAATTTTATGACCCTTTGGCTTCTCAATGACCCTTAATCTCCACCATTTGCCTCCTTCTTTACATTTACCATGAAGATTCCACGAGACACTCTCCCCTTTCAGTTGCCTCTCTTCCCCTGAGCAGTGTCTTTCCACAAGTCTTCTCAATTTCCCCACAAACCACCCCAATCCCATCCCACAGCCAGTGCTCTAGCTTGCCAGGTTTTAGATCTGTTCTCATTTTTCTCTGCTTAGGGTGGGACCATCTCTTTCTGGTGAATTTTATTTTGTATCTCATCACAGCTAGGCTCCTGCTATCCTCTGCTGCCCATGCAGTCTCTGGCCATGCTCCATTTGGGTATGAATTCTGCAGCTGGCTCTGACTTTGCTCTTTTGAATATTTATTCTATTACTTCCAGACAAGTTGATTATTGTAATAGTCCTTGCCTCCTGGTTATGCTATAGCATGGCTTATATGTGGCTGTCTTTGCTTTCTTTAATGCTCTGTATGTTTTCTGGAGGACATATAAGTAGGCTCTAATTTAGATGGGCCATTGTCTTTCAAAAACCTGGATTCTATTCACATCATTTTTGAAGGCATCAACATCTTTCAGACAGTCCCGAGGGTAAATCTGATACAAAGTCAAACTCTGGCATAAACTTTGCAATATAGAATGTTGGGGGCCTCAGAACACTTCTGCTCAGCCTTTTCTCTATTCTTGGGACAGCCATTGAAGGGAATCAGTGCAACCTTTCCAGAGAGCAGTATAGAGATCCTTGAGTTTGAGGTTTACTACAATCCCTCTAACACCAAGTATTCTACGGGTACCAGCTAGGAGCTTGCCAGTGATGCTTAATTAATAATAAGATTCAGTTCCCTGGAATGGCATCACAAACAGCTTAGTCAACTGATATTTCTTGGATTTTCCTCCTTTTCTTTAAACCACAGATTGTCTGGGAAGCGATCACAGAGACGCAAGGAGTAGGGTGCACAGATGAATTCACTCCTGTGTATTATGAGCCCCTACCAGCATGCTGAGTGAAAATCCCTAATTGTTATGAAAAATTGTCACTGTGCTAGAAAGCCTCCTGTCCCTGAAATGGAACTTTACAAGTGCTTTCTCTTCAATCATCATTTTCTGAAGGCTCAGTGCTAGATCTGCTAAAAACGGCTCCGCAACATTCCCTCCCTCGTCTTGCTAATTGGCATCCATAAGCTTCCGTCGGCATTAACGAATTTTGAATTCCCTTCTGAGTTTCTGGTCTGATGCTCTTGATCCAACAGTCGGGAGCTTTTTCTAATCATGATGCTTCTTACCATGAATGTAGTGCTCTCATCCTTTTCCCTAAACCCTTTCAAAACCATTATTTCTCGAGACCCTTCTAGAGCTCAGCTGGGCAGGCATTCTCAAAAGTGTTTTATTTTTCATAAGATAAAACTAAGGCCAAGAGAACTGAAGTGACTTGTCGAAGGTCTAGTTGAGAAAACTAGATTTATACTTATTCCTAGACAAATGCACATCGTCCACTAGATTTCCCCAAATTTATAATTAACGTAGCCCGAAGTAGAAGGTGGGTTTTTTTTCTTTCCACTTTCCTAGCAGACATTATCCAATGGGCTGGTGTTTTTAACAAACATGTAGAGGGATGCATCAGACCACACCACCAGGGCCAGGCCCCACAATATGTCGCTGGGCCATATTGCCACCTTCTACACATCTGGGCTCTGGCTGAGTCACAAGCACTGAAGGTGAGGGGTTGGCATCCAATACCGGGCATCATCTCAGCAAGAGCTGGCAGCCGTCGTCAGCGTGAGTGTGTTGGAAGGGACAAGACAAGTGAACCAAAGCCCGGGAATCTCCTCCGATTCCCTTTCTTTACTATAAAAACAAAAACAAAAACAAAAACAAAAACAAAGGAGCCTCCACATCTCCCCAAGTCCTGATCCGAAATCAGTTTGAACCCACCCTGACCCGCACGATTGATTTGTCCACACCAGCCGGGAATGGACGGGCGGTCTGCACTCGCCCTGCCGCACTCTCCAGTTGCTCTCTCCCCAAACCAAGGCACAGACAGCTGACGCAGGGCACCGCATGGAGGGGCGCTTGAAAGAAGAAGAGCACGTGCTTTGCTCTGTCAACAGAGCCTGGAGGATTTCGCTGGTAAAGGGAGGGAGAAATCAATACGGCTATTTAAAATGTAATGGTTGTGGCCAGGCGGTGTCGGAAAGGCAATTTTAAGGAGGACAGGTTAGGATTTAAGGAAGAAGAGGAAGAATTTCAGTGGAGTTTTGTAAGCTTCATACTTTTGTCCTTATTCCACTTCTAAATTGCCTGTTTCTGAAATTTCCTACTCTCCAATCTTGCCCAGAGATAGTAATACCTGCTCTTTCTTGACTACCTACAATGTGTCTGGAGGTTTGCACACAAAATCATGGGACTATTCACCCTAGTTAAAGATTTTTCTATCACTTCTATGACTACTAGGTTATTTCACAATTTCCAGTATATTTTGGGGAAAGATTTCTAGAAATGGGATTGCTGGGTCCAATAATGACAGGCTAGCTAAAACAAAGGAGCTAAAGCAGTTTCTGGCTGGTTGTTGGAATACCCCACGCCACTGGAGAAGACTTCAATGGCTGGAGGCCCATGGAGGGATAGAGTGAGGTCATCCCAGAAGGGCCCATTTTCACTGGATTGGGCAGAAGTGCTTGATACCTTGGCCTACCCTCAAAATGGCTGCCTCTCTTTCCGATAATTTCTAGGACTGTGTGTGTTTATGCAAAAAGGATTGCACGGACAAATGTTTTCCATATAAGACCTTTGGGCTACAGTGCACAGAATTTTTGCAAGGAGGCAGTTGCCTAGACCCTAAACTGTGGCCAAAATGTTCCTCCTCACTTATAGGGTCATGAGAGGTTTTATCTTGTTCCATGAATATAGAGAAACGCAGCCTCTTTGGCTTTCTTACTTGTAGTATTTACTACAATCCCTCTAAAACCAAGTATTCTACGGGTGTTAACTGGGAGCTTGCGATTGATGCTTTGCATTGATGTCCCACAGGTAAGACTCTCCACTCCTCATGACAGCTGGAGCTCTAAGAGCTTTCATCTTTTTTTTTTAATGTTTATTTATTTTGAGAGAGAGCAAGACAGAGAGACAGAGTGTGCATGTGCACATGAGTGGGAGAGGGAGAGAGAGAGAAGGAGAGAATACCACATAGGTTCCATCCTGTCAGCACAGACCCCGACTCAGGGCTTGAACTCACAAACTGTGAGATTACAAACTGAACCAAAATCAAGAGTTGGACGCTTAACCAACTGAGGCACCCAGGAGCCCCAAGTAGGCTTCATCTTATTATATTCCCCCCAAAAGCCAAAACAGCATGTCCTGACACCAGATAGTGTGTGTGTGTGTGTGTGTGTGTGTGTATTGGGGTATGTTAAAAGGGGAGGTGGAGGTGGGGGCAGGACACCAGACTAGGGGAGAAAATACCTAAATATAGTTCTTCCCAAAGGCCTTAAAGCTACAGTTAATGAGAATACAACATAGAATCGATATATTTTGAAAATTAAAACCTTGAAAATTGAAGCTCATGTCTTCAATAGCCTGGCTTCCCACACAGGAAGGCTTGGTTAGCCTCGTTGTACCCACCTGCATAAACCCAGCCCCAGTCCCCTGGGATAAACTCTTCTCTTGCCCTATGAGACCAGCAGAAGGGACCCATCTAGGGAGGTGAGGAGAGATCATCTCTCTCTGGGAGTTGGTGTGAAGGCATTTTAGAAATACCTGCAATAAGACACCATTTCTCAGTGAAACTTGCCCAGGGACATCGATCCACTTACATCTCCATGTTCTGGTCCCATTTGGCTTGGGTTCTATCAGGAAGTAGGAGTGCTAAGCCAAGATCCAAGATATCCTCTTCTGTCCTTTCCGAAACCTTTCTTGATTTAAAGTATGTATACAGAAGATTTCAACATGATTAACAAGCTTGATCTGATTCATGTATATAGAACACTACATAAACAACAGCAGAACATTTACTCTAGTTGAGTCACACAGAACATTTGCAAAAATCATAGACCCTAAAGCAACAGACGTTTGAAAGGATTGAAATCATAAAGAGTGCAATTAAACAAGAAATCTTAATAACCACCACGCTGAAAAAATTGCATAAGTTTGGGTCAAAGAAGAAATGATAATGGAAAGTTCAAAAATATAGAATTTTCAGGGCACCTGAGTGGCTCAGTCAATTGAGCGTCCGACTTCAGCTCAGGTCATGATCTCACAGCTTGTGAGTTTGAGCCCCGCGTCGGGGCTCTGTGCGGACAGCTCAGAGTCTGGAGCCTGCTTCGGATTCTGTGTCTCCCTCTCTCTCTGCCCCTAACCCACTCGCATTTTGTCTCTGTCTCTCTCAAAAATAAATAAACATTAAAAAAAATAAAGAAATATATAATTTTCAAATGAGTATTAATGAAAATGCTAAAATCAGTAATTGGAGTTTGCAGCTAAAGCTGAGCTTAGAAGATAATGTATGGCCTTAAATAAGTATAATGGATATATTATAAAGTAAGAAAGGCCAACCATCAAACAAGTTAGAAGAGAAAATGAAACTCAAAACAGAGAAAGGAAATCATGAAGAGGAATAAATTAGTGAAACAGAAGGAAATTTAAAATATAGAGAATCTATAGCACCAAAAGAGTTTCTTTGAAAAGATTAATACAATTGCCATACGCTGGCAAGATGGAAAGAGAAAGAAAGAGAGAGGGACAGGAGCATAACACAAATAACCCATATTAAGAATAAATGAGGGCCATCACTGCAGACATTAAGATAATATTAAGAACAACTTCATGCCAGTAAGTTTGAAAATATACATGAAATTAATCAATTCTTAGGAAAAAACACATAAACTGATCCAAAGAGAAATAAAATAGATCCATAGGTGTTAATGAAATTAAATGTGCAATTAAAAACTTTTTCAGAAAGAACTCCAGATCTAGATGGCTTGACTGATATGTTCTATCAAATTATTAAAACTCTTCCAGAATATTGACAAAGAGAGGATACTTTCCAGCTTGTTTTGTAAAACTAACATCACTTTGCTACCAAAACCTGACAAATTCATTAAGGGAAAGAAAAATTACAAATCAATCTTACTAAAGAGATATTAATGAAATGTTAGCAAGCTGAATCCAGAAATAAAATAAAATAACCATCAAATATTAATAAAATTAACAAACTGAATCGAGCAATACAGGAAAAGTTTACTAGAATATGATCAGGTAGGGTTTATTCAAGGCATGCAAGGTATGCTTGACAGTTAAAAATAATCAGTACAGGGGCGCCTGGGTGGCGCAGTCGGTTAAGCGTCCGACTTCAGCCGGGTCACGATCTCGCGGTCCGTGAGTTTGAGCCCCACGTCGGGCTCTGGGCTGATGGCTCGGAGCCTGGAGCCTGTTTCCGATTCTGTGTCTCCCTCTCTCTCTGCCCCTCCCCCGTTCATGCTCTGTCTCTCTCTGTCCCAAAAATAAATAAAAATGTTGAAAAAAAAATAATCAGTACAATTAACCATATTACCAGAATAAAGGAGAAAAATAATACAATCATTCCAATAGATGGAGAAAATAATTTGTAAAATTAAACATCTGTTTATGTTTAAAAAATGCTTTGAAAAATGGGTATGGAAGAAAACCTCTTCATTATAGTACAGGGGAGCTATAAAAATCTACAGCAGAAACTGTGCTTAATGTAATATGTTACCAAATATAAGCATATTTCAACTGGAAATTGGTATACTTATTTTGAAATTTATATGAAAATTCAAAGGGCCATGACTATCTTAAAGAAGAGAAGGTTGGAGGGATCACTATCTATCAAATTTTGTTGTAACTCTATATCAATAAAGATGGTATTGTATTGCTACAAAGGTAGGAAACAGCCCAGTGGAACAGAATAAAAAGTCAGAAACAGACCCAAATATATATGAAGCATTGACTTTGACACAGTTGGCATGACAAAGCAGTGGGGAAAGACCATCTTTTCAAAAAACAGTACCGAGTTGACTGGATATTCATGTGGGAAAAAAATGAATCTCAACCTCTACTTCACAGCATACACAGATCTAAATGTAAAGGATAAGGCCAATAAGAATAAAAGGCCAAGGCATAGCAAAGAATATATTTCCAAGACATTTGAGTGACAAATATTCACTTACAGAACATGTGGAATATAAACCCAAAGAAAGAGACAGACAACCTAATATCAGAATAGGCAAAATGCATGAACAGGAATTTCACAAAAAAGGATAACCAAATGTGCAATTACCAAATGAGAAAATGCTCTGTCTCATCAGGCCAAAGGGAAATCATGATTAAGACTAGACAACAAAGTAGTGTTCTGTAGAAACAGAATGGAACCTCAGCCCAAATTTGGTTTCAAAGTCAAGACTGATGATGCCACATACACACACCAAGAGGATCTGAATGGATTTCGAGCGGACATAATGTGGCTTCCTAGGGAGAGCAGTTCTGAAATGGCTTGAGGGAGCAAGGAAAAGCAGAATGGTTTGGGGTTTTTATTCTGGTTAATAAAAACCGTAGTGTGGAGCTGTAGTGAGAATTCCTATGCACGGTTGGAACTTAGCACCAATGCCCAAGGAGGAAGCACCTGGGCTTTCTTATCAGCCTCCCCAGATGTGAGGCACAGGAGAAGATCGAGGAGTGAAGCCTAAATCTTGTCAGAAATCAAAAAGTAAAGTCAGGCTTTTTATTACACAGACGATACCAAATATTGGCAAAGATGTGCAACACCTGGAACTCATTTACACTGTGAACAGGGGTGTTTTGGAAAACTCTTTGGTAGTATCTATGGTAGCTGTTTAAGGCAAAATGTCCAATTTAACCTCATGCTATCATAGCACCCAAGGTTCATGTGACATTTCCTCTCCCAAGGAGAGGAATGTCCTTTATGTCATCTCTCATCATGTCCTCACCTCCAGCTCCAAGGACCGACCTCACTGGATGATCTGAGACTACCTAAGGATGTTTCCCTCTCCCACCTCTAGAAGTGCCGCTTCCTTAACTACTCTTTTCAGCCTCTTTATCTGACCAGAAACTTGCTTCTTAGAGAATTTCCTGATCTACTAGTCGGGCCTAGCTGCCTTTACTATTACTTTACTATTATTTAACTAATACCTGTTAGTTACCCCCATCAGAGTACATTTCCTGCTATGCTGTAAATGTTTATTTATTTGTTTGTCTCCCTGTTAGACTGTGAGTTCCCAGAATTTACTGTTGTCTCCCAGTCCTTAGTTGAGTGCTTGGCACATAGTCAAAAATCAGTGAACATACTGAATTGAATTGAATTGGTAAAATACTGTGGACTGTGGGTGTGAGTGATTTATTCTGTTTGCTTTGCTCTCTGTTTATTTTTTTTCCCTAGAAAACACGAGATGTGGCAAGCCTTTATTTGCTCTTTTTATTCCTTGACTATTATAAGCAGAAGATGCTTCAGTGTCACCTAGTTCCAATTCCCAGTGCTTACTTATGAAGGAATTCTTTTCTGAGAAGTCTAGTCTAGCAATCCATTCTTCAATACTAACATCTAGGGAGGTCTGTACTAGCCCTCACCTTGAAAATATGGATGCTCAATTTTCTTAGCAACTAAAAGTTCAAATGAAACTATACTGAAATACCACTTTTTATTGACAAAATTAGCAAAAATTCAGGGTGGGTGAAAATGTATTAAATCTACTTTCCAGATGTAAAAGAATGAAGTTGCACCCCTACCTTGCACCATAAAAAAATTAACTTAAAATGGATTAAAACCTTAAATGTAAGAGCTAAAACTATGAAACTCTGGGAAGAAACATCAGACAAACGATAGTGGAGAAACCAGATCAACTGGACGTTATCAAAATGAAAAACTTCTGTGCTTCAAAGCAAGCCATCAAGAAAGTGAAAAGACAACCCACAGAAGAAGAGAACATTTTGCAAATCGTATATCTGATAAGGGACTTGTATCTGGAATATACAATGAACCCTTGTAACTCAATAGTGAAGACAAATAACCCAATTAGAAATGAGCAGAGCATTTGAATACACTCTTCTCCAAAAAAGATATATAAATGGCCAATAAGCACATGGAAAGGTGCTCAATATTATTAGCTATTAGAGGTATCAGGGAGATGCAAATCAAAATCACAGTGAAATACTACTTCACACTCACTAGAATGGCGATAATCAAAAAGCCAAATAATAACAAGCACTGACAAGGATGTGGAGAAATTCGAATGCTCATACATTCCTCGTATGAATGTAAAGCAATACAGACACTTTGGAAAACAGTCTGGCAGTTCCTTAAGTGGTTAAACATGGAGTTAAAATATGATCTGGCAATTCCACTCCTAGATATCTACTCAAGAGAATTGAAAACACATGCCCACACTAACACTTGTACATAAACGTTCATAGCAGCATTCTCCATAATAGTCAACAAAAAATGGGAAAATCCAAATGTCCATCAACTGATGAATGGATAAATTAAATGTGATATCCATATGACGGCATATTATTCAGCAATAAAAATAAAGGATGTGTGTTACATATGTGTCACGACATGGTTAAACCTTGAAAACATTACACTAAGTGAAAGAAGACAGGCACAAAAGACAAGAGGTTATGTGATCACATTCATGTGAAATGCCCAGAACAGGTAAATTTATAGAGACAGAAAGTAGTGGTTGCCTAGAGCTGAGGGGGCACGATGGCAGGGCAAGGGTGACAGCTCAGGGATGTGGGGTTTCTTTCTGGGGCAATGGAAATGTTCTAAAATTTGGTGATAGATGCACAATTCTGTGAATACACTAATTGACTTTGGATTATATACTTTAAATGGGTGAACTGTATGATATGTGAATTATCTCTTAAAAATCTGTTTAAGATGTTTTAAATGTATTGAAACTATCACTCAACTCTATATTTTTAATCAGTATGAAATCTAATGCAATTAACTTGGGTAGTTTCCTCAAGCATGTTAAAATGGATCTCTTTTGGTCCATTTATAAAGAAGGATATATGTTACATAACTATTGATAATAGTTAAAATTTAAAAACAACCTAATTTTCAGGGGCACCTGGGTGGCTCAGTCAGTTAAGCCTCTGACTCTTGATTTCGGCTCAGGTCATGGCCTTGGGGTCGTGAGATTGAACCCTGTGTCGGGGGTCTGCTTAAGATTTTGTCTCTCTCCCTCTATCACACATGCTCTCTCTCTCTCTCTCTCTCTCTCTAAAACAAAACAAAACACTCCAAATTTTCAAAAATTAGAAAAGATTATAATGACATTGTAGTTATACTTGCCAAACTTAAATGTGCTACATAGAAAGGCAGTCAACATCATCAGTCATAAGAGAAATGAAAATCCAGATCACGATGAGATACCATTACATACCCATTGGAATGAGTAAATAACACCAAGTGCTGGTGAAGAAACCGAGAGACTGAAACTCCACACTTTGCAGTGGGAATGCAAAATGGTGCCACCACTTTGGAAGACAGATTTGCAGTTTCTTACAAACATACACCTGCCATAGGACCCAGGCGTCATGAACACTTGAGTTCACACAACCGCCTGAACACAATGGTTATAGCAACTTTATCCATAGTCTCCCCAGACTAGAAACAACTCAGATGTCCTTCCACTGAGGAATAAATAAACAGTGGCATGGTGATGCATTGGAATAGTATCCATCAATAAAAAGGAAAGAATACTAATTACATGCAACAGGAGGACGAATCTGAAATTCTTCAAAGGGTTAAGGGAAAGTAGCCAGACTTAAAGGCTACATGCTGTAGCTACATGTTCATTGCCATGACATCCTGGAACAGGTGAAGCTATAGGGACAAAACACCAGTCGGTGGTTTCCAGGGGCTGGGAGTAGGGGAAAGGTTGACTACAAAATGGCACAAAAGATTTTTGGTGATAGAATTGTTCTATATATTGATCGTGGTGATGGTCACGTGTGTTTGGCATGTACTTGTCAGGTATAAATTTGTCAAAACTCACAGAATTGTACGCTAAACAGGATGGCGTTACCTGTATGTAAGTCATATCTCAATAAAAAGTCTAAAAAAAAGTTTTTAAAAACTACTAAATACACCAAATTAATATACCTTTATTTTTGCTTACCATTTTGTGTAACATGTTCACTAAATATATAAAATCATGAAAACACATTTATGATATAAGAGTATGAAAAAATCTAGTGATTATATATTTATAGTATGAATAGAAATACTGTGCTTTTAAAAGTCTCACATATTAGGGACGAAAAGAAAAAAATGAACCAAAATGTCATTTATGACTGGAGGGGGGGCCCTGGAATGGCTGGTTGCTATATTTCTTTTCTCTTTTCTATGTGTAAAGTTATACTTAATATGTATGTATTGTTTTTTCACAAAGAAAACGGCATTTAAATTTATGAAAAGGAATATATAGGAGTGTGAATAATCCTTCCCACATATAAACATCGGCTCAGAGTGTAAGTATATCGTTCTAAATAAAAGGTTCACTTTGTAAACAAGCCATTATTCCTTGTGCCTTTAGTTTACTTTTCTGCCAAATGAGAGGAATCCATGTGATAATTTTTGCTACTCTCACCTTGAAGGCAAAATAAACAAATGGCAGCTCATTCAGAGTGGGCGGCAAGGGGAGTCTGTAAAACCAGGAGCATTTATTTGCATGCCTTGACTTCAATTCCTATTTTCAACCAAGTATTTCCTACGGCTTCATTTTCCCCTTCCTGATGAAAATAGTAAAGCTCTCCCATTACTAAGCAACATGTTTATCTGAGCCACACTCTTACTTATCCAGTCTACGACAGTGTGAAAGAAGGTCCCCTCGTTGAGCTCCGTTTCCATAGCACTGGCCAACAGAAAGCTATGTGGTACCCAGGCTTACGAAGTGGCCCTTTGTTCGCGCAGGGACCTCTCCATACCTCCAAGTCCAGAAGGAAAATGTGTTCTGACTCTGCCTGAGTAACCTCACGAGGGCCCGCGGTGCTGCTGTGGGACTGTTTGTGGGATTAAAGGATTGTCTGAACTGAACAAGAAGCAAGGCCAGCCTACACATTTTTGAAAGATAATTGAGCCAACATACACTTTGGGATGCAATGAGAGAGTGACCTCAGGACCATTCTAACGTAAACAAACTGCCAGGAGGTCGCAGGGCTACAAAATCAGATAGACCTGGAGTTGACTCAGACTTCTACCCAAACTGATGGTAACAAATACCTCTTTAACTTCTGTGAGTCCCAGTATCCTCATATGTAGTGATGGAGATAATAAGGACTATTGTTGAAAAGTATAGGGATTAAATGGGGTAAATGACAAGTGCCTGGTATATAATAGGCACTTAATAAAATGCTATTTCTTTTCCACAGAGCTTCAGGGTGTTTTGTAAAAAAATAATAAGGAAGACTAACCAACTGTTCTAGAGAGAACAGTTGTGAGCGTCTTTGTGTGTGTGTGTGTGCATGTAGGTGTGAGCGTGTGTGTGTTAGGAGTAGTGGTCAGAAAGAATCATGTGATGGTATGGATATACAATTTGAGGTGGAAAGTGAAGCCTAAAAGATTTGGAAGAGAGACTTCCAGACTCCTGGTGTAAAAGTTATGAAGAAAGAGAAACCATTAGCCAACGCATTTTAAAGGGTCAGGGAAAGCTAATTACAGGGTCATGGTATATTCTAGGTAACGTTATTTCCAAATTGATGGTGTCCAATTTTGTGTCATCTTTCGAGCAAAAAACAAAACAAAACAAAACCCCAAGGTTCAGAGAAGGGAAGGGAATTTCTGAAGGTCACACAATACTTGGGGAGCAGAAATGGGACCAGGACATTCCAAGGCTCCTGTTTCTGGAAAAGTAAGGCCCTCCTTGCCCTTTGAGAAACTGCTGACCCCTCTTTGAAATGTCTGTATAGATAGGCTCTGTGCTAGGTGCCAGCCAAAGTAAGGCGTGGACCCCCCCACCCCCCACACACACATTCTCACACAGACCCTTACATTATATACGGTTGCAACTTGTTACTATCTGTCATGGAGGGATCCATGAAGAAGCCATGTCTGCTCAGCAAAGAGAATCTGGGTCTTAAGAGATCACTGCAGAGGGTCGTGATGATGCTAGAGTTGCAAGGATTCTGGAAGGTTTTATCTGGCCACGTGACCTTAGGAAAGTCACTTGACAACCCTCTTCTCACTTCCACTTAAAAAAAATGTTTATTTACTTATTTGGAAAGAGAGAGTGGGGCGGGGGGCGGGGGGGTAGGGACAGCGAGAAGGAGAGAGAGAGAATCCGAAGCAGGTTCCAAGCTCAGCATGGAGCCTATGTGAGGCTTTATCATGGCTTGACCCAAAGTTAAGAGTCAGAAGTTTAATCGACTGAGTCACTTTCACTTTTGATTATGTTGCCTGAACATCCCAGGTCCTCACCAGCATGGGACTGCAACCAAGGTCATGGGAATGGCAATGGATAAATGAGTTAGAGCTGCCAGTTGTGTATTCAGAATGCCAAGCCTTTTTTCCAACTTCTCCCCTCCTTGGGGACTTCTAGTTCTTCTTGAGATATCTGGTGTCTCACCTACAATTTGAAGCCGATGTCTGCTCACTGAGCCTCAGGTGGCCCATTCCCAAAGGAGTGAAACTAATACAGGGAGCTTTACATTATCTTGAGATCCTGGGCTTTGAGCTGAGTGCAGGTCATAATGGGACCCCAGTTTGTCTCACTTGCAGAAGAGGTTAAGAGTGTTCCCTATGTGTGAGGAAGAATAAATTGGATATTTGGTAAGCTACCGGACCGTGGTGGTGACCACTAGGTGTTCGCCAACACTGTTTTCCTTTTCTCCTAGGGTACACAGTGAGACTACACTTTCCAGACTCCTTTGCAACCAGGCACAGTCACATGAATAGTTCTGGCCAACAGAATGTGAGCAGACATTATGGTGTTATGGCGGAGGCTCTATCTGCATGAGGGCAGAACTACATGGTGGAAAGAGCCCGGATCATGAGCCACTGAGTCAGAATTTACATAAGCAAGAAATCGGCTTCCACTGTGACACTATTGAGAGTTGGAGGTTTGTGTTACATCTCTAGCCCACTCTACTTTCTACATTTCATTAACCTGAGATGTACACAATTCCATATTTTAATATCCCTTCTTAGACTCGATGAAATACAGTACTGTAAGACTGTTAAGAGAGGCTTATCCACATGCTCACATTCACACGGTTAGTGTGTTCCTGACATTCCACTCCAAGTCTCCTCGATATTGGACCAAACTTGGACATTCCACGTGGGGCTAATGAGGAGGGGAAAGCTACCTCATCACAGAAGCTGTTACTCTTGACTCACTCACCCGTAGTTTACTGTCATGGCAGATGGAACCATGGAATGGTATTCTTAGCATTTTGAATATTCACTCTCTAGATTCTGTGACCTAGGTAGGGACCAAAGGCTGAACACTAGCTAGATTTGGGGGTAGTGGAGGGAAGGGCTGGTAAACCTAGTAAAGCACCGAGAGCCCTATTGTGTCCAGGAAAGGGGAAGCTTCTCCTTTGCAGAACGGAGCTCAATTTCTGTACTGTGAAAGTACAGAAAGAAGGTGCCTCTGCCTGCAGAAATAGTATGCGTCACCATCAAAGAGCCTTCAGATATTGGGTCTGCCATCTGTATAACGGTGTCCGGTTGCCAATGTTATAATGCTCTTCTTGAACAGAAAATCAAGTAATTGCCCAAAACCTGCAGTTAAAGGTCAGAGTGGGTAGAACATGCAGCCTTTCTGGCATATAAAGGGAGAAGCATGCTGTAGGGAAAGCAAATAGTTCAGATTCCTCCTTTCAGGCCAAGCTGGTAAAAATGATCTGGGTCGAAACTTCAGAGATCAGCCCTCTATACGTGAGCACCTTGATAATGCAACAGTAAACCCATAACTGGACATTGGAGACGGATACTGGGAAACTGAACCCAAGAGCCCAGGTCTTTGAGGGGTCATGGTCCCACATGAATGACAGGTAATGATGGAGAACTAGGAGAAGTACATGTCCCAGATCCTGTGTGTAACTTAAATAAAGTTTTGATTTTCTGCCATTTTGGAGCTCACAAGACTTCGGGATGGTGGGAGACATTCTCTGGCCAGGATCATTTAGTTCTGCAGCCAAAGCTTGAAGAGACAGACCACTCTGGCCGTGGGGCTAGGGAAGTAACAGACTCAACTCTCAGGGAAAGGGAGCTACCAATTGTCCTGTGCTTGTTGCTTTTTATCCTTCTTATCATAATTTTCACTGGTATTGATGTTTTTAATAACATCACTACTACTTCTGCTTCTAATACTATGTAGTGTTTCTGTCCACTGGTTTGTAAATAATGTCCAGTGAAAGCATTATAAATCTGGTACATGCAAGTGGCAGATGGGTAACTGCACAAAAACTCATAAACTGAAGTCTCCTTCCACATACCTTGGGTACCCAGGGTACCCTTGGGTACCTCGGCAGTAATCAGTCTCAAACATTTCCTGTGTTACTTCAGAAAAATTCTCTGCTTATATAAAGACATATAAATATATTTTAACAGATGTGGGATTTAATATACATACTGTTCCTCAACATGTTTTTTTATCACTTAACACTGTGCCTTGGGCATATTTCCTTGTTAGCACCTATAGAGTTATATATATGAGAGATACAAATTTGGCAACATGGAACAGTGGAAAGAGCATGGGCTATAATTAAGGAGATGTGAAAAGATTTGACTAAGAGATGATAAGAGCTTCCTTCCTTCTTCATAATAGTGAGACTTTGGCAACGACCTAAGTGTCCATTAAAAGGAGATGTCATTATGGTATCATAGAAAAATACGTAGCAAAACAGCATGTTTTGTTTGACATTAAATTTTAATTACATTACACAAAATAGTTCTCAGACCAGATTTAGGACAATTTTTATTTCTCATGCTCTGTGTGTGTAATTGATTCTTTTCCATAGCAGCTTGTTCAAGCTTCACGTTTCAAGAATTCTTTCTTCTCGCTCTGAAGCTATGTATTAAACATAGTTTAAATTTTTATTCTGAAGTCAGTCAGAGAAAGACAGATATCATATGTGTTCACTCATGTGTGGATCCTGAGAAACTTAACAGAAGACCATGGGGGGAAGGGAAGGGGAAAAATAGTTACAAACAGAGGGAGGGAGGTAAACCATAAAGGACTCTTAAATACAGAGAACAAACTGAAGGTTGATGTGGGGGTGGGAAAGAGGAGAAAATGGGTGATGGGCATTGAGGGGGGCACTTGTTGGGATGAGAATTGGGTGTTGTATGCAAGCGATGAACCACAGGAATCTACCCCCAAACCCAAGAGCACACTGTATACAGTGTATGTTAGCCAACTTGACAATATATTATATTAAAAAAGAAAAGGAATTTATGTATTTATTTACTTATTTACTTCTTTCTTTCTTTCTTTCTTTAAGTTTGGTTTTCTTTCATATAGTTCATTCAGTCTGCTTGTCTTAAAGAGTGCTTATATTTCTTAAAGTCTGGGTTATTTTGTTTCAACAATTAACTTGGCTTAATGTGACTCAGGGAGAATATAATAAACCTAAGCCTTGAGCAATAAGACTTGAGCCTTGAGCCTAAGCCTAAGGCTAAGCCTTGAGCAATAAACTTGAGCAATTCAAGCAATTTTCTTAGCTGAGTTAAGAAACAGATCAGGAGCATCTCAAGATGGAGAGGAAAGGAGTAGGTGTTGCCATCCAGGTTTCACTTAACCTTGTTAGTAACTTCCCACCTTTCTCAGGTGACTGTCATCCTTGAGGTACCTCTGCCCAGGAGCTTTTATTGTCTCTTGCAAAAGGCTCAACCACTGGATCAGGGATGAAGGAACTGTGAGGTGGGGGGATGCTTGGAGGATTGTCAATGCTCTAGCCACGATTACTATTGGTTCCCCACCCCTAGCTAGGTGTAGCACTAGGGTGATCTTTGTCACGTATAAATGAGATCATTAACTTCCTGGCTTGAAAGTCCTAGCATAGCTTATCATTATACTAGAAAAAAAAACCCAAAGTCTTTCTCATGGCCCACAATGCCCTGCATGATAGAACTCCTGCCCATCTCTCCTCCTTTATCTGCCCTCCCTCCTTCCAATCTTCAGGAATTCCCATTGGCCAAACCCAACTGGAAGCCAAAAGGACAAGAGAATCTATTAAGGTGATTCACGAAAGTCAGCACACAGGGGAAGAGAGCAGAATGGACAGAGTAGAGAGCAGGTCTGGAAGAGAAAGATATCCCAAGTGATAATCCCCAAAGTTAAGAGGCATAGGTTAGTGGTTATTTAAGCTGAAATCCAGGACTTATTTGAGGAGGTATGTCTTACCTTGCCTCAAAGATTATAGTCACTTAGTGTGAGGAGAGTCTGTATGTGGGGTGGGGGGCAGGAATGCTGACATCCCCCCCAGAAGGCACTCTTCTCTTTAGCCCTCCACCCCATGGGGATCGGACAATGCTCAAATAAAGTGAGGGGCAGATTTCCATTCTCTCCAGGACAGGTACCTTGGTTGACCTTAAGCGTCAACCGAACTTGCTCTAGTCAAGGTAAATGTTTTAGTCTGTACGTGGTACTTGCTTATAACATCTTGAAACCTCAGTCCAAGTGCTTCATGAGCATCAAGATACATTATTTAAAAAAAGTCTTTACAAATAGAACATTTTCTTAGCGACCAATGCAGAATCCTATTATAAAAAGAACAGAACATAGAGTTTTTCTACCTAAGAATGTGCGAGTGTGCTTAAATGTTTGTGTGTGTGGAAGGAGGCCAGCTGGATTTCCGTGTGATCCTCATTTTCCTCACCTCAGCAGCACTTGAGATAGCAGTTTGGAAAACAGTAGTAGAGTCTTCTACATAGCCCCGTGTCACTTCATGGACAGGGAGCCCAAAATAAACTTAGAGTTCATACAGGGACCAGAATTCTGAATCTCTTAATGCTTGGTCTAGGGCTCTGTCCAGCTCCCTTTCCTGCCTCCCATATGGTTTCTGGTATGATCACAAATATGTCATTAAGCATACCCAAAGCATATTTGATTTGGGAAGCATACTACATAGAGTGGTGGGGTAAGAGTAGGCAGTAGGACAGATTGAAGGAAGGAGAGTGGTACATGTCAAAAGAAAAAAAAAAAAGCAAAATATGGAGCAAATATTAAATACAAAATGTGTTTGCTGGTGACTTTCTTTTCTCTTCAAACATGCCAAATGCTTATGTTTGGAAATGAGCGAGTCTTAATGCCATCATTTTATCAACTCATTAATCAAAAGGAAAGGCTTCTGATTCTCACAGATGTTAAGGATGAATTACTCTCAAAGCATGCAGGCCATAGATGACAGGTACTCTATCAGCCTAAAGTATTTTTGGAAGCAGGGCAGTCAGTGAAAACTGACCTGGTTACTGAAGTTGGTTGGAATGCAGCGCCATTTTGATGGTTACCACAGGAAGCAGATGCTACTGAAGAAATTATTGACTCGTCTGTTAAAAATCATCTAATTAGGAATATGGGCTTTAGTCTCCATATAATAACAGACTAAAGGCCTTATTAAAGCTGTTCTGAGAAAAAGGCCAATCTGCCTGCCTTTCAAATTTAAAGCACATACCAAGGTGTCCACACAACTAGCTTTTGGGACATTCTCTTGTTGTGTCTCCAAGTTTTTGCATTTCCAAGTTTGGGCACCACACCTACCACTTCTGATGTGTGTGCATTTTATTTTCTAGAAAAGCTCTAAACATTTACTGACATTTATTATCAAACGTAACATTTTTAAAGGCGACAGTCGTGACAGCAATGCTACCTTACTGGAGAGGACAAGAAACGGAGGTTGGATTCAAGTCACTTGATTGCTCTCAATTCTGCTTCAGTGATTGAAGGGCTTGGGGTATTAGTCACTGGAAGACAGTAAGTCTTGTTGCAAACCTAAACTCTTTGTGTCTTTCAACCAGTATCCAACTGTCTTCATCTTTTGTTGCTACTCTTATAAAAAGTTAAACCTAAGTTCTTGAATCTGTCACCTGCTCACCCAGAACCTATTTATCTTCTGTGTTGTCAGATACACATGACATCCATGGCTAGGTGGCTTCCTGGCCCACTCAGAAACACATTGGAAACAGAAAACATGGTGGGATGACGGTAGTGGCAGGAATGCAGGAAGGATGAGATGGACACGTGTGAGGAACAATAACTCCACTCACAGACCTTTTTTTAGCTTGCTAAAGCACGATAAAAAACAAGTTTGAGATCAGTAGGCTATGCTCCCTCCACAGGCAGTAGGGAAGGATCTGGTCCAGGCTATTCTCTTGGCTCCTGGTACTTCCTTAGCTTGTGTCAATATAACATCAATCTTTTCATGACATTCCCCTTTTGGCTGTCTGTGTCTAAATTTCTCCTGTTTACGAGGATATTGGTCATATTGATTTAGGGGCCTATCCTCCTCATCTTAACTAATGCATTTACAACATCCCTATTTCCAAATAAGGTCGCATTCGGAGACTGGGGATTAGGACTTCAACATATAAATTTGGGTGTGGGGCATCAGGGAGGGACAGGATTCTACTCAAAGATCTCAACAGCCTCTGATGGTGAAATCATATCGCAGAAAAATCCACAATAAACTGTCATGAAGGGGCTACAAAAGAGGAATGAGGGACTAGATTGGCCCTGAATTAAGATTTAGATCTGTATTCTTTCTAGCTGTGTAACTGCGGTCTCATTTCTTAATGATTCTGAGCCTTTTTTTTTTTTTTAATCTATAAAAGGAGATAATGAAAACTTTTTTTGTCTTGGGATGGTTGGAATCAAAATAAATGTGAAAGCCCCTTAAAGTTTCAAATTCTATTTATGTAGCAGATAGTAAATGTACATAATATACTTAGAGCTAATATTGTAATAATTTATGTAAAATATAGAAACCTTGCAATATAGGTTCAGTTATTTTCCATTATTTTTCATACTATAGTTGTCAAATGTACTACATTTTTATGCATTATAAATTTGACAAGGTAATGTATTAAATTTTACTTTAAACAGTCATATGTATTTTAAACCACGTATGAGAAAAAAGATCTGTTATATTTACCCAAACATTTACCATTTCTAATGCTTTTCTTACCTCCTTAAAATCTGAGTTTTCCCTTGGTACCCTCATTCACAGTAGCACATCTTTTGGCAAAAAATTCTTTTCTCCTATTCAAAATGTACTTATTTTCCCAAAATTCTTGAAGGATATTTTTGTTGGATATAAAAACGCCAGATTAACTGGGTTTGCTCCCCTTTGCTTGTAGCACCTTAAAAAGTGTTTTCCACTGTCACCTTGGCCTCTATGGTTTCAGATAAGAAGTATTCCCTATTTCAGATCATGCTCTTATATGTAACTTGGCATTTTTGTCTGGTGCTCTCAGGATTTCCACTTACCTCTGATTTTCAGAAGTTTGACTATGACATGTTTTAGCATGGTTTCCTTTTTGTTTATCCTGCTTGGAGTTCGCTGAGATTCCTGAACCTTTAACTTTATGTCTTTCATCAAACTAGGGAAGTTTGCGGCCATTATGGGAGGCTACCCCACCATTCCAGATGCAGAATTTCTATACTCTAGTGGGTTAGAAGCTAAAGACTGGCAGAGCTATCTTGAGATGTCATTCCACATGGCATGTGGAAGTCAGAATTCTTGGGAACTGAGCACAGATGTACCAAAGACTCCCAATTAAGACTCTTTGCATTATTTCTCAAGAGAGACGACAGACATCTTTGTCAGCAAATAGAAATAGTGTACTGAAAGGACTAGGGCTTTGGGCTTTGTGTTGGGCAAGTGGGTCCTAGCTGCATATGAAGACATCCAGAAATGGCTAGAAAGGCATAAACTGGTGGGATATCTGCCTCAAAGCATTTGTTAGGTAAGCCTACCTAGTGGTGCTCTCTCTTCCACATGGTGTGTCTGATGGCTATGTGAGTCTGCAAAGCACTGGACATGTACTGGTAGGTGGCTCTGATTGTAGAAACATACAAAGGGCCATCTGTTTTCTTTTCTCACGTGACTTTACTAGTACATATCCAGGCTTAAGATTCAGGGTCTCATCCATCTGAGCCATGAATTACAGGACAGAGGCTTGTATTCACTCTTAAATGCCTGTGGTGCTGCTTTTCACTCTTCTTTCTTCTGAATTAATAAACTGAACAAAATTAAATGTGAGAGGTTATTACACTGTGACTTGTGAACATAAAGTAGCTCTATCTGAGTTAAGGGTGATGGCCTTCTTAGGTCAGAATAAATAGTGCTTATACCCAAGCAGATGGTAGACTAAATATTTCAAGACACTCGTCTTTCCTCTGAGTTTTTAGTGCTTATTGGAAATCTGACAAATCAAGCAAGTTCCTGCTCTTAAACTAGACCACCTATCAGAGAGTCACAGCTTTTCTTCTGCAAATTATTTACAGCAATAGAAAAATCACTGATGTGTGATCCAGACTCTCTAGCTATGATTCATCAAGAATGAGCTTTAGTTAACAGATTAAATGCCACACTGTCTTTGGAAAATTAGGACATTAACCTCAGATTCTACTTAGAGTGTGTGAGTTTTAATTCAGGAAACAGAACGTTTTCTTCTATCATCAGTGTGTCTAAGAACTCTAGAAAAGAGTTTTTGTTCAAAAGCACTGTGGTTACCAAATGCAGAACCTGAGGGCATTTTTATCTATGACCAGAGCATATGGGTCATGAGGCTAGAGAATCAGGACACTGGAAACTCTGATAAACTTTTGGATTTTTATAAAACAAAGATTCTACTGTGAGAATTTTCAGTTCTGGTAGCAGTAACTAAATAATTCAGACCAACTTCTCACTAAGAACAATAGAAGAAAACATTTTTGAAGTATCTGTTTAGAGGAATCAATGAACCAACAAGAGAGTGAAGAATTACAGGTCCAGGATCTGGGAGGAAAGCAGAGCACAGAGAAGTGATCTGATCATTTGAGGCCACTATTTCATGGGGTTAGCACTATGGGAGGAGAGGATGTTAATTAATGTTCAAATAATCTGATGGCAGTTGGTAAAAGCTGCACACCCAGCATCTTTTTCACTCAACCCCTTCTGATTTACTTCGGAGAGTTTTCTATCCATGCCTTATACAACTAGTGGGGGTTCTAATCATGACTTTCAACAGGGTAGGCATATGACCCAAGCTGGGGCAAACAAACAATATGCCATTCAGGAGAACAGCATTAAGGTAAACAATAAGGTGAGAACTGAATGGTGAAGAATTCCAACTCACAGAGGTACCTAGGGGATGGGTACTAGGAAGAGAATCACATAGGGTGTGATCAGTCACATCAGGAGTGAGTGGCATCCATGGAGCCCAAGAGAAGAAAGTGTCATGAAAACCAAGGTCAACCATGAAAGATACTCCTGAGAGGTCAGAATGACAACAAAGGTGTCATTATATATGATAGCATGGAGTTTGTTGGTGACTTTTGACAGGAGAAATTTCAGGAAAAATGGTAGGAGAGAAGCCAGATTGGAGTAGGAGGAGAGATATCAGGTGATAAGGGAATGGAAACACTGTGTAGACAATTATTTTGTGATTTGGGTTTGGAGGGGGTAAAAAATGTGGCCATATCTGGAGGTAGATAAAAAGTCAAGGGAGTGTTTGTTCTGTTTTACTTTGCTTAAGATGAAAGATATTCCGGCCTGTTTGTATGGCTGCTCTGAAGCTGAATCCATTTTTATTATACATGAGACCAGCTTTTGTTCTAGTTTTAAGTTCTTATTCTTACACTGTTCTCTACGACCAACTTCTTGACATCAGATGTTGAGAGTAGATAAATTTGTAAGGCCTGCATTTAAACATAAATATTTGGGAGCTTTAGAATTGTCACTAGTCCAATCACAATGGATCGTGCTAAGCCATCTTACAGTTGGCTAATGACAGGATCTTGTCCTTGAAGACTAGGGAAGCCAGACATAGAACTTTAACTTCTCTGATGAAGCTAATGTTACACAGGGCTCACATTCACTCTCAAAACTTTAAAAAATATATGTAAAGAGAAACAACTCCAAAGCCTCCTTTCCCCAGTCTCCTGAGAGTGTGTAATACTGTTCTTTAGACCATGATCATGTTTGGGATATCGATAACATTGAGTCTCTGGACCGTAATGTGTGTGATACTGCTCTTTAGACCATGATCATGTTTGGGATATTGATAACATTGAATCTCTGGACCATAAACCTGGGGGGTTGGACCTTATAACTGGGCAAAGTTGTTGATGTACATTATGAGCCCCTAACTGGCCAGTGGGTTGGAATCTTCAGCTAGTAGGTCTATTTAAGGGAAGAGAGAGTTCAACATTCAATTTTCTTAATTCTTAATCAGATAATTGGCCCAGTGGGGGTCTCTTTCAGTTCTAAGCACCAACTCAGAATCTAGGCAAAGTTGTGAACTAAGCAGCCAGAATATAATGCTTATTTATGAGCACTTTTTGTAGGAAAGTGCCAAGAAAGAGCAAAATATGTGAGCAGGAAAACAAAAACAAAATCAAAGAGTAAATTAATATGGAGTAATCAAGCATTTGAAACTTTCTAAAAATTTCTCTCAAAAAAGAGCAAATAGATGAATATCTTAAGCAATTGTCAAGCATCAGATTCAGCCTACGTGACTGAATATCACCTATCATGTATAGGTGACACAGCAAAATCAAAGTCACAAGTTTATTATCTCCTTGAAAACCCAATTCCCAAGTCCGTGTCACGGTCTGCAAACTTCCACAGATATAAAATTACTTGAAATAGATTGGTGCCCTCATCCCAGAGAAGCATCTCATGCAAGTATAGTTGTCATTACTAAAACAAGCAGTACTTTCAACAGGATATTAAACATCTGGCTCAAGACTTAAAAATCTACGTAACTACCGGATTTATGAAAGTGCCAGGTTTGACTACATTTGGAGTGCAGGCTGGGGTGGGGGTTTGGAGTGGGGAGCAGGGGCTGATTCTATATTTGAGCAAGGCATCTTTTTGAAAACTTTCGGTTTTTTAGGACTTCCTGTTTTCTTGTGAATTAGCTAGGTTATTCCATTCTTTACTTAAAAACTTTCCCCTCGGGGCGCCTGGGTGGCGCAGTCGGTTAAGCATCCGACTTCAGCCAGGTCACGATCTCGCGGTCTGTGAGTTCGAGCCCCGCGTCGGGCTCTGGGCTGATGGCTCAGAGCCTGGAGCCTGTTTCCGATTCTGTGTCTCCCTCTCTCTCTGCCCCTCCCCCGTTCACGCTCTGTCTCTCTCTGTCCCAAAAATAAATAAACGTTGAAAAAAAAAATTAAAAAAAAAAAAACTTTCCCCTCAAAGATGCAAATAAGCATGCATGTACACACACACACACACGCACACGCACACGCACACACACACACATACATGCACGCACGCACCACACAGTAGATGAATGTCTTTCTTCTAGAATGATTGATAATAAATTTTTTTGCAGTTTTCCTTTTTCAACAATGCAAATTTCGATGAAAAACTGGGCAACATCAAGTTGGTGACATTGAACCCATTTCATCACGGAAGTGGCAGTGATTTGTCCTCACTGGAATAGGTTCTTGTTTAGAGAATGGATTTGCCTTCTCTGCTGGCACCAGCCCCACCATCTATGAATTTATTGAATGCCTTAGAATTCATTATGTAACCCACACCACATAGATTCAGACTGAGTAACCCAGTTCACAGCATGAAAAGTATGGCACTTGGCTCTCACCTCTGGAGTTCTCAGGACTCACCATCTACTCTATCACTGAGAAGGAGCTGGCCACCTAAAATGGTTATGTTGCTAAATGGAAAACAAACCGCTGGGTGATCAGGGTGCTATCTCTCGGAATGTGGTATATATATTCTCAACCTGCAGCTGGTATGTAGAGCTTTAGAACACTACTACAAAGTTGTAATGACCCTCTCATTATTACTCTTAATGATACAGCTTTTGCTTCCCGTCCCAGAACCCAGAGATCTCTTGATCTAAAGGTCTTCATTCCCACGGGACAAAGAATGGCCGCATCAAATTTGAAACACAGGCTGTACCTGGCCAGGTTGGGTTCCTCATACCACTGAAACAACAGGCATTGAGACAAGGTTAGTTGAAACAGTCATTGCAATGGGGTTAGTAACTGTCTAGGGTGATTTGTTCTGATAAGTAACGGGAAATTGGGTTTCTGCTATGAAATGGTTTGGAAGTAGTTTCGTACGGAGGTTGATTTCTAGGTCGCCTGGAAATTTCCTGTTTGGCTTCTTAGCATTTCATCATCGGTGCAGCCAATATCCTGCATTAAATTTCCTCTGTTTAAAATATTTAGAGTGGTTCCTTAGGACCTTGATGGATACAGGCGTTGGTATCAGGAGTGGCCTCATGAAAAGCCCCTCAGGGTGGGATTCTAAGATTGAGATCTCATGTCTTTGAGCACAATTTCAGGGTCGTCTACCTTAACAGACAGAAAATGGTTTGCCAGTACCCTCAGCATGAGCACCTTCTTCCTCTGCAGTAGAATCTCCGTATGTTATCTGAGCCCATGGCCACCCAGAATAGCTATCAGTTTTGGGCAACTTGACTTGCACTACGTATACTCATGTGATTAAGTCTGGCCAGTGGAATATAAACGGAACTAGTATGTGTAATGAGCCATCTTTAAAGGGAGGGGATTGCAGCTCCTTTCCCCTGACCGGAATGTAGACATGGAGACTGGTACTTCAACAGATTTCTTGGATTATCCTTTAGGACAGCAGAAAAGAAAACTTGAAGGAGACTTGGCCTCCAATGAACTTAAAGAACTTTCTTACCTGCCCAAGGGCTTGATAAAACCACTGACATTGCCAGTGGCCCCAGGGAGGCCAGAGGCTCTTTCTCAGAGATAAGCTAGGTAAGCTAGATAAGCTTATCTCTCAGAGATAAGCTAGACAAGATAAGATATCTTATCTTATAAGATCCAATATCTTAACTGGAGACCATGAAAACCTAGTACGCAGGACGCCAAGAGGCCTCTCCTCTCCCACGAAAGATAGATTTCTAAGGGTCCCCTTACACCCATTTGCCACACTGCGAAGGAGATAGAAGAGAGGGATTTCTGTGATAAAGAGATGATATTCAAATTCCCTGAATATCCACCCTAAAAAGACTCAGAAATCCAAAGAAAATGGTTTTAGCCAGAAGGGACTGAGACACCCTACACTGGAACATTCAAGGTTTATTTTTCCTTGCAACCCAGTGGGTGGGGACAGAAGGGGGACATTAGATCAGTCACAGGAAATAAAAAAGCAACATCTTCTTTGAATATGTGGGTATAGTGGGTGTGAACATCTGATAAAACTGAGTTTTATACGGCTGACTTGGTAGAACGCTAGAGTCATAGTTAGGGAGGAATTATGCTTGCTAAAACCAGAAAGTTCTCACATTCTAGTATGGCTGAAGTTGTCAGGCAGAGCACGCCTGTCATTTCTTGTATCAGGAGATTCTATGTTGTAAACAAAAGCCCACAGTGATGAAACAGCAAAGACTCTGATGAGCTTTACAAGTACGAGAATAATTCACATGCCCTGCAGCGATCTCTGCCAACATCAGCGCAAGAAGACGTCTGCAAGCAAGTTGTAGAAACTTCAGGAAACGCCTCAGCCCAGGTCCTGATAAAACCAAGATGCTGAGCGTTGGTGACAAGTGTCAGTCATCCCCCACTGGAGCCCAAGTTCCATAAAGGCAGTGACGGTGTCTGCTTTTTTGACCGTGAGTACCCAGTGCTCAGAACAAGGCCTGGCATCTAGGAGCTGTTCAATAAAGATGTGATGAATGTACAAATAGAGAGAGAGAGTCCATAGCCTTGTCTTTACTTTCAAAATCTTCTACCACAAGGAGATAGTGTATTTATATTTAGAAGGAAAGAATTATTAACATCTTCTTAGTAAATATGAAATGTAGTACTTTAAAAAGTTTCCCTATTGGTGTCTCCGAAAGAAAACACTAGAAGATAATGGAGCAGAAGCTACATACACTGGAGGAAGAAAGTTGTGACTTAGGTAGAGGAAATAGTGATGGGGGTCAAGGGCTTCTAGGACGCAGGGGACCAGGACAGCCACAGAAGTGAGGTGGGAGAGCCAGAGGCAAGGATGGGCACCATGGCAACATGTGGACTTTTATTTTCTCCCAGATATTTGGGGTGGCTACTAGAGGCAAAGCACTGTTCTGGCCATTTTATTTCTGTATCTCCTTTAATTCTCATGGCAATCCTGTCAGATAGGAATGATTCCCATCAAACAAGATCAGAGAGGTTACACAACAACTTGCAAAAAGTCACACAGCTGGAGGTAACTAGAGTGAGACCTGATTCAAGCTGCTTCACCCACAAGCTTGGGCTGATACTTCCAGACTTACGTGAAACACCAGCTCAGGGGGGCACCCCTCTGCTCACTGGCTATCTCTGCTCCTCTCTTACCCCGGGCTCTGACTGACTTATTTCGCTTAGCATTATACTCTCTGTATCCATCCACGTTTTTTGCAAATGACAACATTCTTTTTTATGAGTGAGTAGTATTTTATTGTGTATATATACCACATCTTCTTTTTTTATATATATGAAATGTATTGTCAAATTGGGTTCCATACAACACCCAGTGCTCATCCCAACAGGTGCCCTCCTCAATGCCCATCACCAACCCCCCCTTCAACCCTCAGTTTATTCTCAGTTTTTAAGAGTTTCTTATGGTTTGGGTCTTTCCCTCTCTAACTTTTTTTTTTCCTTCCCCTCCCCCATGGTCTTCTGTTAAGTTTCTCAGGATCCACATAAGATTGAAAACATATGGTATCTGCCTTTCTCTGCCTGACTTATTTCACTTAGCATAACACCCTCCAGTTCCATCCATGTTGCTACAAAAGGCCATATTTCATTCGTTCTCATTGCCAAGTAGTACTCCATTGTATATACCACATCTTCTTTATTCATTCATTGATCAAGAGACACTTGGGCTGTTTCCATAATTTGGCTATTGTAAATAATGCTGCAGTAAAAAAAAAAAAAAACAAAAAACCCTGTTTATGTGGCTAATAAGCACATAAAAAGATGTTCAACATTATGAACTATCAGGGAAATGCTAATCAGAACCACAATGAGACACCGCTTACCGCATATTTGACTGGCTATAATCAAAAAGACAGACAATAAAAGGTACTGGCGAGGATGTGGAAAAATCGGAACCCTAATTCACTGCTGGTGGGAATGTAAAATGGTGCAGACAACTTTAGAAAGCACCCTGGCAGTCCCTCAAATGGCTAAACAAAGAGCTTCCATATTACCTAGTGCTTCCATTCCTAGGTAGATACTCCAAGAACATGAAAACATATGTCTCCCCAACAACTTGTACAGGATGGTCATAGCAGAATTGTTCATAATAGTTAACAAAGTGGGAACAATCTGCCAGATAATAAATGGATACATGAAATGTGATATATCCGCACCATGGAATATCATCTGACAATAAAAAGGAATGAAGTACCGATACATTCTACAACATGAATGAACCTTGAAAACACGACGCTAAGTGAAGAAGCCAAGCACAGCAGACCAAATATGGTAGGATTCCATTTATACAAGATGTCCAGAAAAGACAAATGTACGGGGATAGAAAGTAGATTAGTAGCTGTCAGGGGGTGGGGCTGGGGGGACACTAGGATTGACTGCCAGGTGGTGTAGCACAGTGAAAACTAGACACTTCCCAGAAATCTATATAGATGAGGGGCTGACAGGGATCCCAGACAGGAGAGTGGCTGTCACACGGTCACATGTCAATTTCGTCCAGATTTTCAACTTTATTCCTATGGTAATATTTTGTCATGAACAAAATCTATTTCTTATTATATGACTATTATAATTTCTGATGCTGTGTATTTAGTTGGGCTTTCTTTATCAAATAGTAGGTAACAGTTATTGACTACTTAAAATGTTCTGGCAGTATATGCTGATACTAAGAGGACAGACACTGGAACGCCATGAACGGAGTTAAACGCAGCCTCACCACTTGCTGTGTGACCCTCAGTCAAGTCATGTAAGCTGGGATGAGTTATCCAAACCTGCCCTGGTTGTTTACCTGTAAAATGGGAATATAATAGCTCGATATCATTGGGTTGCTGTGTAGTGCTGAGAACAGTGCTGCTGGGTAAGAAGTGTTGGCTATTTTTCTTTCTTTCTTTACTGTAGCAGAATTATTTAGTCATGTTTATTATTAACCCCCCCCCCAAAAAACCAGTACATGACCTAATTTATCGGTTCTATTTTGTTGTTTCATTAAAACATAGTATGTATATATATATATATACATATATATATATATAATACTATATGTCTGAGCGTATTATGTATATCTACATAACAGTAGATATATGTATTATATATTAAAATATAGTAGATATGTTTATCTACTATCTACTATATATTTTATATGTGTATATTAATATATAGTATATATATCTACTATATAATAAAGTAGATATAGATATATATATATATATTTAGTTTATTTTAATGTCATTTTAGGTTCACAGGAAAATATAATGGAAGGTACAGAGTTTCCATATTGGCCCTCACAATATGCACATAGTTTCCCCTATTATTAACATTTTGCATTAATGTGGTACATTTGATACAACTGATGACCCAATATTGATATGTTATTAGTAACGAAAGTCCATAACGTACATTAGAGTTCACTTTTCACTATTGTACATTAATTGGGTTTTGACAAATCTCCAATGATTCATATCTCTTATAATAGCATATAGAACAGTTTCATTGCCCTAAAAGTCCTCTGTGCTGCTTACTCGTCTGTTCCTTCCCCTGAACCACTGGCAATCACTGATCTTTTTACTGCCTCCAGAGTTTTGCCTTTTCAAGAATGTCATATAGCTGGAACCATACAGTATGTAGTCTTTTCAGATAATCTTCTTTCACTTACTAATATGCATTTAAATTTCTCCCATGTATTTTTGTGTCCTGATAGCTCATTTCCTTTTATCACTGAATAATACTCCATTGTCTAGATGTACCGGTTTGTCCATTAACCTGCCAAATTACATCTTGGTTGTTTCCAAGTTGGGACAATTATGAATAAATCTGCTGTACACATTCATGTGAAAGCCTCTGTGTGAACATATGTTTCCAGCTCATTGGGGGTAAATACCAAGGAGCATGATTGCTTGATTGTATGGTAAGAGTATGTTTAGTTTTCTAAGAAACTGCCAAACTGTCTTCCAAACTGGCTATCCATTATGAATTCCCATCAGTAATAAATGAGAGTTCCTGTTGCTCCCTATCCTTGCTGGCATTTGCTGTTGTCAGTGTTTTGAATTTTGGCCATTCTACTAGGTATATAGTGGTATCTAATTATTGCGTTATTTGCAATTCCCTGATGATATATGACATTGAACATCTTTTCATGTGCTTATTTGCCATCTGTTTATCTTCTTTGGTGAGGCATCTGTTCAGATCTCTTGCCCATTTTTAAATTGGGTTGATCATTTTCTTACTGCTTAGTTTTAAGTGTTCTTTGTGTGTTTTGGATACCAGTCCTTTATCAGATATGTGTTTTGCAAAGATTTTTCACCCAGTCTCCCACTTGTCTTTCATTCTCTTAATATATTTGTTTTTCTAACTCATTAATATCTTCTTTAACCTTGATGTAATTCTCCTGCTCTTTTTCAGATTTGTTCATTCTAACTTTGCGAGTCAAATGTTTATTAATGTAATTTCTTTATTTGCTTTTGTTTAACATGAAAATGTGCATGCTTCTGGATTGTCTTCTTGGTGCATTGTTGGCTGAATCCCATTTTTTTTTAATAACTAAGGTTTTCAAAATAATGATGAAAAGTGATAGATAACATGGAAATTAAAAAATAGTAAATTAGGATAAAAATGAAAAGACATGTGCTATATGATAAGAAATTGTTACACTTAAATGAGAGAATACGATAGAGTAAGTTACAACAGCCTGATGCTCCCCCAAGATTGACTAGGGAAGCTGGATAAAATACAAAATTCCATCTGTTTGGAGACCACAGAGAACTGGTGAGTACTCTGGGGGCCACGATTCTGGAGAAATATGAGAAGAAGGCAGATTGGTGAGTAGACATTCTAGGGTTGCTCTGCCCTCAGGGAATTCTCCAATTCTTGGCACCAACCCAGGCAGAAGGCAGAGAAAGGAAGAGATTCATTGCTTAGAGCCGAGAAGCCAGCAGAAATTCTAGCAATCTCACATATCTGGGGAGGTAAAGGGGAGTTTGGGGTTGACCAAAAAGCCACAAGAGACCCCAACGGGAGCAGCTGGTAGTTGGAAGCGAGTCTGATGCTGTTGGTTTTTCTGGAGGCATTTGTCAAATTCTTAAACAGTGCAGGAAAGAAATATAAGACACCGGGAAGAGGGGCACCTGTGTGGCTCTGTTGGTTAGCGTCCGACTTCGGCTCAGGTCATGATCTCACAGCTTGTGAGTTTGACCGCCGTGTCAGGCTCTGTGCTGACAGTTTACAGCCTGGAGCCTGCTTTGGATTCTGTGTCTCCCTCTTTCTCTGCCCCTCCCTTGCACCTGCGCTCTCTCTCTCTCTCTCTCTCTCTCTCTCTCTCAAAAATAAACACTAAAAAATTTTAAGATACTGGGAAGAAAGACAAAGGACAAAGCATATGTTTTTGCTCATGGTACTGAGAAAATAAGAATTTGAGTTCAGGACTGATCATAGGAGATAGGGCTAGTTAACAATCTTGGAGCTCAGTCAGGAACCCCAAAGGACCACAACCTCGGAAGCAAGTGGAATCAGAGGTCGACTGTGCAAAAAGTGCAGTCCAAACTTGAATTAGCTCAGTCCCTGATGGATTAAGGTAATCCATCACTTCAATGATCTGCTTGCCAGAGGATAGATTGAGCCTTCTTAGATAAAGAAAATACTGCTCAGAGTTGCTACAATTTGACACACAATACATAGCACTCAGGAAGAAACTGCAAAGCCTTCCTAAGAAACTGGACCAAGAGAAAAACAAACAATAGAAGCACATTCACAGATGAGACAGCTGTTGGAGATAACAGACAGTGACTTTGAAATTTTTATAAATAACATGTTGAAGAAAAGAGCATTTCACAAGAGAACTGTAATATGTAAGTGAGAATCAAATGGAAATCTTAGAATTAAAAAATGAAATTACCCTCTGATCCAAGAATTCTACTCCTAAATATATACTGAGCAGAATTTTGCCCATATATTTTCTGAAGACCTGTATAAGAATACTTTTAGACTATTAGTTTATAATAGCCCCGAACTGGAAACTACTCAAGTGTCCATCAGCAGGCGAACGAATAGACCTGCTGTGGTGTAGCCACACAACGGAACACTACTGAGTGACAAGAAGGGAAGAACTATCAAATACACCGAACTCTTCTTTCCACGTCCTCTCCTTTTCTCCGTCAAGCCCGCCCCTCCCCATCTTTGCTCAGAACAAAACTGTTGTAGTCAACTTTGACTGCCTTCGTTCTCTAAGATATGCCCTACGAGCAAATCAAGTTGACTCTGCTTTCAAAACATGCTTCTCTCAAAATATCAATTGCTTTTCAAAATTTTGGTTCCAGACATTTCTCATGACTCCCCAGTCGTCCCACCGTGACCATAAGCCATGATCATTTCTCTCCTAGAGTCTTCAGGTGGGCTTCCTGCTTCTGTTCTTGCCTTCCTAGCACTCCCAGATGTGAGCCTTCCAAAATTTATCTCACCTGCCCATAGCCATCCAATGATGCCCATCTCACATGGAATCACATCCTGAATGTCCCACATGCCACATATCATCTCTCTTCTCTTGTCAAGCTCCAGGTCCACAGGCCCTCTACTCACCAAACTCCTTCTCAGGAATTTTCTCTCTATGATCTTCTCAGAATTACCCTTGACTGATAAGGCCTCCTTACTTGGAGATGACTGGAAGGTTAATCTCCATGCCCAGGGGGTCAATTATTAACATAAGGCTATAAAACACTATCCCCTTGCCTCAAGGTGGGACAATGTTGGGATAAAATATACGCTCCAGAGCCTGGCTGAGGTTCAGGCCATGGCTGGACTTCACCTGGGACCATATTCTTGCTCAGCTACGTCCCCTGCCTCTTTTTGCTTCCCTGCAGCCCCTTCTCCTAACTCTTCCCCAATAAACTGCATGCATCCAAATTCCTTTCCCAGACTCCTCTTCTAGTTATCCAAACCTAAGACACAGAGCTATTGCAGAAGAAAGCGCAGTGACTTGGTTGAAGATAAAGGCTCTCATAGCCAGTTTCCTGTGCCATTTGTATGGTAGGTTGCCCATTCTGTTCAGAGTGTCCTCGCGGATTTGGGAATTTCAAAACCTCAAGTCTTCAATAAGCCTACGAGTTAATTAACAAAATTTTAAAATTTAAAGAAATTGATGAACACAGGTAAGGGCCGAACTCTCAGACATCACTGTCAGCAGGGCAAAAGCCTTGGCATGTGGTCAACTTGGAAAGTTCAAAGTCTGGAAACCAAGCCAAAATAGAGAATACCAAGATAAGAGGTCCATAAATCTTGTAGCAAAAGTTATGCCTGAATCCAGAGTAAGGAGTGGTTTCTCCTTTGAGTAATTCTATATTTAAGGAGACTTGATGGAAAAGTTCCAGGGAAAAAGCCAAGTGTTTCCAAGAGGAAAGATGTAGAGCCCGCTAGATCCCACTCCCGGGAACTGGGGGTTTAATTTCTCAGACTGCTACATGGTGAGGCAGCTTCCACCAGAGAGGGCAATCTAGGGAGTTCGCCCACATCAGCCTCTAGCTGCAGCGATTGTAGTGGTGGGGGATGGGTATGCCAGGTGGTAAAGAGAATTCAGGGGGGCATCGGCAGGGTTCATCATACCCCGCCGTCACTCAAAGCTATTAAGAGAGTGGGATATGAATCTCTGAGAGAGACAATAAGAAGCCAATTTCCTCCATGTCACTAAAAAGTAAATTACAGGGCCACTCAGGACTCCTGCCTTTTACTTCTCTGAGGGTAGCTAAGAGTTTGGAGGCTTTTCCTTTATAAATATCCAATCCCTTCCTCTTGGGTTTCACATGACTGGAAGTGTTCCTCTTTACCCCCAAATGTGGGCTATCATAAACTCCTTACTCCTACCACCTAAAATATTAACCCAGTGCGAGTTCAAATTTTCACAGAAGCATATTCAGGGGACTGTCCCCACTCGGGACCTCTGGAGCCCCCAGCCTAAGCCGGCTGTCCTCTCATAGCATCTCATGACCTTCTCAGCCACGGACATGTGAGTGTCCGGGAGGCCTGCTGTAAATCATGACTCGAGCTGAACTTCCTGGTGAGCGCCCCCCCCCCCCCCGCCCAACTCTCCTTTAGTTGAATTTTGCTTGAATCCAAGTATTACGCTTACATAAAGGTAAAGATCAATGTCCCCAGAAAGGAGTCTTCCAGTCTCTTTCCCAAGATGCGTATGTCTGACACCAGAATTACTATGTCAGATGGGAAAGAGGCACGTGTGGTGCCATCACCCAGGACACGGGCTCAGCTCCTCTGCTCCACATCTCACCACATCCTCAGCTGAGAGCGAATCTCCAGAATCCTCCTGCCAGTACGTTCCCAGGCCGCCGAGGGTAGGGGACAGATCTGATGGGTGGGTTCGATCACCTCCACGTTGACGCCATCAGCAAATTCTCTTCAGCGTCGCACCACTGACGCCCTCCCGCCTCCCACAACCCTCCCAGGTAACTGGTGTGTGTAGCTTCTGCATCTCCTTTGATTCTGGGATGGAAGTTCACTTGTTTCTTGCTGCCTTCACCATCGGCAGCACCCGGTTCAAGGTTCACCTGGTTAGCTAAGCCAGTTACCAGGTAACCATTTCACTTTTAGCCTTTGGGAATTTATGGGAATTTATGTCATCTCCAGTTTTGTTGGACTGAACTCCTGTTCTCTTTGTTCTTACGAACTGATGGACTTTTTATTCTTTACCTCTCACTTTAATGGGTTTGTCAGGGAATAGACATGCATGCTTGGGTTCAGCCTGGTGTATTTCCGGCCCAGACTTTTCAGAGTTTTGTATGTTAGTGGATCTTCCTCCACAGGCTCCTTGCTCACATCCATAGTAATTATCCAGAGAATCTGAGGTGGATTACAGAAAATATATGATTTTATTTTTAACCTTCAAATAAAGACCCAGGGAGAACGGAAAGGGCGAAGTCTGGGATGGAGGGGCCATCCCAGGGCACACCTGCCCTGTCCATGCCAGGATCTTTCTCTGGAAAGATTGCTGGAGCTGACAGTACCCCATCTCCCATCTCAGAATCCAAACTAAAAATAAGGTCCTTCCAAAAACCATTGGAATGGGGTTTTCTTCTATTCTAGACTTTCCTATTTTCAAAGGTGAGCTAGGAAAGATTGCTTCTATTAATTCGTGTTGTGAACGTTGACCTCACGCTTTAAATTTACAGAGAGCTTGTTCAGAAATAATCTGTCACTTCTTGGTGGTAATCAAAAACCATACAAGTCCTGCCAAAGAGTGCCCTTTGACTGTGCTTGGCTGGATCCAGTGTCCAGAATATAATTTTTTTTCCTTGAAAATATGGTCTTGTTTCTAACTTGGTTAATTTCTAAGTCTGAAGTGTGATCCCACGGATGGCCATTAGGGGGTGCAAGAATTTTAACTGTAAGGTCCTAGAGGATGCCACTCTCATCTTCCATTTAATGGGCAAAAGTGGACTTTTTCTTATGACTTTAATTTATTTATTTTTAAATTTTTTAACGTTTTTTATTTATTTTTGAGACAGGGGGAGACAGAGCATGAACAGGGGAGGGTCAGAGAGAGGGAGACACAGAATCTGAAGCAGGCTCCAGGCTCTGAGCTGTTAGCACAGAGCCCGACGCGGGGCTCGAACCCACCGCGAGATCATGACCTGAGGTGAAGTCGGCCGCTTAACCGACTGAGCCACCCAGGAGCCCTTCTTATGACTTTTAGAAAAACTTTCAAACCACTGCATATTTAAAACATCATGTAGATCACCAAATGCGAACAAAGGAAGAAAGAAAAAGCAAAGAAAAACAAAAAAAACCTAATAAATATCCAGACTACTGGTCCATGTTTCAGCATGAACCCATTCATTCATCCATTCAACAAATGTTTATTAAGTACCTACTGCCCACCAGATACTGACCCAGATGTTGGGATTCAGCAACAAACCTGCATTCCTGCAGTTCTCACAAGTACTCAACTTGCTTTCTCTTCTTCATATAAGAATTCTGAATTCCAGAGACTTCCAGCAGATGACATCAGAATATTTCAGGGAAATTTTTGGCTAAAGGCCAGAGAAGAATCCTTTCCCTTACCTAGGTACCAAATGAACTAACGGGCCCTTTAAGAAGGTCACAAGGAGAACGTTTGGAACTTTAGAGACATCAATCAGCAAAGGATTTGGACAGAATTCAGTACTTTTCCTACTCAAGATACCATTGGGTAAAAATCTGAGGATACCTTCCATTTTTTTCTCTATTCTCTTCTGGTGATGCAACCATCCTTTAAGTGTTTCAAAGGACCCTACCCAGGGTCACCGTCCCTGCAGTCTTAGGAGGAGACAAATAAAAAGTTCATCTATTATGAAGCGCCATTGACATGAACTGGTCAGTGGTTCTCCCTCAGGATAGCCCGCCTCCCTCCTTTATGTCCATGATGACTGATGATAAGGCTGATGCTGGCTTGCTTATTTATTTTTTTAATTAATTTGAAACAGAGATTGAGAGTGTGTGCCCACAAGCAGGGGAGAGGAACAAGAGGGAAAGAGAGTGAGAATCCCAAACAGGCTCCCCGCCCAACACGGAGCCTGACTTGGGACTTGTTCGCAGGACCCTGGCATCACGACCTGAGCCGAGATCATGAGTTGGACGCTCAACCAACTGGGCCACCCAGGCACCCTGAGGCCAAGGCTTTGCCTACTCTCTGAAGAGGTATTTCAAAGTAGGAAGCGGGCAAAAACTTTATGCGGTGGTGCAAGAGCATCACATTCATTCATTTATTCTTTTCCTTTCTCGTAACATAAAACTGATCTCAAAGAAGAGGAGCGATCCAGGCATTGCCGTGCTCTGCTCTCCTATTGACAACTTACTATCCCATGTTCCCAGATCATAAAAGTTTTGGCACATGGTGATGGCCCTGAAGTCCTCTGGGCCTGATGAGGAAGGGCTGTTCCAAGATCTCAGGCATATGCTCATCTTTATGTGCCCTTTGACGGGAAATATGGCCACCGACAACTCCCGAGGATTGTTTCTTATTAATTGTACCACCGGAAAGAAACATTAACTCTCTAGATCCCAAAGCAAAAATAACTATAACAAACAAACATACACACAAATAAATACTCAGATGCTATCCCTGGAACAAGCAAATGTCACCAAGAGGGCAGAATCGTGGGCAGATCGTGGATGGGAACCTCAGGGCAGTAGTGGAACAGCCGTTCTCAGAAGAATGGGCATGATGTGAAGACAAAGCCATAGGTGTCCACTGTGGCAAAGTTCGCCATTCCTTTTCAATATAAAATTAATTCTCACTTTTGGATACAGAGCTATTTTGGGTGTGGTTGATATGGAAAAAAACCTTTGGCTTTTCTTTTTTTTTTTTTTTTTTTTTAAACAAGAACACACAAAAACTGTCAAGAATGGATCCTGGTTAAAATTATGAGGAATCCTTGGAGTTATGCTGTATGGTATACCACAAAAAGGTAAAACACCATCAAATATCACTGATCCCAGCGAAATTCAACAATGAATCTTTCATCTAGCGTAAATGGAATTTAGCACAATTCCTAGTGAAAGACATACTTTCCCTGACCCCGTTAAATATCCTGTTTCCAAACCCCTTACATTCTCAACTATGATATCTATGGGCTAGTGGCAGAAGAAAAGAAGTTGTTTTATTTGTCCCATCTATAGAAAGAAGGGTGATCTCGGCGCCTGGGTGGCTCAGTCGGTTAAGCGTCCGACTTTGGCTCAGGTCATGATCTCACGGTCCGTGAGTTCAAGCCCCGCGTCGGGCTCTGTGCTGGCCGCTCAGAGCCTGGAGCCTGTTTCAGATTCTGTGTCTCCCTCTCTCTCTGCCCCTCCCCTGTTCATGCTCTGTCTCTCTCTGTCTCAAAAATAAATAAATGTTAAAAAAAAAAATTAAAAAAAAAAAAAGAAAGAAGGGGGATCTCTAGAGAAACACAGTTTGAAAGCATCTGAATTTAGCACCTTTAAGTTAACAGTGGCAAACAGGAAGATCCTGCATCTGGCAGAGGAAAGACTTTCAAGTATGTAATGGAATTTAGTTCCTGCAGTCTGAAAAAGCCCTAAATATAAACTTTTGGGAGCGGCCTAAAAGTGTTTGTGGCTGCTCTGTTGGGATGAATTTGTTTTTTGCTTTGTTTTTCCGAGAAGTTTCATCCTGTAATTAACAAACGTGAAGAGGAATTTTAAGACATTTTAATTTCACATTCAGGGTTACACTAAAATGGTTGAATTTGTATTTCCAAAGATAGATTTTATTTCTCAGATTGTTACATAATACCTACTTAGAAAAAAAAAATTTATTGAGGTTTAACATTCATCTCAAGAATACAGCTGGATGAATTTTTACGTGTGTATAATGTATCTGTGTGGCCACTACTGAGATCAAGATGTAGAACACGTCCAACACCACAGAAGACTTCTCATGCCTCAGTATGGTCAACTCCTACCCCTACCCCTGGTCCCAGAGGTAACTTTTTTTTTTTTGAAGTTTGTTTATTTATTTTGGGAGAGAGAGAAAGCATGAACATAGGTGGGGAAGGGGCAGAGAGAGAGAGGGAGAGAGAGAATCCCAAGCAGGCTTTGTGCTATCAGGGGAGATACGGGGCTCGATCTCACAAACCATGAGCTTATGACCTGAGCCAAAACCAAGAGTCAGATGCTTAACCAACTGAGCCACCCAGGTGCCCCCCAGAGATAACTTCTATTCCAACTTTTATGACTATTTGAATTTCATAAAAATGGAAAAATTTGGTATATGCTGTCTTATGACTGGCTTCTTTCACTCAGTGTTATTTGTCTGGGATTCACCCATGATGTTTCATGTAGCGGTGATTCATTTGTTCTCATTATTCTATATTATTTCATTGTACGAATAGACCACAATTTCATTATCCATCTATTGTTTTATGGTAGACTTATGCATTCATTTCTCCTAAACATACCCCTGGAGTGGAACTGCTGAGTCATTGGGTAGGCAGGCATTTATCTTTATGAGATAATGACAACCAGTTATCTAACTTGATTGTGCCAATTACACTGCAGCAAGAAAGTTGTTTCACGTTCCTAACAACTCTTGGTTCTAATCAGTCTCTCTAATTTTAGCCATTCTGGTAAGCACAGAGTTTTCTTGCTGAAGTTTTCCTTTGCATTTCCCTGTATGCTGCTAATGTTGTGCTGCTTTTCATATGCTTGATGTTATTTGGATTTCTTATTTTGTAAAGTGGCAGCTCAGTTATTTTGCCTATGTTTTGTTGGGTAGTTTGTCTCTTTCTTTCTTTTTTTTTAAAAATTGTCTAATGTTTATTTTTGAGAGACAGAGCACAAGTGGGGTGGGGGGTCAGAGAGAGACAGAGAGGGAGACACAGAATCCAAAGCAGGTTCCAGGCTCTGAGCTGTCAGCACAGAGCTCAATGCGGGGCTCAAACCCATGAACCGTGAGATCATGACCTGAGCTGAAGTCAGACACTTAACCACTGAGCCACTCAGGCATGCCTTTTTCTAACTGATTTATGGAAGTTCTTTATATATTTTGGACATGGGAACTTTGTGAGTTGTATGCATTGCAAGTATCTTCTCCTAATTTGTAGGTTGCCTTTTTACTCTCATATTGATGCTTAATGAAAGTCAATCCATCAATTTCTTTTTCTAGTTAATGGCTTTTTTTTTGAATCTTAAGAAACTTCTTAACTTTTAATTTTGAAAGAATCATAGATCCATAGAAAGTTGCAAAACAGTGCAGAGAGGGTCCGTATACTCCCACTGGTTTCCCACAAAGGTAGCATCTTACCAAACTGTAGTGGAATAACTAACCAGGAAGTTGACATTGATTCAATTCAGAGTTTATTCCCATTTCACATCTTATGTGTACTCATTGTGTGCACATGTGTGTGTGTAGTTCCATGCAATTATTTCACGTGTGTATATCATGTAACCACTACCACAGTTAAGATACAGAAGTATTCCACCACCACAAAGATCCCTGGGCTACCCCGTAATAGCCAAATTCATCCCCTACCAACCACTAATCTGTTCTCAATCTCTAGTTTGTAATTTCAAGGATGTTCTATAATGGAATCACATCGTATGCAACTTTAAGAGATTGGCTTTTATCACTCACCACAATGCCCTTGAGATGCATTCAACTTATTACATGTACCAATGGTTTGCTCCTTTTGGCTACAGCAGTACCACGGTGTGTTTAACGATTGGCCCATTTAAGGACATTTGAGTTGTTTCCAATTTTTAGCTTTTACCAATGAATCTGCTGTGTATATTCTTATACAAGGTTTTGCATGGACATAAGCTTTCATTTCTTTGGAGGAAATGCTCATGAGTATGGTTGCTGGGTCATATGGTAAATACGTATTTTGTTTTTTCAGAAACTGTCAAGCTGTTTTCCAGAGTGACTGTATCATTCTATGTTCTCACCAGCAATATCCGAGGAATCCAGTTCTCCACATCCTTGCCAGCATTTGGGACCAACCCCTCAATGTGTTGTGTGATAGTGTGGCATGATGTGATAATGAGGCTTTTCCCTCTGGTGTCTATTGTAACTTTTATTTCTTTAGGGTTTTTTTTTTTTTTTTATCCCAACCAGTCATTTAAAACCCAAGTAAACACAGACCTGGGAGCAGGGGTTGGACACTGCACCTCCCTCCTACTCACTGTGAACAGCAGTGGTAAAGAAAGAGGGGACAGGAAGGGTGGCTAAAGTGAAACAGCACAGAGCCACCTCCTTCCTTCCCCAGGCCCTGGCTGGAGCCCCTGTGGCCAGGGGTGTGGAGTGGACAGAACTGCCCTCTAAGCCTTCTCCCCTCCTCAGATAGCCTTCCTGAGTGTTCAACCCACTTCTTCTGGCAAGAGACTGAGGCACAGAGAAAGGAGAAGTGGGAGAAGAAGACACTGGAGAGGCAGGGATGTGGAACAAATGAATTCAGAGGTGAGGCATGGTGAGGCCCCTGTTTGGAGGCCTCTGTCCACTTACCCCATGTCCAGCTCGGGGAGGGGTAAGGAAGTCATTCCATCACATCATATTTTTTATTTCAGTTATTCTAATAAGTATGTAGATAATATATTGTCTTATCATGATTCCATTGCCCATGGATTTCCCATGGATTTCCCATGATTTCACATTTCCCTAAGGACTAATGACATAGGACATCTTTTCTTGTGCTTGCCAGTTTTTCCAATAAAATGTCTGTTGGTGGGCTAGACTTGACCCATGGGCCATAGTTTGTCACCTTTAGTTCTAGATTATTTGTTTGTTGTTTGCCTCTCCATTTCTTCTTTGTCCTAATTGTTGTGTTCTTTATTTTGAGTCATACATCCACTTGCTTCTTTCATGTGACTACTTGTTCTGCATCATATTACTAATCTATCCTTTTATCTTAATGAAGATATTGACTGTGCATTGTCCGTGTCAATAACTCTACTTCAGACGATATATGTTACTTACTTTTTGTCTTCGGAACTGTGACATAGTATAATGTTTAAAAGCTTTGGTGCTAGAACCTGTCTGCCTGAGTTCAAGTACTGGCCCTCCACCTACTGGTCAGTTAAGCCTCTAAGACTCTTGTGTAACTCCAGGAAGTGATAAAATTCCTCCAGAATGACTGATATTGGATCATCATCAGTATAGCAAGTGGGAGCTTGGGGCCCAATTGAATGTGTCTCATAAAAATAAAACAATGTATTGTACTTGCATTGTGCACAGTGGAGCTAATTTAAGGCCACAACATCTACATCTAGTAACCATAATTATGATATGCCACATTGGAGAAGCTGAAGTAAACAGAATCTTAAATGTGAATCCGATAGCATTGTATATTAGTAAAAAAGATGTAGTATAAACTTTATGAAAGAATATAAAAAGATCCTTAAAAAATTCATGCCCTTGGGCCCAGTAATTTCACATTAAAAACCTTTTTAAGCAAATAGTGGACATGTAAATATGGAGACAAGAAGCATATGTTAAGGATGATAGAGCAGGGACATAGAAGGAACTTGGACTCCTGACAGAAAAATTGAGCTGCTGTGTCCCTCTCAGACCCTGTATCTCCCAACTTATTGTTGGACAGCTCAAGGCAATCCTAACTGATAGAAACTCAAACTCCCAACTACCAAAAATGGTAAGTAATATTGTAGTCCATTTATTAGACTAAGATTTTTATAAAATGCATTGTAATAGCATATCAAATAGTTTGTGGCGGGGTGGGGGGGAGTGAGAGGCATGATTTTATGTGCCACGTGTTTAGAACTACAGGGAAAGACATTTCCTACCAATGTTTACGCTTTAAGTAAGTTATTGGTTTTTTTTTTAAGTCTATTTATTTATTTATTTAGGGAGAGAGAGAGAGAGAGAGAGAGAGCATGAGTGGTGGAGGGGCAAAGAGGGAGAGAGAGAATCCCAAGCAGGTCCAGCACTGCCAGCATGGAGACTGATGTGGGGTTCAAACTCATGAACCATGAGATCGTGACCTGAGCTGAAACCCAGAGTTGGATGCTTAACCAGCTGAGCCACCCAGCTGCCCCTAGTTCTTGTTTCTTATCCTATATTTTGAGTTTCCTTTTTTGATATTTCATGATTATGAATATACAAAATAAAAACAAATAGTGTTTTCAAAATACATTTTTCCAGTGAAATATTGAATCTGGTAGAGAAGTACCAGAAATCTAATCCATGCCACAAGTGTATATTAAGTAATGAAATAATGGTGCTGGATGGAGAGGGAATTCAAACTTCTGAATTCATTTAAGATCAGCTTTGCTTAAATACAGGGAAGGAAAAAAGCCTATTCAGCATTCCTAGTTTCCTTATTCTTAGTTTCCTATTTTTATTCCTAGTCTTATAATACCTAGTTATGTTATTCAAAAACCAAAGTCTCCAGGCACCCATTAAATGGATGAGATGGATATTTCCTTTGAGATTCAGTGTCTCTGCAATGAGGCTGCAAGTTGACTATGTTCAGAGGGATTGTATACACGGTAAAATCATAAGTATTTTTTCTTCGGTTGGATTGGGGCAAATGTTATTAATAAATTATTCTCCTAAGCTTAAAAGAAGGCAATTGGCAATACATTTGAATAATCACAGAAGACTGAGCATGTTGAGATCATTAACATGGCCCAGGCCATGCAAGTAACTTACATATTTAATTTTTTAAGCCGTATTTAATTTTTAAAGAATATATAAAAGAAAGTTCTAGTTTCAGCAATGTTGTGGAATGAGAAGTCTAAAACTCCTCCTACCAAAAACATTAAGAAATGATGGCAAATATAACATTTTGAATTGTATTACTAAGCATTTTGGAAATTGTCAACTGTCAGAAACTAAGAAAACTAGATACCAGAGATGTAACTTCACGAGTTTATGTTTGTGGCTTCCACAGATGTCTGGTGGTGAGAAGAGTAGTTAGTTTCGCCTAAGGACTGACCTAAAGAATTGGGCTGTGATGGAAAGGTAGGGAAGGGAGATAAAGCCCAGGCCCATGAAAGGCAGAACCAAGATCCTAGAATAAAGCTAGAATCTTTGATAGGCTCCACTATCTGCCTTAACTGAAAGGGCAACCTAGGGGAAAAAAATCAATTTTATCCCCTCACTAGCATTGGGTGTGGGGGATAAAAAGAAAGTCCCTCAACTGAGACTAAGAATGTGGGCCTGTCCCTGACCTGGGCTTTAGGTTAAAAAAATGTTTTAACCAAATGATACAAGAAAGTAATGTGTAAATTTACAGTAATACTCTTGGCCATTGGAAGAAAAGAAAATAAATTACTCCGAAGAATATGTCCTCAGCTTGTACTCTATAGAATTCTCACGGATAAAGTTCTGTTAATGATTAGCTCACAATCCCAAATTACAAGACACAGGAGGAAATAGTTCACCATGATGAAAAAACTACATATATGATATAATAATCTGACAGAAACTACACATTTTAAGTGTTTAAGATAATTAAAGAAAACTTCTGATTCTGACCATGATAGAACAATGGGCGTCAGACTTACACTCCTGGTATGAACATCTCTAAAACCGGACAAAATATGTGAAGAAATATTTAAGACTTTGGGCCACAGACAACACAGATCTGTGATCCTTTAGAAAAAGGAAAACAACCACATGAAGTGAACCCCACATACATCCTGGCATCTGAGGCATCTTGAGGGCACTTCCAAAATGGTGGCATAGGGAAGAGAGCACAAGCAGGGATCAGTTATCTGCCTGAGCAAAGGAAACACATACTGAAAATCAGAGCTTTGGAGGCAGCTGGAATTTGCTGAGCAGGGAAGCAGAGAAGAGGGAGTGTACAGAGAAGGAACCCAAGAAATATGCGTAGGAACCCCTTGAAGTCTGGTCAAATACTAAAATGGACATAAGCAGAACAAGACTCCAAAAGGCTTGGCAGAGAACAGCTACTCGGCTGTAAGGTGAACAGAGATTCTATTCACCTTTGAGATGAACAGATTTTAGAGATGACAAAGATAGATACGGTTTAGAATTCCAACCAGTCCGAGTGGAATGATCTCATTGTGCACCTAAAAATTCTGCTGAGATCCTACAAAGGCCACAAAATAAGGAGGGAGATACTCTATACCCCTCCAAATAAAAGTTAAAATCAAGATTTGATAAGATCAAGCTAAGTCTCCAGTAAAGGAATTGTTGGCCAAAACAAAGCTCAACATTTTTTTTTTAAAGCTAACATAACGCAAACTCTCAACTACATAACAGCCACAATGTTCAGAACATAGACATTTTTGAAACCTACAAAAAGGCAGGAAAATGTGAGCTATTACCAGGAGGGAGAAAAAGTAAAGAGAAACACATCCATGGAAAATACACATGCTGGAATTAGCTGACAAGGACCTTAAAAATTTATGTAGTGGGGCGCCTGGGTGGCGCAGTCGGTTAAGCGTCCGACTTCAGCCAGGTCACGATCTTGCGGTCCGGGAGTTCGAGCCCCGCGTCGGGCTCTGGGCTGATGGCTCAGAGCCCGGAGCCTGTTTCCGATTCTGTGTCTCCCTCTCTCTCTCTGCCCCTCCCCTGTTCATGCTCTGTCTCTCTCTGTCCCAAAAATAAATAAACGTTGAAAAAAAAATTAAAAAAAAATTTATGTAGATAAATTTAGGAAAATAAAGAAAAAGACAGACTGAATGAATGAACAGATGGATAATCTCAGGGAAGAGATGGAAACTATTTTCTAAAACAACTAAAGAGAAATTCAGGAACTGAAAAGTACAATATTTGAAATTCCCTGGATGAGCTTAACACAAGGCAGACACTGAAAAAGAAATGATCAGCGAACTTAAAAATAGATCAATAGACACTATGCAAATTAAACAGAAAGAAGAAGCCATTGGAAAAATACACATCTTTGGTGACTTGGGGAACAGCAGCAAGTGGTCTGATACATGAATAATTGGAATCCTAGAAGAAGAGGAAAGAGATTGTACAAAAAAATGTTTGAAGAAATGTCTAAAAATCTTCTAGTTTTGATTTAAAAAAAAAATCAATCCAGAAGTTCAGGAAGCTACACAAATCCATGCTGGTTACACACAAGGAAAGCCCCACATAAACACATCATATTCAAACTGATAAAAAGCAAGATAAAGAGTAAGTCTTGAAAGAAGCAGGGGGAAAATACACATAGACACTAATGATAAGAATCTCTACATATGTCTTATCAAACACAATGCTACCAGAAGCCAATGTAACAGCATCTTTCATGTGCTGAAAGAATAAAACAGTAAGCTTAGAACTATATATCCAGCATGAGTATCTTTTAAAAATTAGGATGAAATATGGACTTTTCAGATCAACGAAAGCTGAGGGAATTTACTGCCAGCAGACCTGCACTAAAGGAAGTCATTCAGAGAGAAGGGCAAAAATGAAATAATGCCAGAGTGCAACCCGGATTTACACAAGGGAACAGAGATTGCTAGAAACGGTGAATATGTGGGTAAACCACAAAGCTTTTTCTCATTGATAATGTTTAAAAAAAAAAAAGAGCAATAATAATGTATTGTAGGGTAAAAACTTATGTGGAAACAAAACAGGTGACTGGAAGAGGGTAAATGAAAATATTTTGTTATAAGATTCTTAGATTAGATATAAAGAATTATTATATTAAAGCAAGGTACACTGTGAGTAGTTACAGATATGTAAATAGCAGCCCTAAGAAAGTCAAAGTCTCTGTATTAATATTCAAAGTACAGTTCAAGAGAGATCTTTCAGTTCATAAAAAGACATAGGGGTCCTAAATCATTATGTTTCTATGAACAAAAATTCAAAATACATGAAGCAAAATCACAGAACTAAAAAAAGGAATGGATGAATCTATAGTTACAGTTGGAGAATGTATGCCTCTTATCTAGTTACTATTTGGACACTTAAATAAAAAATAATGTGTAGAGAATTTGCAATACTATCACATAATTTAACCAACTACACATTTAGAGAAAACTTCACTTCATTATTCACTGAATAATACACAGTCCTCAGAAGTGCATAGGGACCGTTCACCAACAGACACCATATGCTGGACCCCTAAAAATCTCAATAAATTGAAAGGGACTGAAATCGTATGGAATATGTTATCTGACCACAATGGAACTAAACTAAAAGTTCAACAATAAAATGATACATGGGAAGTACCCACGTATTCAGAAATGAAACAACACACTTCTATATGACCCCCAAGTCAAAAAAAAAAAAAAATCCAAAAGAAGATCTAAAAAAAGATCTAAAAGCTCTTCTTGTGGAAGAGCTGAACTAATGACCATTAAAACCTAATATACCAGCCAAAGAAGTCCTTAGGTGGAGTCCCAGCTCTGGAAAAGAATGCTACAAAATCAGTGAGGTAGAATTTCATCTTTTAAAAAGGATAGAAAATAAGAGTAATTAAACTTTAAGAGGGCAAAAGGAAAGAAATAGTAAAGTGAAGTCAGTGAAATGGAAGACAGTCACACAATAGAGAAAAGCAAAGAAACCAAGAGTGCGTTATTTGAAAAGATCCATAAGATTGACGAATCCTATCTATCCTAATGGACCTCTCCTAGGACTGAGAGGAAGAGAAAGTACTATCAGAAACGAAAGAAGGGATATTGCTACAGAACATACAGATACTAAAAAGTTACCAAGGAATACTATGAATTATTTTATGCCAAGAAATGTGGCACCTTAGATGAAATCCATAATTCCTTGGAAGACAGAATTACTCATAGTGACACTAAAAGAAGGTAAAAGTCTGAAGAGCCTTGTGTCTATTAAAGACATTGAATTCAAAATTTAAAAAGAGCTTCTCACAAGGAAAACGCCAGGCCCAGATGGCTTTACCAGTGACTTCTAGCCACCGTTTGAGGAAGAAATAATACCAGTATCACACAGCTCTTTAAGAGAATAAAAAAGGAAGGAACACTTCCCAACTCATTTTTGAGGCCAGCACTTAGAACAACAGATAAAGATGTTTTAAGAAGAGAAAAATAAAATTCAGGAGGCTGGAGGTAATATCTGAGCTAAGGGAGTGATGGCTTTTGCTGGGTCAATTTTTCCATGCTATAACCCCCAGTTATTCAAATGCCAATCTAGGTGTTGATGTATGGGGATTCTGAAGATGTAATTAATGACCCTAATCAGTTGTATTTAAGTAAGGAAGATTATCCTGGACAATTTGAGTCAGCCTGACTTAATCAGTTGGACATCCTTAAAAACAGGGCTGAGGCTTCTGAGAGAGAGCCAGCGAGAAAAAAAGTTCCCTCTGTGGCTAACAGCTTGGGCACAAGCTTGGGGCCTGCTCATGAGCTCTCCTTCTCTGGTCGAATCCTGACTGATATAGCTAGGGTAGCATTAGAAGTTAGAAAAGTGCACAGAACCCAATTATGCTAGTTTTTTTTTTTTCAATGTTTTTTTTATTTATTTTTGGGACAGAGAGAGACAGAGCATGAACGGGCGAGGGGCAGAGAGAGAAGGAGACACAGAATCGGAAACAGGCTCCAGGCTCCTAGCCATCAGCCCAGAGCCTGACGCGGGACTCGAACTCCCGGACCGCGAGATCGTGATCTGGCTGAAGTCGGACGCTTAACCGACTGCACCACCCAGGCGCCCCAACCAATTATGCTAGTTTTCACAGGCTGTGTTAACAGGAAGGGATTTTTCAGTGTCATTGGATATGAACAGTCATATAACCTGAAGGTTTTCCCAAGAACTTGCTTAATAAATACTAGCTTCTGCCCATCGAAGTAGACAAATAAAATGAGATCATATATTGGTGAGTTTAAAGAAAACTAGAACCACTTTATCTTTGGGAACTATATCCCAGCGACACGGCTGAAATTAAAAATAGAGTATATATTTATATTTATATATGTATATATTTTTCTCCTGCTGTATAACAAATCAGCAAACATTTAGCAGCTTTAAATATAACACCCATTTAATAACACACAGTCTGTAGGTCGGAAGTCTGGTAGGACTCAGGTCCTAGTAGGAGTCACAGGACTGAACCTTACTGGCTGTCAGCTGGGGTCACTCTCATTCCGAGGGGCTGTCCACATTCCTCCCCACATGATCCTCTCTATCTTCAACAGAAAATCCCTCCTCACTTGGAATCTCTGTCATGCCTTGAATCTTCCTGACTTTGAACTCCAACCTCTAGACCCAGGTTTGAAGGGCTCCTGTGAACAGGTCAGGCCCACCTGGCAAATCTTCCCTTAAAGACAACTGTCCCCCATAACTTAACCTAATCACATAGCGAAACCCACCATGTTCACAGTGCTGGGGCTATAAAGTGCATGCACACCAGGGAGCTGGGAAGCTCAGCCCATCTTCAAATTCTACCCACCACAATATCTATATCAATATGTAGTCTAGATAGATGGATAGATAGGTAGGCACACAGAATGTTTATTCATAATGTATGTGTATATTCAAATATGTGTCTACTGGATATAACCAAATTCCCAACTCTAGGCCAGCCAGCCTGTGGTAGATTAAATAACGAAATATTGTCATTGCTGTGATATATGTGTCCTTACATATGTTTCTGGGACATTCTTGCCTGTTCGCTACCTCTAATGGCAATGTAATATCACATGGAATAATGTGTGTGCGGTGATAATAAGAATGGCAAAACTGCATATTAGGATTCCTACAAGGATCAGATTGAAAATGGGGAAGATGGGGTTTTTCATTATTTTGTAGTTGTTATAAGGTGGGGGATGGGCAGAGAAAGAGCAAATGCCTTCAGATAAACAAAATGGGCTTCTCCTGCTCACACCAGGCAAAACTTTCAAACTAACTGGGCAGAAGTAGAATGAATTTGGCAAACGCACGCTTCCAGTTGAAGCCAGACTCCCAGATCATTTCAAGGCTGTGTGAAGTTGGCTTGCAGAGGCAGGGCGGCCGGGGAGAGGGATTCAGTGAGGAGGGCGTGGGGGAGGGGGACGGGTGACTCAAGCTTCCAGGGCTCCCTTTGCTGAGAGGCTCTGTCTCCTCCTGACTGTTCCCTTCATCTCTGAGTCACTGATTGTGAGTGACAGCCAGAGTAAATATAAAGTCCTTTTCTCCTCTTTCCAGCCAGCCGTCCAAACTCCGTTCCCCTCTGGCAGAGAGGCCCCATCCTGGTTGCTGACTGATCTCCCCAGGCCTTGGACAACCTTCCTTCACACTCCAGGCATCAGACTTCATTTTCCTTGCTTTCCCAAGCAGTCTGCCCTGTCGAAGGCCTGGAGGGAAGAGGCCATGCAGGGGAGAGAGGCCAGAAGCTTGCTTCACACTTCAGAGACTTTGGTAAATGAGTTTTTCTTCCCAACAGTAAGAGCACTGGGACGGAGGGGCCATGTCTGTTTGAAGCTTGTAATTCAGACATCCACCTTCCTGGTGAATTCGTGTTGTAATTTTCTCGGAAATCAGAGTAAACTAAACTTAGGAAGGCCTCTGTGCTTTCAAACCGCTCAAGCTAGGTCAGAAACTGAGGTCCCATGATGGCTGCTCCTTCCGGTGGGCGGTTGGCTCCTACCCCTTCCAGTTCCTGAGTCGTCCTGTAAAGCTGTTCTCCCCATTTCATGAGAGTGTTTTTAAGCTTTAAAAAATGTCTCCTTTCTCTTGCTACAAGTCACTGAGGGCTTTGAGGAGCATAATAAATTTTCCTGTGCTTGACATCTAAGAGACTTGGAACAAATGTGCGTGGGCTCAGGAGATGGCAGTGCAGCTGAAAGGCACAGAGCTGCTTCTTTTGTTTTTCTCCCGTGCCAGGGTCCCATCCCTGACTTTCAAACAACGTAATCCCACCCCCGATCACAAACATAGGTAGTAAATCTAGGCCCACCACAGGTGAGGTGTTTTGTTTGAAAACTTCCTGAAATCTCCATTAATGTTCACAGTAAGTCTCTGAACCAAAGATCCCCAGGTCAGTGACTTTCCCCTATTTTTCAGACGATAAACAGGCCAGTAGAAGGGCCAGAATGTAACAACTGAAACAAAAGTCCCAGGAAATCAGAAGACTTACAACAAATGAAGACAAACATTTCCTAGGGAATATAAGAAAAAAATGCAAAGAAGGCTCCATTGTGAAATGCAAAACACCAAGGATTTCTTTCCATTTGTCCAAATGAAAAGAAAAAACCAGCCAATTTTGAAAACAGTTTGACGGTTTCTTTAAATATTAAACATATGCTTGTCATATAATGATCCAGCCGATCCTAGGTATTTTCCCAAAAGCAACAAAAGCATATGTTCACACAAGGACTTGAACGTTGAGTGGTCACAGTGGTTTTATTTGTAAGAGCCACAAACTGGAAGCAATCCAAATGTCCAGCAACAGATGACAGAATAATCAAACTGTGATACATGCATATAATGGAAAGCTACTCAGCAATAAAGATGAACAGCTGATACGTGCAACTACACGGAGGGGTAAAAAAATAATTACGCTAAATGAAAAAAGCCAGACGAAAAGAGATTGTAAATGGTATGCAACCATTTATATAAAATAAAAACTCATCTATACTGGCAGAAAGCAGATCACTTGTTGCTGGGGATGAGGTATGGGCTACCAAAGGCATGAGAAAACTTATGGGACAATGGCCTTAATTGTGGTGATTGTTATATGGATGTCATCAAATTGTACTTTTTATTTATTCATTTATTTTTTTTTAAATTTTTAACATTTATTTTTGAGAGAGAGAGAGAGAGAGAGAGAGAGAGCATGAATGGGGGAGGGGCAGAGAGAGAGGGAGACACAGAATCTGAAACAGGCTCCAGACTCTAAGCTGTCAGCACAGAGCCCGACGTGGGGCTCAAACTCACGGACTGCGAGATCATGACCTGAGCCGAAGTCGGACACTCAACCAACTGAGCCACCCAGGCGCCCCAAATTGTACTTTTTAAATATATGTCCTTTATTGTGTCAATTATCTCTCCATAAAGCTGTAAAAAATAGCAATGATTCTTTCCTTCATTTCAAAATGAAAAGTAAAAAAGAATATGCTGTGTGTCCCCGAGACCTGTGAGATGATTTAGATATCATATACATGTATCATATACATGCAATGACATATACATAGACATAGACGCTTTTGACTTGAATGTTTAGGACTGGTTAGGAAGGCCCAGAGGTCGGAAAAATAATTTCTACTGTTTGGGCTCTCCAAAAATATATAATAATCTGATTGTTCTGAACTTGGAACAAATTTTATAGCTTCATTTGCGATGTTTCCTCACAGATGATGTGCCTGTAGAGTAAGAGATACTGATTTGGTCCATGGGATAGGATCTGTCAGTACTTCCATTGGGAAGTACTTCCATTGGGAAGACCCTTTGCCCTTACACACTTTCCATGGCAGGAGAAGTGACTTACCTGATGGGAGAGATTAAAAGACATGGCCCTCTCTCTGGCTGAGCCTCATGGACACAGGCTGTTATTTTCTTCTGTCTCCCCCTCCTTCTAATGGCAAGTACACCTGGGTTGGGCCCCTTGTCCACCCATCTGATGGGGCTTGAGGTACATTCCAGATCCATCATCCACATGACTATAGGAGTCCCTGTGCCGATGATTTCCCCCCTACCCCTGACCCTTTGTGTAGTAGCAAGGTCTACATTTAAGCTGGGTGGGGGGTGGAAGAGGTCTTTGAAAACAGAGTTTGGCCTCAGGTCTGAATCATATTCTGTAATTTCACTAACAATAAAGTGGATACTATGATTCAACTCCAACCTCTCAGTTGGTTCAAAATCCATGGAGATGGGTGGTGTAATTAGAAGATGGGATCATATCAGGTGGTGCTGTAACCACAGTAGCATTCTGCATGGAATGGAATGATGGGTAGGTTGTCATATTCCCAACAGGAGGGGGACTCTTTCCATAAATAACATAGAAAGTAGGACTTCCAGCTATAAAATAGATCGATGATGGGAAAGTATGGTGACTATAGTTAGTAATGCTGTATTGTGTATATGAAAGTTCTTTGTTCACAACCCCCTCGGGAGCTTCCAGGGTAAAATCTGAAACTGGCCCCCATACTGGAGGGCAGGGAGAGGTGAAGAAGGAGGCAGACCACTCCAGAGCGGTAGGTGGCAGGTTTCTTACGTACCAGGTTTGCCTTGGGCAGCAGTATGTCAAGTGGGTCCTTGTACTCACACGCTAAATCTTAAAAGTTTATAGAGAGGCCTTAACTGGGTTTATTCACACATGCCATGCAAGTATTCTCAACATCACACCATTATGTTAAGGCTGTGTCCTTGGAGCAGGCTCTGAGAGCGGGAAAGGCAAGCCAAACCCACATTCCAAGGACTGGGGAGGGGTGAGGAGCCTCAAATGCCCAGCTTAGGTCTTATGGGTCAACTGGCAGTCACATCCTGTCTGTGACTTCCCCCAACAAAAGTTACTGAAGAATAGATCTTAAAAGTTCTCATCAGAAGAAAAAAATTTTTTGTAACTATGCATAGTGATGGATGTTAAGTAGACTTTCTGTGGTGATCATTTCACAATTACCATGTTCTAGGTTAACTCTATCTCAAAAAAAGAAGAGGAAAAAAGTGTTATTTTTAAAAAGTAAAGCGAAAGGTGAAATCGTTGTCATATTCCTAAATTAACCAGAGTTTCTTCCCCTCATTTGGCATTTTGATATAACAATGATAAAAAGTGTTACACCTTTAAATCAATAGGTTCACAGAAGAGATTAATCGCCCTTTTACGCTAAGAATGCCAATGCTGCCTGATAGTATGCTACAACTATATGTAAAGGTATTTTTTGTCATTCAGTTGCTAAGTTGTTTGAGAAGGATTTAGAAGATGTTGAAGATATATGGGAAGAAATGTTATATAACATTTAAATGAGTAAACTATGAGATTATTTTTCCTGCATTCTTTACGACTTTAGTTCTCTAGAATAAGAAACCTGAGGTCCAAAAATAAAGGGAAGAATTTATTTTTTTTTTTATTTTTTTTTCAACGTTTATTTATTTTTGGGACAGAGAGAGACAGAGCATGAACAGGGGAGGAGCAGAGAGAGAGGGAGACACAGAATCGGAAACAGGCTCCAGGCTCTGAGCCATCAGCCCAGAGCCTGATGCGGGGCTCGAACTCACGGACCACGAGATCGTGACCTGGCTGAAGTCGGACGCTTAACCGACTGCGCCACCCAGGCGCCCCTGTAGTTGTTTCTTATAGAGCTTTACCTTTTCGTTGTGAGTGGGGCAGTCCATGGCAATGTCTTTGGTCTTTCTCTTTTAGGAGTGCTTCCCAGGGTCAAAGGCCTTCTAGTCTTCTTTCTAAGTACTATCATTATTTCAAATGTAACTGATAATTCAAGAGCCTCTCACTTTTAACTCTTAGTGTAACGTATGCGCTGCATCTTGTCATTCCACCTGCCATGGGTTCCCGGCCTCTGGTCTCACCCCAAAGCCAGCCTCACAACACTATTGACTTGTTTCCCCAATTCCAAATCCTATCTGCAAATGTAGATTTTACTAAAGAATTTGTAAGAGGGGTGGAGGAAGTACTTTACATAGCATGATAGATGTGTTTCACTCAAAAATTCCTAGATATCTTCTAATTCTCTCTTCTGGGACTTGCAGTCGCAGAATTTCCTTGCTCTCCTCCAGCCATCTTCCTGTAGGCTCCTCGTCTTCTCCTCTCAATTCATATGCAGAGCAATGTAGTTCTCTCTCTGTTTCCATATTCAAGTTTGCATGGCTCCACAAAACCACTGATAGCGTTGTCAAAGGTATTGTTTCTGAACACAGAGATTTTTGTTTGAACCAAGCAAGCAAATGATTCATCAACCATTTGATGAATAACCAACCAGCAAATGGATAACCAACCATTTTAAAGACAGTGGAATATGGTGAATACTTAATGCAGAAGGAAGCAGGGTAATCAGGGCTGATTAAAACCCATCTTGTCCAGGAGGATAGAGAGGCTTCTTAGAGAGTGACTCCTGAAATCTGTAGAATGAACATGTCTTTAGAATGAACATCTCATGGAAACGTTTGTTCCTGGATAGGCTTCTTCATCTACAAATGGAAGAGGCTGGGAAAGACCTTTGACAGACCATTCATCTGTATGAGGCCACTGTAAGGACCAATGGGACTGTAATTCACATGTCTAATCCTAGAGATCTGGTGGGAGGGTCAAGACCTCCCCAGGAGAGGCCTCATACTTGACCCAGAGTTAGGTGGAAGAGCCAGTATTTTATTTGCTCCGGAAATAGTTTTTAAACAGTTAAGAGTTTGTGTCCAGCAAAGATCTATAATACATGGCAAGACAATGACAATGTGGACCAGAGTCAAAGAACTCCATTTATGTAGGCATTTATTCTAATATCCTTTTCTTTTTATCAACCTGTGTCCTGCCATGATGTGGAGAAAGACAGATTTTCGTGAGGTTTTGCACAAAACTGTAGAGATGACAGCAAGCTTCCTAGCATCTCACCGTCTCCCACCATGATCTTTCCTAGCTTCCCAGTACTTCATCCACTTTTCTCTTTAGCCAGAATGAATTATACAAGAGGCTCAGTCCTACGACTGTGAAGATCCAAGACCTGGCATTTGTCGTGGAGAGGCAACTACAATGGAAGGATGTATTGGTTTCTCGCCATTTTATGTGCAAATGTTGATCATTTCTTCCTGCCAACTACTGAAGATCCTGAAGTTGAGATACGAGCAAGAATCAGCTCCCTCCCTCTGACCCGGGATAAGAACCTAAGCGTCTGCATTTCTCAAAAACACCAGCAGCTAGTTTTTGTGCAAATTAAAGTTTGGTAATCACAATGATAGAAAGATTATGGATGAAAGCTACCAGGAGAATATATTGGGAAGGGTGAGGGAGCAGTGCTAGTACATATGGGCCGAGGATGGTTTGACAGGCTGGATGCACCTTAAGAATAGAGAGAGTTAGTGAGGCAACTTTTGGTGGTTCCTCCAGAACTTTCTTACCCCTTGTCAGATATCTTTGCTGGATTGACATATCCTTGGCTGACTACAAATCAGGTCTGCCACTGTCCCACCATCTCCCTCTTTTCCACAGACACAGAGCTGCTGAGGTGAACTGGTTCATAACCCCTTGAGAGGAGCAGTGATGACACATTTGCATTAACATCTGTCCCTTTATCTTCAGACACAGTCTGGGTGGCCTCATTTAGGTAGATGCTATACACTCGTGTCCTCCTAATTATCTCCTGCAAACTGCGTGTAGTCTTTGCAGCCGCTTCTGGAGTCTCGAGGGGCATCCACCAGGCCCTTCTAGTTCCCTGCCCATCTGTCAGCCTTTCTATCCTCACTCTCAACAGTGGGACTCAGCTGCAGCCACTGCATAGAGGTCAGGGCTCCAGCTGGCCTTTACTTGCTGCATAAGCAAGCCAGAAGCAGGCAACAGTGTCTTGAGTATGTTTCTCTCTGGCTTTGCAAAAGCTCCTTAGAAGTCGAGCCTGATCCAGAACTTTAAGTGTTGTGGTGTTCCTCCCTGGGTCAGAGCCAAGAGGGCTCAGGCCAGGGTTGGTAGCTGTGGGGAAAGAGGACCTTAACGTCTGTTCTGAGGCTTTCTCCTGTCTTGACTTTGTATCACCTTTGAAGCTGAAGTGGGGAATGGTTTGTATCTTGAGATAGATTCTGCACAGTCTCTTAGAGCAGACTCTGCACTGGCTGGCCTCCTATTAGGGTGTTTTTCCCCACAAGGGAGAAGATAGGCATGTAATAACCCTTTAGGGAACAGGGTCAGGCTCTTTGAGCATAAGTGTATTCCCAAGATCTTAGAGCTAAAGAGAAGTTTCCTTTAACCCTAATAAGAGGAATCATGAAAGACTGATGGATGCAGGGAGAAGGGAAGGGAGACGATAACCCAGCAAGCCTAGCCTCTTGGTAACCAGTAATGAGAAGTGTCAGAAAATCTTCCACTATCAGTGCGGCCATGTTATCAGACTGGTGCTCATCTGTCTTGAGTTGGGTTTCTTAGAACAGAGCCCATGAGAGACTCCAGGTTATGGAATTTATTGATGGAGTGCTCTTCAGGAAAAACCTGTAAGTGAGGAAGGGAACCAGAATAGGAAAGGAGAAAGAGTTAAAGAAGGATAAAGTCTCAGCCTGGTCCCTGGGTCCATGGAAAGGAATACTCCCTATACCTCAGCCTTGACTTCACTCCCCAGGGATTCTGCACCTCATTCTTTTTTTTTTTTTTTTAATTTTTTTTTCAACGTTTATTTATTTTTGGGACAGAGAGAGACAGAGCATGAACGGGGGAGGGGCAGAGAGAGAGGGAGACACAGAATCGGAAACAGGCTCCAGGCTCTGAGCCATCAGCCCAGAGCCTGACGCGGGGCTCGAACTCACGCACCGCGAGATCGTGACCTGGCTGAAGTCGGACGCTTAACCGACTGCGCCACCCAGGCGCCCCTGCACCTCATTCTTAACTGCTGCCTCACTCAGCTCCACAAGTTTCGCTGGGTGCTGGAGGTGGGCCAACATGTCCCTGTCTTGAAGAGCTCACAGTGGTCATAAATGACTGTAGGCAAGCAAGTATCTTTGTTCTCGCACTTTTTGCTATCACTGGATTTCTGTACCTTATACTGGGAAGTGAGTTATTTCTAGTGAATCCATCTCTGCTCTTGGGCACATCAGTTCACGAACACATTTCAAACCTAGTTTTCTAATGGTTCTGAAATAACCTTCCTCCCAGATTTTGTTCTGGGCTACAACGGTGGGTTATTATTCCTATTTAAAAAAACCCCTGCAAACATTTACTTCCTTTTTTAAAATCTACTTCTATTTTTAGGAGAGTTTCTCGTAATTTGGTGTTTTAGAAATGATTAACATATTGAGGTTTTCCTATTTCTAACTTAAAGTTAACTTCTCAATCAAAATGAAGGGAAAAAGAAAAAAAGAGAGGAAAAGGAAGCAAACTATACGAGACCTTTAACGATAGAGAACAAACTGAGGGTTGCTGGAGGGAGTTGGGTGGGGCATGGGCTAGATGGGTGATGGGTATTAAGAGGGCACTTGTTATGATGAGCACTGGGTGTTGTATGTAAGTGACAGATCACTGAATTCTACTTCTGAAACTAATATCATACTATATGTTAACTAACTAGAATTTAAATAAAAATATGGAAGAAAAAATAAGATGCTAAAATCAGTAACTATACACCATGATTTGTAACAGGTAGATAAAGTTAATTTTATTTTAAAATTAAAGTTGAAAGCTTTAAATAGTGTCATCTATTTGTTTAGTGTGTGTATTTCCATATACCTATATAAGTATATTATAATTAATGAACAAAGGAAGCCTATGCATGATGAAAAAGAGGGAACTAGTAGCTTAAACCTGATGTTTGGAGAATTTAGTTAGCTCTTAATAAGAGGTCATAAAGAGCTGTTCTCTCCACTTTGTGTAACCTGCCCCCAAAACAGACATTCCTTGTCTCCCCACCCCCACCCCCCCAAATTCTCACTTAAGTGCTGGATAACTTTGTGTCTTTGTGCTGACTTTTGCTATGCTCTTGAATTACTTTATAAGCAAACATCAAAAATTCCTTTGTCTAAAATGTTAAAGCTCCCAGGTTACCTTCTGTGATGTCTATTTTATTTTATTTTATTTAAACTTTATTTATTTATTTTGAGAGAAGGGGGAGAGAAAACACGAGTAGGGGAGAGGCAGAGAGAGAGGGAGAGAGAGAATCCCAAGCAGGCTCTGCACTGTCAGACACAGGGCTCAATCTCACGAACTGCAAGATCATGACCTGAGCCAAAATCAAGAGTCAGATGCTCAACCGACTGAGCCACCCAGGCGCCCCTGCTGTACCTATTTTAAATTGTTGCATTGCCACTCTGGTTAATTAGGGACCCAAGCTATTAGCATTTTTTATTCTCAGGCTCCTATGCTCCTATCCTAATGAAGAGGCCAATCTCCTGCAACAATTTTTTTTTTTTTCTGGATATAATGCAACTTTATTACCTTTAGAAACATCTTTTAGGGGCGCCTGGGTGGCGCAGTCGGTTAAGCGTCCGACTTCAGCCAGGTCACGATCTCGCGGTCCGTGAGTTCAAGCCCCGCGTCGGGCTCTGGGCTGATAGCTCAGAGCCTGGAGCCTGTTTCCGATTCTGTGTCTCCCTCTCTCTCTGCCCCTCCCCCATTCATGCTCTGTCTCTCTCTGTCCCAAAAATAAATAAACGTTGAAAAAAAAAAAAAAGAAACATCTTTTATACATGTGTCTTTTCAGAGTGCAACAACTTTTTTTTAATGTTGCACCCAGTTAACAGGATGGATTGGAAGCCCCTGGAGAGATTTGTAAAGGCTCTCCACAGCTACAATATGTTCTTACCTTCAGGGTAATAATTCAGCCTGACTTATTTAAAAAATATATATGTGCATGTATACTTAGCATAACACTCTCCAGTTCCATCCACGTTGCTACAAAGGGCCATATTTCATTCTTTCTCATTGCCACGTAGTATTCCATTGTGCATACAAACCACCATTTCTTTATCCATTCATCAGTTGATGGACATTTAGGCTCTTTCCACAATTTGGCTATTGTTGAAAGTGCTGCTATAAACATTGGGGTACAAGTGCCCCCATGCATCAGCACTACTGTATCCCTTGGGTAAATTCCTAGCAGTGCTATTGCTAGGTCATAGGGTAGACCTAATTTTAATTTTTTGAGGGACCTCCACACTGTTTTCCAGAGTGGCTGCACCAGTTTGCATTCCCACCAACAGTGCAAGAGGGTTCCCGTTTCTCCACATCCTCGTCAGCATCTATAGTCTCCTGATTTGTTCATTTTGGCCACTCTGACTGGTGTGAGGTGATATCTTACTGTGGTTTTGATTTGTATTTCCCTGATGAGGAGTGGTACTGAACATTTTTTCATGTGCCTGTTGGCCATCTTGATATCTTCTTTAGAGAAGTGTCTATTCATGTTTTCTGCCCATTTCTTCACTGGGTTATTTGTTTTTCAGGTGTGGAGTTTGTTGAGTTCTTTCTAGATTCTGGATACTAGCCGTTTGTCTGATATGTCATTTGCAAATATCTTTTCCCATTCTGTTGATTGCCTTTTAGTTTTGTTGATTGTTTCCTTTGCAGTGCAGAAGCTTTTTATCTCCATGAGGTCCCAATAGTTCATTTTTGCTTTTAATTCCCTTGCCTTTGGAGATGTGTCAAGTAAGAAACTGCTGCAGCTGAGGTCAGAGAGGTTTTTTCCTGCTTTCTCCTCTAGGGTTTTGATGGTTTCCTGTCTCACATTCAGGTCCTTTATCCATTTTGAGTTTATTTTTGTGAATGGTGTAAGAAAGTGGTCTAGTTTCATTCTGCATGTTGCTGTCCAGTTCTCCCAGCACCATTTGTTAAAGAGACTGTGTTTTTTCCATTGGATATTCTTTCCTGCTTTGTCAAAGATTAGTTGGCCATACCTTTGTGTGTGGGTGTGTTTATCTGTCAAAGAATTCTATCATCCTCCATTTCTAAATCTTGTTTGTCACTGCAACAGATTAAACATTCATTTTGTTTTGTCATCAGTAGGTGGTCTCTCTGCTCTCCTCTCACTCTGCCTGAGGGCCTATTATGAGTTACAGACCAGAACCTCCAGCTTCTGAAAGTAACACAAAGAAGGACAGCCTCAGAGCATCGTACGAAAGGCTGCACCAGACAGTCTGATACTGATACTGTAAGGAATATACTCAGGGAAAAGCATCCAGAAGGAATGACACCCATAAATAACCAGGGCAGCTATACCAGCGTATACTGGTTGAAAATCCATTGCACATTTATCACCTCTCCCTTTCCTCTACACCCACAACTTAGATTCAAATATGACTATATGAGATGCTATATCTAACTGTGACAATGTCCTTGACCCTTTGGTCTTCAGCCTTTTTTATTTCCTAATGCATTCATTAACTTAGAGAAAGTAAATCAAATTACCTGTAAAGTCCTACCTTTCTAGGATGTAGGCTTCTGGCTTCTTAATGTTTTGCTGACCTTTGAGGATAATTTTTTTTTTTTTATCACTAGATAGTAACTATTTAGGTTCAACACAAATATATCCAGGCTCCAGGCCAATAAACCAATGCTGATTTGCATGCCTACCCAATTTAATCTTGTTATTATTTTAGTCAATGTAATTTCTCATAAAAATAATTTACTAATGATTTGTACTTTCATTATTCAAAGAGCTCTTATAAGTACAAGTGTCTCTTCAGTGATGTAAAACTTCCTTTTCTTCAAGATTAAATACAAAATTTTAATTAAAATATGCAAAGCAATAAAGTAAAATTCAAATCCCTTTCTGTAGTCAATGAAATGGAATTCAAAGAGAGAGGAATAGTGGATTTTTAAAAAATGATCCATCCAATCTTTTTAAAAATTTCATTAACTTTCAAAAGTAAGTTATCTGAGATAATGTTTCCTCTTAACAGGCAGCAGAGTTTTCCAATAAAGTTGTTATTATTCAGTCAATAGTAAAATAATCAGCTACAGGGGATTTTGCATCCCTAAAATAAATGTCTGGTCTGCTAATGGACACATACCACCTCTTTCTAGGCCACTTCCATGTAATTTTATTTTATGTAGGTATATCTCATCTCGGCGTTCGTTATGGAAGTGGAGACAATTCTCTCATTTTAGGGACTGCGAATATGCCAGCAGCAAGCAACCGTGTCACATAGAACTTCCAGAATTTGCTCTACAGCATTTTAGTGCACACCATCCACACCTGCAATTTCCACCCAAAGTTGCTTGGCCTAAGTTGCCATGAAAAATGTTAAAGTTCACTTGATCCTACATATATATATGTATAAGGGAGAAGTTCTCTCCACCACCACAATTATGCTATTACACATCTTGTGTACTGTGAATAACGAATTTAACTATTCTAAGTGTCTCTTCTTGCACAAAGTCGCCAGCTCCCTCCTTCTTAAGATGCATAAAACCTTAAAAAGCTAATATGTAGTAATTAAAAATTACAAGTAACAGGAGAAGCGTCTGTTGAAGATTAAAAGAAAGAATCGTCTTTGAGAAAATGACTTGTATAGACAATAAAATAAAACTTAAGAAATTGTCATGTTTTATGAAACGGAAGGGGAAAGCTAGCATTATGAAATGAGAGTCACTCTGCCTTCTTCATGAGCACATTAGAATGTTTGCCACATAGTACTCGCTGAATCAATATTTGTCATTTTAATAGTTGAAGAAAAAAATTTCTGAACTAAAAAGAACACCAGGGTATGCATAGCAACACAAAATGCATCCTGGGTAAATTTTGTATTTAAAGAATGAAAGGTAGGTAGATAGATAGGTAGACAAATAGATGAGAGAGAGGGAGGACAGATTTTCTATGAGCATTGAATAAAAGGGGAAAAACTAGAATGGAAATCCGACTGGCCTTGCATCTCCCTGGAAGGAAATACTAGACCCCAAAGTACAATGAAGAAACCTCTATAGACTTTAGGAAAAAGTTTTAACTTTTTCCTAAAAATGGAAGACAGAAAGAGAGAGAGACAGAGAGAGACAGAGACAGAGAGAGAGAGAGAGAGAGGAGATCATGAGTGGGGGAGGGGCAGAGAGAGAGGGGGACATAGAGAATCCCAAGCAGGCTACATGCTCAGCACAGAGCCTGATATGGCGCTCGATACTGTGAACCATGAGATCAGGACCTGAGTGTAAATCAAGAGTCGGATGCTTAACTGATTGAGCCACTCAGGTGCCCATTCTGTCAAACCTTTATGCTTAAAAGCAATAGAAAAATAGTTCAAACATTTTGTTCTTATAATTATTTTTGAAATATTACATAAATATTTTATTCCAGCAGTCTTCAATATAAGATACACTTACCTCAGGAGTATACAAAGATTCTTTAGGGAGATAAATGGGCAAGTTTCATGGGAATCAATTCCTATATCCTGAACATATGCACTATTTATTAGAACTAGTTTGCTTGGTGGGTTTTTCTTTCCAAACTCCCATTTAATGATCACCCTTACCCCACTTGAAAAAATCAAGGTCCACTTCTTACCCACCCAGAAAACTACTACTGTACATGATTGCCCTTGGTGTAAATATCTCTGGCACAATTCAGAATAATGGTGTCAGGATTGAAAAAGTGACCCTAAAGACAGTAAAAACACTTTTGGGGATCAGGGAAGTGATCACTTTGGAGTGATCACTTTGGAGATCAGATGCTGACAAACCGCATCTGTTGTCTTTAATAACCTAAATGGTAAGCTGCTGGATTGCTTAAAAAGTTTCACACTAGTGAATGTGATTTTTGACATATAACATAGAAGTCTAAAGAACTAACGTTATAGAAAAGACTTTCTATTGCAATCTACTTAAACATTATTTTGTGCTTCCTAGAGTTTCATATCAATGTACTGTTTTCAGTCTGACTTCTTTCGCTCAGCATAATACCTTTGAAATTCATCCGTGTTGTTGCATATATCAACAGTTCGCTTGTTTTTATTAATGAACAGTGCTTGATCTTATGGATATACTACAGTTTACTTATCCACCAGCTGTCAATGTACGTTTATGTTGTTTCAGGCTATTATAAATAAAGATGTTATGAACATTCATGTACAAGGTTTTGTAGGGACACATGTTTTAGTAAGTATCTAATATGAAATAACAGTTAATGTTCTTTACTCTTGCATAGATATCTCGAAGTGGCATGAGCAGATCATATGGTAAGTTATGTTTAATATTTTAAGAGGCTGACAAACTCTTTTCCGGAGTGGTTGTGCCATTTTATATTCCCATCAGCACTGTACGAGAGTTCCAGTTCTGCCACATCCCACCAACATTCTGTAAGCTGAAGCAAAAGCAGTGCTTGTAGAAAACGTATAGCTTAAATGCTTATATTAGAAAAAGAAAGTTCTAAAATCAAGCATCGAGTCTTCCAAAACAAGGATCTAAAAAAAAGAGCAAATTATATCCCAAGCAAGCAGAAAGAAGGAATTTATTGACATACAAGGAGAAATCAATGAAATTGAAAATAAAAATAGAGTAGAAAAAAATCAAATGAAACCAAAGGCTGGTTTCATTAACAAAATTGGTAATAAGCATTAATAAAATTGGTAAATCTCAACAAAAGCAAAAATGAACTATTGGGACCTCATTGAAATAAAAAGCTTCTGCATGGTGAAGGAAACAATCAGCAAAACTAAAGGCAACCAATGGAATGGGAGAAGATATTTGTAAATGACATATCTGATAAAGGGCTAGTGCCCAAAATCTATAAAGAACTCATCAAACTCAACACCCCAAAACACCAAATAATCCAGTGAAGAAATGGGCAAAAGGCATGAATAGACACTTTTCCAAAGAAGACATCCAGATGGCCAACAGACACATGAAAAGATGCTCAACATCACTCATCATCAGGGAAATACAAATTAAAACCACAGTGAGATACCACCTCACACCTGTCAGAATGGTTAAAATTAACAACTCAGGCAGCAAAGATGTTGGCTAGGATGCAGAGAAAGAGGAACCCTTTTGCGCTGCTGGTGGGAATGCAAACTGGTGCAGCCACTCTGGAAAACAGTATGGAGGTCCCTCAAAAAATTAAAAATACCCTACAATGTAGCAATTGCACTACCAGCTATTTATCCAAAGGATACAGGTGTCCTGCTTTGAAGGGGCACATGCACCCCAACGTTTATAGCAGCGCTATCGACAATAGCCAAAGTATGGAAAGAGCCCAAATGTCCACTGACGAATGAATGGATAAAGAAGATGTGGTATATATACAAGGGAGTATTACTCAGGAATCAAAAAGAATGAAATCTTGCCATCTGTAACTACATGAATGGAACTAGACTGTATCTTGCTAAGCAAAATTAGTCGGAGAAAGACAAATATCATATGGCTTTACTCATATGTGGAATTTAAGACACAAAACAGATGAACATAAGGGAAGGGAAGCAAAAATAATATAAAACCAGGGAGGGGGACAAAACATAAAAGATTCTTAAATACAGAGAACACACTGAGGATTGCTGGAGGGGTTGTGGGTGGGGGGATGGGCTAAGTGGGTAATGGGCATTAAGGAAGACGCTTGTTGGGATGAGCACTGGGTGTTATACGTAGGGGATGAATCACTGGATTCTACTCCTGAAATCATTATTGCACTATATGCTAACTAACTTGGATGTAAATTAAAAAAAAAAAAATTGGTAAATCTCTAGCCAGATGTACTAAGAAAAAAAAGTGAAGATACAATTTAACAACAGAAGGAATAAAAGAGAGGCCACTGCTACAGATATGACAAAACACTAAAAAGATACTTAATTCATCTGTCACAAAGATGACATTGAGGGAACTAAAAAGATATGGGAATATTACAAAAGATAAAAAGATTATAAGGGAATATTATAAAAACACTATGTCTATAAATTTGACAACCTAGATGAAATGGATCAATTCTTTGAAAGACACAAACTATCAAAATTCATTCCAGAAGAAGGGCAGATAACTTGAATATTGCTGAATTTATTGAAGAAATTGAATAAATTATTGCTAATATTGTTTTAAAGCAATAAAGAAGACTCCAGGCCCAGAAGATTTCACTGGCAAATTATACCAAACATTTAAAGAAGAAATAATACTAATTCTACGCAACTGTTTGAGAATATAGAAGAAAAGCAAACTTCTCAAAGACAGAAGAAAGAAATCTGCAGGTCAATATCCCTCGTGAATATAGATAGAACCCCCCTCCAAATATTAGCAAATCAAATTCAGCTCTACAGAAAAAGGGTACTGCATCACAATGAAGTGAAGTTTATTATGGAAATGCAAGGTTGGGTCAACGCTGAAGAATCAATACCATTTACCATGTTAACAGACTCAAGAAGAAAAGTCCTATGATAATCTCCATAGAGACAGAAAGAGAATTTGATGTTTCCATCCCAGTACTACCTAGCAGTGACCTCAGGCCAATGTACTTCTCAGAGCAGAAAGACCCTGTCAGCCGGTCAATACTTCCATGGCCAGAGGTGAGCTATGTTTGCTTATGTGTTCTAAGAAATAAGGACGGCCTGGGTATAAGGATATCACCTGGACAATAATCTTTTCAAATCAAGCTCCTTGAGCCCTCTCTCATGAATGGAGAACAAGGCGAGGCAACAGGTGAGAAGGCAAGGACCTTTTTAACAAAACATTTCTGCCCCTGTCATCAACATTTTGCAAAGAGCTGAGTTTTAAGAGAAATGGAACAAGAGAGGAGATCAGAATAGCTCAAGGGCCATCAAACTTCTTTTGATAATGTTTTAACGAGATTTGTGAGTCTCATTTTGTGGCTTAAATAAAAGTCCTTCCGTCGAGAATTTGAATAGTTTTCTTAGACTTCATCTTTTGTTATGAGACAACAGAAGGCAGTGATGAGTCCCAAGCATTTTTCTTGGGAAATTCTTTCTCTTTTCTTTGGGATGTTTCCCCCCTTTGGCCTTTGAGACAACAGCTGTGGAATGTCCTCTAGTAATACCTGGAGAAGAGCTCGTGGTGGATCTGTTCTAATTATAATAAGGGCTTGAACCTGGGGTGCCTGGGTGGCTCAGTCAGTTGAGTGTCCGACTTTGGCTCAGGTCATGATCTCACAGTTCATGAGTTCCAGCCCCACGTCGGGCTCTGTGCTGACCGCTCAGAGCCCCGAGCCTGCTTCGGATTCTGTGTCTCCCTCTCTCTCTGCCCCTCCCCTGTTGGTGCTTTGTCTCTCCCTCAAAAAGAAATCAACATTTTTTTAAAAAAAATAAGGGCTTAAAACTAATTGCAGCCCTACTCTCCATTCATTTGCTCATTGTTCACAGTGAAATTCAAAGTTCTCATCCTGGCTCACGAGGCCCTACGGCTCTAGCCTCTTCCCTTGTAACTGTGTCCTTTCTTCTCCTCGTTCTAGTCACTATTTCATAAAGCCTTCCTGAAATTTGCCTTCAGACACGCTGTTCCCTCTATGGGACATGCTCTTCCCTTCATTCCCCACCTGCTTACCTCCTATTCATGCTTCAGGGGTCGCCTAAAGGTCCTCCTCAGAGATAACCTGCCCCTAGCCCACCACCCCAAGTAGGAAATGTTCTCCCCTACACTTTCTCTCAGCACCCCTACTACGGCTTCATTGCACTTAGAATGATTTGCTGCTTTGTACGCATTTGGGATCTCGTCCTTGGCACTTCTCCCACTAGGCTGTAAATTCCATGCAGGCAGAAGCAATGTTCACCTTACTTTTTTTTTTTTTTCCAGAAAAATTTAACAGGTTTATTTATAATTGTTATACAGTTGAACTTGTTCACAGAAGCATTTTGACTTGCATTAATGCTTTCTGTCCCGCATTTATATTAAAAATTCACCCACAAATGAAAATGGAAAAACTGCCAATACCTGACTTGTGTCCCCTATTTTTCCACTCGCAATCGTGTACTTAGGTACCCTTTGGCCCCATGGGGAAAAAATATCTAATGTGTGGAACTATCAATAACAGGAAGAAGAGATCTATCTATCTATCTATTTATTTCTAGGAACGAAACGATTTCCATCATAGCACCATCTTTTTTAAAATTTTTTTTTCAACGTTTATTTACTTTTGGGACAGAGAGAGACAGAGCATGAACGGGGGAGGGGCAGAGAGAGAGGGAGACACAGAACCAGAAACAGGCTCCAGGCTCTGAGCCATCAGCCCAGAGCCCGACGCGGGGCTCGAACTCCCGGACCGCGAGATAGTGACCTGGCTGAAGTCGGACGCTTAACCGACTGCGCCACCCAGGCGCCCCCATCATAGCACCATCTTAAGCACGCGTTCCTCTGTGCAGTGCGCTAGCTGGGTGTCTTTTGGCGTAATTATTACACGTTCGGCATGGACAGCCCACAGGCTGGTATCTTCAAACAGCCCCACCAGATAGGCCTCGCTTGCCTCCTGCAAAGCACCAAGAGCTGTACTCTGGAAGGGCAGAGGTGTTTTGAAGTCCTGAGCAAGTTCTCGCGCCAGGCGCTGGGAAGGAAGTTTGCGAATCAGACGTCCTGCGGGCGTCTGAGAACGTCTCATTTCGCAGGATCAGGCCCGCGACCACGCGGTTTCTTCACCCCTCCAGTAGAGGGCACACTTTGGCCAGCAGCTTTTGTAGCCGGTTGCTTCCTCTGTGCTTTACCACCGGCGGAGTTGCGGGCAGTCAGCACGGTGTAGAGACCCCTTCCTTGATTCTCCTCCTTGGACAGCAGCGACCTGAGCCGGAGGGGGCGCGGGTGTTAGGGAGCCAAGGAAGGCACAGCGGTAGCGGCTGCAAACATCGCAGTGTTCGCTTCATACACACACTCCATACATACACTCCAGTGTGTAAACAAGTACTACCACATAGTAAGCGCTCAATAAATCCTTACTGAATAACTGTCGAATGGACTTCCATTATTCTTCTGGACTGTCCTACTTGATCCAGAGTGAATACTCCGGACTTAAGCCCGGTCGAAATATATTATTGTAATTAAAAACTTTTAACAACACGGCATACCTATTAAAATCACATGCACTATTAGAATGAAAATGAAATTAGTGTAGTCTAAAAGAAAAAGGCACGGTTTTGAATGTTGAGTTACCTTGGAGTGCTGGAGAGGCAAGCAACCTCACCACCTGTGCCATTTGGCATTGCCATCATGGGTTGCTACCAGGTATGATCAGATAGCTTAGAAAGAAGTCGTTCTGCAAACAATTTCCACTGATTTGTTTTCACTTTTCTCTACTTTTCCCACCCATTTCCTAGTAAATGCTCATGCAATGGGAAACAATCATTTTATTTTTCTAGTAGCCTACTCTGTGCTTGATGAAGTGATCAGCACAGGGAATCCAAGAAGTGTATGTAATACAGGCTCTCTCGTCTCCTGCTAAAAATAGGATGATATGTTGGTTTCATTTGTTATATTCTAATTTTTTCCATTTTAAAAAGCGCCCAGAGTTGGGGTAAGGAGGTTGAAATACCCAGTCTGTCTTTGCCTTGGCAGCTGAGCTACACATCCGTACCTTTCATTTTTCAGTTGCTGGACCACTACTGTGTCTAGCTACGGAGTGACAATGATAAGGAAATTAATAATGTTGACCATTTTGCTCCTAGACTAATGGTTTGTTTAATTAATTGGTTGCCAGGCACAGCAAACAGTATTTCGATGTCCCAAGTCATCCATAATGGGGACGGCATCTCTAATAGACTCAGGATCCAAGAGGTAAAGGAGACTGTATTTGAAATCAGGCCAACTACAATGACAGCATTATAACTTCAACATGAAGACATATGGTTTGATAAATAATTTCGGGACACTGATTCATAATGTGAGATTGGAATGGCTCCAGGAAAAATCAGAATCAGGTTATCCTAGCCAAAATGTAAAGAAGAATGTTTGGATTCTTGTAAGAAACAAGGCCTGATGAGTATTTCCAGTATCCAAGGCATCCTTCTGACCAATGAAATGGAAAGGGGAAGTGAATTGGAGTCACTTCCTTTGCAGCCTTCTTGGGACAGAAGGAAGAGGCTATTGGCATGGGACCTGAAGTGGAAGAAAAAACATAAAAAGCCTGCATGATACTAGGACCCAGAGAATTGGAAAAATTAGCAACCATGGCTAAGAGCAAGACAGAGAGAGAAAAAGATAGTGACAAAAGCCATCTGGTCACAGGGGGGACCAAACTGAGTGACATGGTAGAATTCTGTGCTCATGGACAGCTGAGGATCTGAATGGGGCCCTACGGAGAGGTGAGGTAAGTAAATTTTGCATGCTTTTGTCACCCAGAAATTCCCAGTGGCTCTTTTCAAACTGCATGCTTAATGTTTTATATGTGTTGTGTGTATATATGTAAATAATATATATAAAATATATATATTTGTGTGTTGTGTTATATAATACTACATATATATACTATTATGTGTATATGTAATATAGAGATGTTATATATAAATAAATGTAGTACTCTATGTTATTTAGATAGTGCTTACCCAATGTTTCAAATAATCTTCCAAGTGGTTGGGACAGGGGGTTGTGGTATCTGGCAGCATTCTATGAAAATCATTAACTGTTTTCTCTTTCATTCCTTTCTTTTCTAGAGTAACACCAGATTTATTCCCTTTTTAATAAAGCATGATTCTGCCCAACCCCAAGTCCCTGACTCTCCCTTCTTTCCATGAGGCGGACCCAGTTCCTTAAGTGAAGTACAGAAATAACTATTGCTACAATTGTATACACAGTTGAGTTATATCAAGTGGCATGTAGGAATATTCAGAGTTCTTTACGTTCATTCTTTGGGGAAACAGAGCCGTGCTTTAGGCTGGTATAGTCAATGTTGGTGTTTCCTGTCCCAGAACCCCTTAATGGAGCCAATGGACCCATCCCCTAGCGGGTGTGTGCCCTCTCACATGGCTCTCCACTGTCCCCTTCCCTGGAGAAGAACTGTTTTTGGCCGAGGAGAGCTCTTTCTGGAAATGCCCGGGAGGTTGTGTCCTCTGCATCCCCATGATTGATTCATATGTGGTTAAACAACTGAGTTGTTTAAACTACAGAGGTCTGAGCGGGGGACTACAGGAAATATAAAAACGACATTGTTTCTTCCCCAGAGGACCATCCTTCACCACTTAACTGAATGACCTACCTGGGGTCATTCTTTTGCCCAAAGGGGTGAGGTGTAACATCAACATTGACCCTTACCTCCACAATGGGGAGCAGGCAGACAACTGGCTGAGCAAACAGCATAGAGTATAAAACCAAAGCGAGGGACTCTTAACTATACAGAACAAATGGAGTTTCGATGGAGGGAGTGGGTGGGGTGATGGGCATTAAGGAGGGCACTTGTGATGAGCACTGGGTGTTGTAAGTGATGAATCACTAAATTCTGTTCCTGAAACCAATGTTACACTCTATGTTCATCAACCAGAATTTAAATAAAAACTTGAAACAAAAAAATAATAATAAAAGCTAACCACCACCCCCCACCACCACCACCACACACACACCACAATGGCAAGAAAAGCCATTTCTGGGGGAAATAAATAACCAGCAGCAAGAACTTTGGAGACGACATGGAAGGACACTCCATGGAGGAGACTCAGCACTTAAAACTACATCTGGAAAATCTTAGAATCAGACCTAAAATTAGCTGCAATTGGTAATAAGAACCTTCACATAAAAATAACAGTAATAAAAAGTAATAACAGTTATTGTTGATTGAGCACCTGCTGAGTCTGGGGCTCTGGGAGGCTCTCTGCCAGGTTCCTTACAGTTATTCATCATAATCCCTGCAACAAATGTGTAAGGCTGGAGTGAGGCCAGCGCCTGCCTCCAGCCACAGCGCCATATTGCCCTGTTCTTATTCCGGTACAAACTTGCATGGGAAAGAGGGGTGTGGAACATGTAAAAAAAGAGAAATGGAACCCATAGTATCATTTCCTTCTTAGCACACAACACAGTGAGTGCCTGGCTCTGGTAGTCACTCAATAAATTTTTATGGAATGAATGAAAGACCGGAAATTTACATACCAAAATTTTAATAATACTTAACTTTGGATGGTGGGGCCAGGAGGTGCACTTTTGTTTGTGTGCCCTCAAGCTTTCTGCATTAAATGAATTCTTTCATAAGCTGGAAAATTATGAGCATATATAACTACATGCCGATACTTAAATATTTTGGAAATTATGATCAAATTATGTATACCAAAAAATGCTTTAATGAAGAGAATTTTTTAGTTTTTCCGTGTATCCCTTTAGGCTTTAATTTATTAGTACACATAAATCCAAAGTTGCATAAATGGCTCTTAGAAATTAACTGTGAGCACCAACTATGGCAATCTGCATTATGCCATTATGACTCCAACTGAGTCCCGAGTTGAAGTGTGCTTCAGCTGTTTCCTGGGGGAGGGGGCCACGGTTTAAGACATCTCTTCTCTATGAAAAGGGAACTTTTACTTTCATCTCTGGCCATACAAACGTCCCCATAAGAGAGAGTCCTGGACATGTTCTTTAAATCATGGGCCTGTTTTTCATCACAACCGGCAACAAACAAAAGAAATCTCAGCAAATGTGATGGCAGTCAGATTCAAAAATTAGGATTCTAAGAAGTCTACTTAGATTAAAATATGCCTGGGTGCCATGACTCCGTTTTCTGGAATTACACCTCGGTGAGATAAATGAAAATACTCTGGAATGCCATTTCTTTTCCCCAGTGAGCCGCTTTCTGACCAGCCATCAGTCCTCTGCTGGGTAACCTGGACCCAGAAACTGAACTGTGCTCCCATTTTAGATGAAGAAACCGAGGCTCAGAGCCGTCTGCCAAAGAGCACAGCTAGCTGAGAGCAAGTCTGCAATGAGAATAGGTTTCCTGATTGCCCTATGCAATCTCTGTGGTACCCACTGACGAGCACAGTTTGTCTGGTTCTCCGGCACACGTTCTTGTCCGGAGGCCACTCGGCTTCCCCATCTCACCTCTGCCTCCACCCCATCACCACTTGCTTCCGGAAGAACTCAGCATCTGGTCCATCTCTCCCTGTAATGCTTTCCCCATCTGCAGCTGACATTTTTCCTGCCTTCAGCCTATAGGGGGCAGAGGTGGTCCTTCCTGAGGGTCACCGTGCCAGGAGCTCCAGGGCGGGGCCCAGCCAGCCCTCTTAATGCCACTTTCTCTGACCCCTGTCCCCGAGCAGCCCTTTTGGCTGATGTTAATCCTTGGAGGCTGGGCGCTTTCTTTCAGCTGTGGTTTAATAAAGCTCTCCCTAGGTTCCGGCCAAGCAGCCTCCCCATTTCCTCCTAGCTTGGGGTCCTCACACTTGCTGGGTCTCCTGGAGAAGGGCTCCTCTTAACGCCACCCTGCTGGGTGCTCACTACATATTCGGTTAAACCATATTATCCATATATTTTTTTCTAACCTACGAAAACGTCAATTTCATTTGGTTTAACTTAACATGGGAAAGTCCTGCACGAACACCAAGACACCAGACATTGTTGCATTGTAAGTGGGCGAGATTTGAAAGAAAGGTTATCTTCCAGGCATTGTACTTTCCTTTTTGGAAAGCCTTGACTTTTCTAGTCACTTCCATACCATATAGTTATACATCCTCCTGTATACACGTGCCTGTGCGTTTGCATGTGTCTAAATGCGTTATGTCTTAATATGTGTTGATGCTATTCTCACTGACTACCATTTAACATGGGAACATAGCGGTTTATAATTGAAAGCGAAGCCAAGGCTGTAGGTCCTGCACTCTTAGCACACGTGGAGGGGCTCTGTTCACAGCTGTGCCCTTGGTGGGTGGGTTCCAGCAGGGACCACACTCTTCAGATGTCCTTCAGTGGGCACGGCAATGTCATTCTGCCACAGGCTTGGTTCCCTGCCAAGGAAACAGCTAAGCTCCAGAACAGAGAAGCCAGCACATCTGTCTGCTTAGGAGGAAGTTTTGGCCCAGTCACGCAGAAGGTCTCAAAATGGGGCGGGAGCAATTTGCAGTTAGGCACCCTCATTTGCATTTTTGTTACGAACAGCCATGTCGAGAAGAGCTTAGACATGCTGGCTAATGATTCTGGGAGCTGGGTCTGCCTCTATCCACAGACCTGCAGGCAGAAGGGATTTTAGCAGAGCATCATTTAAATACTTACGAGAAAACACTTATGAAGCAGATATTCCATCTTGCTTTTTGTGTTAGTAATATTTTATCTGTTCTCGGGACTGTTTACTACAGCACATACTGGATTCCTCTATAGGCTATCTGGGTGAGCTTAGACAGAGCTTTCAACCTTTCTAAATCTCAGTCTCCTCATCTGTAAAATGGGATAAGAACGTGTTCCTCGTAGGATTGTTGTGAGATCACGGTTACATTGTGGTGGGGCAGGCATCCAGCAAACCATGATCGTACTGGTAAGTGTTTGTTGTCGTGATGAATGATGAAAAGGAAGCATTCAGGACATCATAAGAGTCACTAATGGGGATCTGGGTTGGTTGGGGGTAACTTTACGTCTTAGGGAAGATGTACTGAAGAATGATGTCATTATGATACCCAGTTAGGAAAAGACAAGGGGAGCGTCCTGAGATTATTACCAAAGTTTAGGTCTGGGATGCAAGGCTTTGGCTAAAGGAAGGAGCTAAGACACCATAGTTATCAGTAGACGCTTTTGTATTCTGTTAGTATTTCTAAATGTCCTTGATGAAGCAAAATAAAGGAAGTGAATAAATCAGAGGTAGGCATTTACTTCTGGTTCAGGGTTTTAAACACTATCGACATTTTGAGTGGGGTAATTCTTTGTTGTGGGGATCTGTCCTGTGCACTGTAGAATACTTAGCCACATCCCTCAGGTCTACTAACCTCCTAGTCATGACATCCAAACTGTCTCCAGACACTGTCAAATGTCCCCTGGTAGGCAAAATCACCTCCCACGGAGAATCACTGTTCTAGTGAATTCATGCTTAGAATAGCATTTGGAGTAGGTAAATCAATAGCAAATAGTCCCCCACTTTTGAGAAGAGAACAGATAAAAACAAACAAGCGAAAACAGTAACAAAGGCAGCCCAAGACTTGGTCAGCGCGCAGGGTGGGTCTTTCAGCATGAGGACGTCTCCCTGAGTTGGCTGTGCTGGGTCTTTCTGTTGTCAACTTTGTAAGCTGGAACTAGATTTCTCAGAAGTCCCATCCCTGAGAGGCTTCAGACAGGGCTGGTCGACAGAGGAAACTGCATCGAATCTGGGAGGCCAAAGTGAGGCACCAGCCATCACTCGCAGAGGATGTTCAGGGTCTGGGGGCAGACACACAGCCAACTCCAGCTTGTCCTCATTCTCTTCCACTCCTTGTCTGGTTCTTCCCGACAGCTGGTCCTGCTGACCGACAACGACCCCAGTTCACCACCAGAAATGTGACTGTGGAGGGGCAGAGAGGTAGCTCAGAGACAACAGCTTTATCTCCATAACAGACCTGCTTGGGGAACCGGACACGCTTGGCTTCTCAGAGATCCCTGCAGCCTCTGACTTGTCCACCTGACTTGTGCTTCAGGACGTCTGGTGAGGGCTTCTCTGAGCTCATGATCTCTTTCAGAACTTCACTCCCCCTGCTTTTCCCATAGTTGGGCAATGTCCAACTTCTATAAATAACCCAACCCCTTATTCCATAACACTCATCACAGTTGAATGACCGATCTTTGAGACCACCTCTCTGTCCCTTAGCCTTCCTCAGAACTGGAAATTCAGGAGCCACTGCTATCTGAGCCATTGTTAGTCACATCCATCCCAAGGGAGGACACTTAGGACATGAGTCATCACCCAGAACAGAGGCAGAGGGAAACAGGACAAGCAGTCAACTTCCTTCCTAATTCAATGGGCACTAATAAATTTATCTCTACTATGCCTGTTCCAAGAGCTCAATTTGTTTTGTCTGCCCTGGAAGATTGTAGACTAGAAGAAAATTAACTCTTTGTAGGCTGGAAGAATAAGGCTGTCCCCTGAGCAGCCTCAGGCTTTAGATTTAAGCTGTGGTGGTAAGTTCAGTAGAGCGGCCCCTGGCCCCACATCCCTACTGAAGGTAGTAACCACAGTGCAACTGTGGGATTCTTCTGTGTCTTAGTTCATGTTCCCCAGAAGCAGACCCAGAGGCAAGGATTTGAGGCAAGCCGTTTACTTGAGAGATGATGCCAAGAGACACTGAGAGAGGCATGGGGAAACGGGCAGGCAGCTGATAAAGGGTTCGTTATCAAGATAGTGGCTGTGTGGGTAACTGCAGGTGCATTCCACTGTGGGGCTCTGGGAACCAGCATAGAACACACTGGGTTAACCCACCTGGGGTTGCTGCCTCTTAGGAAGGAGGAATATTATGTTAATTCTTGACACGTGCTTGTGACGTGCTCTGCACACAGGCAGAAGACCCCAGCGTCCAGAGAATGCAGATGTGATAGCTGGACGTTGGCCAGCGGGCACTAAAATGTTAAGGCCCAAGGGAATATGCAGAGAGCCACTGACAGCATCTGTTGTTCTCTGCAACACCAGGTTTTGTGCCTAAGAGTCAATATTCAGACAGAACCCAGATCTTAGAAAAGAAGCACATCAAAAAAATGTAAAAGGGTGTGTCGGATGTCTTGTCCCTAGTCTCAGGAAGTGTTTGGTACCACTGTCTTTGAATCTTGAGTCCCGGAACCTTAAAGTCTTCCTCATTCATGTTCCTCTGTTCGATTTAGAGTCATGTGGAGCACAACCCATGTATTTTCTCAGTTCATTTATTTCCTATTCTTTCTGGATTTACATCATCTTCAGACTTGATGGTCATTCCTATGCTTCCTCTTGTGTTGGTACGTTGGGCCACAGAAAGGAAAGAGGTCAGAGGTTGTTCCTGGAAACTTCACAAAATGAAAAGGGTGACTCTCGAACATAGGGATATATACAGGTATCCAGGGAAAAGAGCAAACTCCGAATGAAATGCACCGACGACTGGAGTGCCACTTGCCTTGGCACTCAAGGAAGAGAGAGAGGGAGTGGCTAAAGTCTGGGCGAAGGACGAAGAGGAAGGAAAAGGGAGGAAGAAAGAACAGACAGGTGGGTCACAGTGCTTCCTGTTGCCAGCCGGTGAGATGGTCTCATCTTAATTTTGTGGTGATGTCCCTTAAGCTCAGAGACATTAAGTGGCTTCCCTATGCTGATTTAGCCAGCATGGCCAGGCAATGCTCACATTCAAACCAGGTCCGACTTCCTCCAAAACCAGTATCTGTTCTACTTTGCAACCCAATGCAACAGTTGTACTTAGCAGACAGCCTGGGTGGGTGGGTGTGGGGGTTCATGGTACAACTCCCCGCAGAGGTGAGAAAAACCCAGTAAATGCAGTTACTCAAGTGTCACCCGCAATACCTTCGTCTATATTATTAACGATAAGTGAATGATAAATAGCATTTGGGAAATTACTACATGCTATGCACTGTGCCTGTCACTTAATCGTCAGAGCAACTGTGATAACACTTTAGAATTACCTGGGAGCTTTTAACTATATGAACACTTGCTGGCTAAAATGAACAAATCAGGAGACTCTAGATGCTGGCGAGGATGTGGAGAAACGGGAACCCTCTTGCACTGTTGGTGGGAATGCAAACTGGTGCAGTCGCTCTGGAAAACAGTGTGGAGGTCCCTCAAAAAATTAAAAATAGATCTATCCAGCAATAGCACTGATAGGAATTTACCCAAGGGATACAGGAGCGCTGGTGCATAGGGGCACTTGTACCCCAATGTTTATAGCAGCACTTTCAACAATAGCCAAATTATGGAAAGAGCCTAAATGTCCATCAACTGATGAATGGATAAAGAAATGGTGGTTTATATACACAGTGGAATACTATGTGGCAATGAGAAAGAATGAAATATGGCCTTTTGTAGCAACGTGCATGGAACTGGAGGGTGTTATGCTAAGTGAAATAAGTCATACAGAGAAAGACAGATACCATATGTTTTCACTCATCTGTGGATCCTGAGAAACTTAACAGAAGACCAGGGGGGAGCGGGAGGGGGGAAAAACTTACAGGGAGGGAGGGAGGCAAACCATAAGAGACTATTAAATACTGAGAACAAACTGAGGGTGGATGGGGGGTGGGGGAGAGGGGAAAGTGGGTGATGGGCATTGAGGAGGGCACCTGTTGGGATGAGCACTGGGTGTTTTATGGAAACCAATTTGACAATAAATTATGTTTAATATAAAAAATAAAATAAAAAATAATAAAGAAACATTAAAATTTTTTTTAAAAAAGAACACTTGGTGGGTCCACCTGGGATCAGTATAGTGGACTTGCTTGGGGTTGGAACATGGCATTAGTACATTTTAAAAACTCACTGGGTGCTTGTAATGAACACAACCAGAGTGAAGCACCATGGCTTATGACAGTGGTTTCTAGACTGGCGTGCATCAGAATGCCCCCGAGGGTTGGTAAAAAGGATTTCTGGGCTTCCCTCTGAGAGTTGATGATTCAGTAGATCTGGGGTGGGGACCACAAATTTACATTTCATACAAGGCCCCAAGGGACCACTGATTTTGCTGGTCTGAGGACTGTACTATGAGAACCATCAATCTAGAGCAACTTTGAGGATGGTGTTAGGGTGATGTCCATTTTTCATTTAATAAACTGAAGCTTGGTGGTGACCAGGCAAGAACTTGCACTCAGGTCTGGGATGCTTAAAATCTATTCTCTATTTGCCTAATTTTATACACAAGTAGATCAGGCCTGACTTTGCCGATTACTTCACTGAAAAGCAGCTACAGCCAATTTCCAGCATTGTGTAAAAGTCTGCCTGGTGGGCTGCATTAAGTCAGTTCCAAATTCTTGCCTAGCAAGAAGGAAGAAGCATTAGAAATGAGAAAGCTAATTTGGCTTCATTAATCAAGATAACATTAATTGCTCCAATCTTCTTAATGAAAAACTGCTAATGCATACAAAAACACTTTATCCAAGAAAATTTCCAAGTGCCTCCTCCAGGGCTTGTGCTCAGAATGAAAGCTCTTCTGGATAAATGTTCTCTCCTGAGTGGACTCAGCTGTCTGCACTGCCTGCCTAGGTAGCCAGGATGTTCCTTAGAAAGTACAACTTCTGTTCCAGCTGATCCCCGGGGCAAGCCCCAGCCATCCCAGTGAAGGAGGGCTTTGGTCTATGAGGAATTCAGGGACAGTCCTGGGTGGATTTAAATCCGTTGTGAAAGTCAGAAGTTAAAGCCAAAGAACATCATAAACAAATTGATTATGAGTTCAATTTCCTCCAGGATATATATTTTTTTATTGCCATGGAAGTGAATTTTGAAACCTCAAGCATGCAAGTGATTTCACTCCTAACTTCAATCAATTCTCAATTTAACTTTTAGAATAGACTGAGAGTCTCTAAGATTCTTTTTTTTTTAATTTTTTTTTCAACGTTTATTTATTTTTTGGGGGGGACAGAGAGAGACAGAGCATGAACGGGGGAGGGGCAGAGAGAGAGGGAGACACAGAATCGGAAACAGGCTCCAGGCTCTGAGCCATCAGCCCAGAGCCCGACGCGGGGCTCGAACTCCCGGACCGCGAGATCGTGACCTGGCTGAAGTCGGACGCTTAACCGACTGTGCCACCCAGGTGCCCCAAGGGTCTCTAAGATTCTTGAAGGAGGCCAGCCTTCCATGTATATGCCCTCCCTCCCAGATCCTCCCTCCATGCCACCTTGCTCCTTATAACAGTGGTCCTTTCACTTAGAAGAGGGGTATGGAGCTGAGACATGTCCTGATAAGATTATTCCCTGACCCTCCTCTCTCCCTTCCACTTCTCCCTCTCTCCCTGATAATATTCCTCCCTCCTTCCCTTCCTTCCTTCCTTCCTTCCTTCCTTCCTTCCTTCCTTCCTTCCTTCCTTCCTTTTTCTCTCCCTTTTTTTATTTCCTTCTTTCCTTCCTTCCTCTTTCTTTCTTTCTTTCTTTCTTTCTTTCTTTCTTTCTTTCTTTCTTTCTTTCTTTCTTTCTTTCTTTCTTTCATGAGAGCCATACCACCAACAATCTGAGAGTAAACATAGAAAACTATCTTGTGTGGATTCTCTAAAAGCAGAACCTGAGATGGCTTATTTGCAAATAATGGAGGGAATGATCTCAATTCCCATGAGAGGGAGGAGAGCAGGCAGGAGAGGGAAAGAAGCCAGGCAAAGACGTGAGTCAGCTGAAGCCTAGCCTCAGCCTGACTTCACGAGAAGGGTGGGTAGGGTTCCTTCCCTGAGGCCAGGGGGTCAGCCTTCTGTACCCTGTGTCAGTCAGTGACTGGTATGCCACTGGTGGAAAGGGCGTAATAGATAGGCATTTCCAGAAGTGATTCCCAACAGACCAAGGGCATATCTTGGGATAAAGAGACAGCTATCTGACATTCACAGAGGCTACTTATGGGAGCACCTGCCTGATAAAAGGGATCTGGTCACCAATAGCATCACTACGGGAACTTCACAGAATCAAGGAGATTCTTTCTCTTGTGTGCAGATAGCAAGTGGAAGAAATTGACATTTTCCTTCTACAGAAGGTCCTTTCTTTAGGACCGCCCAGGGCCCTTGGCTTTCCCCCCTCTCTATTCATACCTCCTCTGTAGCCCTGGGGTATGTTAATGTGTTTATTGTGTCCTTCTCCACCTTGAGACCAAGAGGTTCTTGAGGGCTGGAACCCGGACTTCTTCCATCTTTGTATCCTGAGACGGCACCTGGCACATGCAGGAGCCTCCTGGTTTGCTAAAGGTATGATGCAAAGCTTTCCTGTCCCTCCTCTTCATTAACACTTCTCAGTCCAGTCCCATCTGGGCCACTTTCAGTGAAAAAGACGGCAATCAGGATCTTAAAAACGCACATGTCTGGAGCTTAAGAAGCATCTTAATGTAATTGCAATTGTGTAGAAATAAAGACCGATTATTCTCTCTGAATAGAAGACAGTGCCAAAAGATTTAGTTATTCTTGAACTTTTCTGGTCCAAAGAAAGACTCACTTACTGCATCTTTAAAGGACGAGGCAACAACCTGCACAGAGATTAACAAGAGAGACATGGACCATTCTTCAGGGTATTAACTGGCACATTCAGAGATAGCATTTTGTATAACAAAAGTTGTTAGAGAGAATAAAGGCAGAATAACTTGGGAATAGACGCTCATTTCGCTAGGCCGGTAGCCTGTAAGTGGATATCACTCTGGCATTGTTATAATATGTAGAAATTGGGTTTTTCAAGTATATTCCAAAACATCTTCTACTTAAACTAAAACTCTTTCCTTTCCACTTATAACCATGAAAAGTTATTATTGCAATACAATAATCACAAGCAAAAAACAACTTGCACAAAATTGATGCAAATTGCATTTTAAGGAAAGCAAAGATTGTTTTTTTGTGGTTGTGGTTGTGTGTGTGTGTGTGTGTGTGTGTTTAGAGAGAGAGAAAAAGCATGTGAACCAGGAGAGGCTGAGGGAGAAAGAAAATCCTATGCAGGCTCCATGCTCAGCACAGAGCTTGATGCAGGACTCAATCCCATGACCCTGGGATAATGACCGAAGCCAAAAACTAGAGTCCGATGTTCAATTGACTGAGCCATGAGGCACCCGAGGAAAGCAAAGATTGTATCATGATGGCCACTTGAATACATGGTTGTGCCTAAAATCTCTAAAAATCACACATAAATGATGAAATCAAGGTCTTGATTTTGATCGAGAAGATCAAAGAAGAGCTCCATCTGGACACAGTGTTTCTGAAAAGATTAGGAGTGTTGGAAAGGGTTCTCTTGGACCACTACCCACATACTTAGCTACTGTGACATTCCCTTCTAAGAATGCGACTGGTGGAAACTGGGCGATGTGCCTAATCCTAGTGCCATTTTCATGGTCCAGTGGGTTTTTTTTTTTTTAATGTTTATATGTATTTTTTTCAAATATGAAATTTATTGTCAAACTGGTTTCCATACAACACCCAGTGCTCATCCCAACAGGTGCCCTCCTCAATGCCCATCACCCACCCTTACCTCCCTCCTACCCCCCATCAAACCTCAGTTTATTCTCAGTTTTGAAGAGTCTCTTATGGTTTGGTTCCTTCCCTCTCTAACTTTTTTTTTTCCTTCCCCTCCCCCATGGTCTTCTGTTAAGTTTCTCAGGATCCACAGATGAGTGAAAACATATGGTATCTGTCTTTCTCTGTATGACTTATTTCATTTAGCATAACACTCTCTAGTTCCATCCACATTGCTACAAAAGGCCATATTTCATTCTTTCTCATTGCCACGTAGTGTTCTATTGTGCATATAAACCACAATTTCTTTATCCATTCATCATCCTAAATGATGGACACTTAGGCTCTTTCCATAATTTGGCTATTGTTGAAAGTGTTGCTATAAACATTGGGGTACAAGTGCCCCTATGCATCAGCACTCCTGTATCCCTTGGGTAAATTCCTAGCAGTGCTATTGCTGGATAGATCTATTTTTAATTTTTTGAGGGACCTCCACACTGTTTTCCAGAGCGACTGCACCAGTTTGCATTCCCACCAACAGTGCAAGAGGGTTCCCATTTCTCCACATCCTCGCCAGCATCTAGAGTCTCCTGATATGTTCATTTTAGCCACTCTGACTGGCGTGAGGTGGTATCTCAGTGTGGTTTTGATTTGTATTTCCCTGATGAGGAGCGATGTTGAGCATCTTTTCATGTGCCTGTTGGCCATCTGGATGTCTTCTTTAGAGAAGTGTCTATTCATGTTTTCTGCCCATTTCTTCACTGGATTATTTGTTTTTCGGGTGTGGAGTTTGTTGAGTTCTTTCTAGATTCTGGATACTAGCCCTTTGTCTGATATGTCATTTGCAAATACCTCTTCCCATTCTATTGGTTGCCTTTTAGTTTTGCTGATTGTTTCCTTTGCAGTGCAGAAGCTTTTTATCTCCATGAGGTCTGAATAGTTCATTTTTGCTTTTAATTCTCTTGCCTTTGGAGATGTGTCAAGTAAGAAATTGCTACGGCTGAGGTCAGAGAAATTTTTTCCTGCTTTCTCCTCTAGGGTTTTGATGATTTCCTGTCTCATATTCAGGTCCTTTATCCATTTTGAGTTTATTTTTGTGAACATTGTAAGAAAGTGGTCTAGTTTCATTCTGCATGTTGCTGTCCAGTCTCCCAGCACCATTTGTTAAAGAGACTGTGTTTTTTCCATTGGATATTCTTTCCTGCTTTGTCAAAGATTAGTTGGCTATACTTTTGTAGGTACAATTCTGGAGTCTCTATTCTATTCCATTGGTCTATGTGTCTGTTTTTGTGCCAATACCATGCTGTGTGGATGATTACAGCTTTGTAGTAGAAGCTAAAGTCTGGGATTGTGATGCCACCTGCTTTGGTCTTCTTCAAAATTGCTTTGGCTATTCGGGGTCTTTTGTGGTTCCATACAAATTTTAGGATTGCTTGTTCTAGCTTCAAGAAGAATGCTGGTCCAATTTTGGTTGGGATTGCATTGAATGTGTAGATAGCTTTGGGTACTATTGACATTTTAACAACATTTATTCTTCCAATCCATGAGCATGGAATGTTTTTTCCATTTCATTATATCTTCTTCAATTTCCATCATAAGGTTTCTATAGTTTTCAGCATACAGATATTTTACATCTTTGGTTAGGTTTATTCCTAGGTATTTTATGATTCTTGGTGCAATTGTGAATGGGATCAGTTTCTTTATTTGTCTTTCTGTTGCTTCATTATTAGTGTATAAGAATGCAACTGATTTCTGTACATTGATTTTGTATCCTGCAACTTTGCTGAATTCATGTGTCAGTTCTAGCAGACTTTTGGTGGAGTCTATCGGATTTTCCATGTATAATATCATGTCATCTGCAAAAAGTGAAAGGTTGACTTCGTCTTTGCCAGTTTTGATGCCCTTGATTTCCTTTTGTTGTCTGATTGCTGATGCTAGAACTTCCAACACTATGTTAAACAACAGCGGTGAGAGTGGACACCCCTGTCGTGTTCCTGATCTCAGGGAGAAAGCTCTCAGTTTTTCCCCATTGAGGATGATATTAGCTGTGGGATTTTCATAAATGGCTTTTATGATGTTTAAGTATGTTCCTTCTATCCCGACTTTCTCAAGGATTTTTAAGAAAGGATGCCGAATTTTGTCAAATGCTTTTTCTGCATTGATTGACAGTATCATATGGTTCTTATCTTTTCTTTTATTAATGTGATGTATCACATTGATTGATTTGTGAATGTTGAACCAGCCCTGCAGCCCAGGAATGAATCCCACTTGATCATGGTGAATAATTATTTTTATATACTGTTGAATTTGATTTGCTACATTCTTATTGAGTGTTTCTGCATCCATATTCATCAGGGATATTGGCTTGTAGTTCTCTTTTTTTCTGGGTCTCTGTGTGGTTTAGGAATCAAAGTAATGTTGGCTTCATAGGAATGAGTCTGGAAGTTTTCCTTCCCTTTCTATTTTTTGGAACAGCTTGAGAAGGATAGGTATTATCTCTGCTTTAAATGTCTGGTAGAATTCCCCAGGGAAGCCATCTGGTCCTGGACTCTTACATGTTGGGAGATTTTTGATAACTGATTCAATTTCTTCACTGGTTATGGGTCTGTTCAAGTTTTCTATTTCTTCCTGTTTGAGTTTTGGAAGTGTGTGGGTGCTAAGGAATTTGTCCATTTCTTCCAGGTTGTCCAGTTTGTTGGCATATAATTTTTCATAGTATTCCCTGATAATTGCTTGTATTTCTGAGGGATTGGTTGTAATAATTTCATTTTCATTTACGATTTTATCTATTTGGTTCATCTCCCTTTTCTTTTTGAGAAGCCTGGCTAGAGGTTTATCAATTTTGTTTATTTTTTCAAAAAACCAACTCATTTCATTGATCTGCTCTACAGTTTTTTTAGATTCTATATTGTTTATTTCTGCTCTGATCTTTATTATTTCTCTTCTTCTCCTGAGTTTGGGGTGTCTTTGCTGTTCTGTTTCTATTTCCTTTTGGTGTGCTGTTAGATTTTGTATTTGGGATTTTTCTTGTTTCTTGAGATGATAGGCCTGGATTGCAATGTATTTTCCTCTCAGGACTGCCTTTGCTGTATCCCAAAGAGTTTGGATTGTTGTATTTTCATTTTCATTTGTTTCCATATATTTTTAAATTTCTTCTCTAATTGCCTGGTTGACTCATTCATTCTTTAGTAGGGTGTTCTTTACCTCCATGCTTTTGGAGGTTTCCCAGACTTTTTCCTGTGGTTGATTTCAAGTTTCATAGCATTGTGGTCTGAAAGTGTGTATGGTATGATCTCAATTCTTTTATACTTATGAAGGGCTGTTTTGTGACCCAGTATGTGATCTATCTTGGAGAATGTTCCATGTGCACTCAAGAAGAAAGTATATTCTGTTGCTTTGGGATGCAGAGTTCTAAATATTATCTGTCAAGTCCATCTGATCCAATGGATCATTCAGGGCCCTTGTTTCTTTATTGACCATGTGTCTAGATGATCTATCCATTGTTGTAAGTGGAGTATGAAAGTCCCCTGCAATTACCACATTCTTATCAATAAGGTTGCTTATGTTTGTGATTAATAGTTTTATATATTTGGGGGCTCCCGTATTTGGCACATAGACATTTATAATTATTAACTCTTTCTGATGGATAGACCCTGTAATTATTATATAATGCCCTTCTTCATTTCTTGTTACCACCTTTAATTTAAAGTCTAGTTTGTCTGATATAAGTATGACTACTCCAGCTTTCTTTTGACTTCCGGTAGCATGATAGATAGTTCTCCATCCCCTCACTTTCAATCTGAAGGTGTCCTCAGGTCTAAAATGAGTCTCTTGTAGGCAGCAAATAGATGGGTCTTGTTTTTTTTATCCATTCTGAAACCCTATGTCTTTTGGTTGGAGCATTTAGTCCATTTACATTCAGTGTTATTATTGAAAGATATGGATTTAGAGTCATTGTGATGTTTGTAGATTTCATGCTTGTAGCGATGTCTCTGGTACTTTGTAGTCCTTGCAACATATCACTCACAGAATCCCCCTTAGGATCTCTTGTAGGGCTGGTTTAGTGGTGATGAATTGCTTCAGTTTTTGTTTGCTTGGGAAGACCTTTATCTCTCCTTCTATTCTGAATGACAAACTTGCTGGATAAAGGATTCTCGGCTGCATATTTTTTCTGTTCATCACATTGAAGATTTCCTGACATTCCTTTCTCGCCTGCCAAGTTTCAGTAGATAGGTCTTCCACTAGCCTTACGGGTCTCCCTTTGTAAGTTAGAGCCTGTTTATCCCTAGCTTCTTTCAGAATTTTCTCTTTATCCTTGTATTTTGCCAGTTTCACTATGATATGTTGTGCAGAAGATCGATTCAAGTGACATCTGAAGGGAGTTCTCTGTGCCTCTTGGATTTCAATGCCTTTTTCCTTCCCCGGATCAGGGAAGTTCTCAGCTATGATTTGTTCAAGTGCACCTTCAGCCCCTTTCTCTCTCTCTTCCTGTTCAGGAATTCCTATGATACGGATATTGTTCCGTTTGATTGCACCACTTAGTTCTCTAATTCTTGCCTCATACTCCTGGATTTTTTTTATCTCTCTTTTTCTCAGCTTCCTCTTTTTCCATAATTTTATCTTCTAATTCACCTATTCTCTCCTCTGCCTCTTCAGTCCGTGCTATGGCCGCCTCCATTTTATTTTGCACCTCACTTATAGCATTTTTTAGCTCCTCATGACTATTTCTTGTCCCCTGATCTCTGTAACAATAGATTCTCTGCTGTCCTCTATGTTTTTTTCAAGCCCAGCGATTAATTTTATGACTATTATTCTACCTTCTTGTTCCGTTATACTGCTGAAATCGTTTTTGATCTACTTCCTGGAGTTTCCTTTGAGGAGAATTCTTCCATTTCGTCATTTTGGGTAGTCCCTGAGGTGGCTCCAAACCGCAGGGTGCTTCCCCTGTGCTGTCTGGAGTAACTTGTGTTGGTGGGCAGGGCCTCAGTCAGACCCGATGTCTGCCCCCAGCCCACATTGGGGGCCACAGTCATACTGGTGTGTACCTTATCTTCCCCTCTCCCAGGAGTGAGACTCACTGTGGAGTGGTGTGGCCCCTGTCTGGGCTACTTGCACACTGCCAGACTTGTGGTGCTGCTTCGATGGGCTCTGGCTTATTAGCTGGGGTGGATCTGCAAGGTGCACAGGGGTGGGAGGGGCAGGCTCAGCTCGCTTTGCCGTTGGTGGCCCCCTGTGGGAGGGTTCCTGCAGCACCAGGAGGGAGGCAGGCAGACCCGTCGGAGGGATGGATCCACAGAAGCATTGTGTTGGGTGTTTGCACGGTGCAAGCAAGTTCGGTGAACTGGTTCCCTTTGGGGTTTCTGCTAGGGGATGGGCGAGGGAGATGGCACTGGCCAGCGCCTTTGTTCCCCACCAAGCTGAGTTCTGTTTTCCGGGGCTCAACACCTCTCCCTCCTGGTGTCCTCTTGCCCTCCTGCTCTCCAAGCAGAGCTGTTGACTTTTAACATTCCAGATGTTAAGTCCCACCGGCTGTCAGAACTCATGGAGTCTGGCCCCTCCACTTTTGCAAGTCTGACTCGGGGGTTCTGCCTCGCCGGGCAGGCTGCCCCTCCACTGCCCCAGCTCCCTCCTGCCAGTCCGTGTAGCGCACACCCCCTCTCCACCCTTCCTACCCTCTTCTGTGGGCCTCTTGTTTACGCTGGGCTCCGCAGAGTCCATTCTGCTAGTCTTCTGGTGGTTTTCTGGGTTATTTAGGCAGGTGTGGGTGGAATCCAAGTGATCAGCAGGACGAAGTGAGCCCAGCGTCGTCCTACGCCGCCATCTTCCTAGTGGGTCTTAATCCAAAGGTGGTTTCCCAGGAACAAAGGCAGATCCTCTTGTCCTGCCCTGACCAGGTACCACAGCATCCTCATTAGAGCATGTATGTGCTAGAAGGAAAACTCTCCCTAGCACTCATGGATATCAGGGCTTTTTTGGTCGATCTCCACTCCTGCCTACCTTTCCTGAGCTCCATTCCCCTTTTTTGTGGTTGGTGGTGAGCAAGGGGAGGGAGTTGCCATTTGAGGGGATTCACAGAAAGAATTCCTAAAAGATATCATGGTGATAGGGGTAGGGAACCCTTCAACAAGCCATGATGATTCCAGGTTTTTCAATTGTTAAGATTCCTAGAGCTCTAACTCAAAGATTAGCTCTGGGAGGAAAGCCTGTGCTTGTGTCACTTTCCTCACCATGCCTAGTGCTTTCCACCTGGGAACTGCTGTGGCCAATACAGACATCAGTTGCTATTCTAGATTCTCACCAGAGTGACAAAACTAGTGAAAATCTCCTTGATCCTGGCAGTCTGTCTACTTTGGGGCATTGACAGGAGTGAGGTATGTTACTGGGACTATGCAAAAGGCTGCTCAGACGGCATTCAACATGTCATTTTTACACCCAAAAACTCTAACTTTTAGTGGAATGTAGTTAATGTGACTGCTTCTGCTTCCAGCTTTTTAATGCCTGAACCACTTGGATGCCTTACTACCTGATGTCTTTAAGACAGATCTTCCTTCCATACACTTATGATGCATGAACTTTGCTCATCTACATATTTTGGTGTGTTTTTAAATGGTTTTCCATAAATCAGTCAGAAAAATAGAAATACCATGTGATTTCACTCATATGTAGAATTTAAGAAACAAATGAGCAAAGGAGAAAAGAGAGAGAGAGAGAGAGAAACCAAGAAACAGACTCTTAACTAGAGAACAAACTGATGGTCATCAGAGGGGAGGTGAGGGAATGGGGGAATAGGTGATGGGGACTGGGGAGTGAATGTGTCCTGCTGCGCACTGGGTGATATATGGAATTGTTGAATTGCTATCTTGTGCACCTGAAACTAACATAACGTTGTATGTTAACTACACTGGAATTAAAACAAAATCTTAATTAAAAAATGGTTTTCCATAAGTGTTACTTAACCTCACAAGAAAAATCTAAGTGATCTGATAAACACGCCTAGTATTTTATCTAGTTAATTTTTCATTTTTCCCAATGTTTACTTTTTAAAAATTGAGCCTATAATAAACTGAACAAATATTAAGTGTACACTGTGATTATTTTTTATTATTAAATTCACATATAATTAAATTACAGTTAAACATATTAGTTTCAAGTGCACAATATAATATGATTCAACAAACGGTTTGATTAATTTGACATGTTAATCCACCCGGGGAACTTCCTCATCCTCCTCCCATTCAGAGGGAGCCAGAAGGTAACCACTATTCTGATTTCTGTCATCATAGACTTGTTTGGTCTGTCCTTGAACTTCATGTAAATAGATGCTGTTTTCCTTTTTTTTTTTTTTTAAGCATTTGATTTACTTTTGAGAGAGTTCAAGCAGGGCAGGGGCAGAGAGAGGGGGACAGAAGATCTGAAGCAGACTCTGTGCGTACAACAGTGAGCTTGATGTGGGGCTTGAACTCAAAAACTGTGAGATCATGACCTGAGCCAAAGTTGGATGCTCAACCAACTGAGCCGCCCAGGTGCCCCTATTTTGCAGCTTTTCAAAAATTACTTAACATAATGTCATTGAGATTTATCTTTGTTTCTGCATGTATCAATAGCACATCCTTTTTTTTTTTTTTTTTTTTTTTTTTTTTTTTTTTTGCTGAGTGGTGTTCCATTGTGGGAAGATTTTTGTCCTTTTGAAATAAGTGTTTCTATTTTTATTGAAATATATAGGCATGGAATTGTTGGATCACAGAATAGGTGTATGGAAGTCATTTCTTGTTCCACATGAATGATGAGTGTCAGTGATAGTGATTTAACAATCACAGACATTGAAAGCCAGAAGTTAATTTAACCTGTTCTCATAATCAAATTTAACTATGGGTATGGGTGAATTGACCTATGGCCAGTACCTCCCTGCTCAACAGAAATAATAGCCATATAAGGAGGCTAATCAGACACAGCTAGCTACCACCTCTGGAGAGATTCCCCTGCCCTTGGTGTGCCTTTAGAACAAGAAGAATTAGGAAAGGGGATTGAGAGAATCAGGGATACTAAACATGGAAATCTGGTTAAAACAATTTTATTTGGCAATGTAGTTCTTTGCTGAAAGGGCTGTGGAATGTCCTGTGGTCCAATATGCATGGCCATAGGTGGGGGCCAGTGCTGGATCATGAGGACATTTATCTGCCAAGCTACCCAACTTACGTTATGTTGAAGGCAGCAGGAAACCATTGAAGGTTTATAAGCTGGAAGGTATTGGATTGAATTTAGACTACAGAATGATCTTTTTCATCATGGTAGGAAAAAATAGATTAACAAGAGAGAAGGATTGGGAGCAGGGAGACTAGCTGAGAAGATGCAGGGGTCATCTATATGAGATCCAGTGGGGTCTGAAACCAGAGATGTAGCGAGGATGGGGTATGAAGGATGCAGAATCACCCTGGATCGCTGGGACTGCAGATGATGAGAAAACCAAGGAGGTAAGAATGACATTCTGATTTCTGACTTGGCTATTTAAGGGGATGCAATGCCATTTGCTGCTTCCCACGACACAGGAGAAGGAGGGGTTTTGACGTAATAGAGGCATAGAGATGAGTTTTGGACACCTTGAGTTGGAGATGTACCTGTGGGACAACCAAGTGGAGGTGTCTCAGAGACAGTTGATATTTTGGTCTGTATCTCATAGCAGAGCAGGTCCCGTGGGTGTGCAGCGTGTGGCAGTCACACAGGGCCCCGAGTTCAGAATAACCCCCTGCTGGGCTTAATGTTCTGCTGTTGCCATCTTGAAATTCATGATAAGTTTTTAAAATTTATTTTTCTTAATGTTTATTTTTGAGGCAGGGAGAGACAGAGCATGAACGGGGAGAGTCAGAGAGAGGGAGACACAGAATCTGAAGCAGGCTACAGGCTCCGAGCTGTCAGCACAGCCCCACGTGGGGCTCGAACTCACGGACTGTGAGATCATGATCTGAGCCGAGGTTGGCTGCTTAACCAACTGAGCCACCCAGGCGCCCCATGATAATTTTATTGTGCATTGGGCCCCACAAATTCTGTCACTGGTCCTACTCAGTAACGTAATCAGTTCTGGGGATACAAATTTGTAAGTAATGAGTATACAGGTGGTCACTAGAGCCAATGGAGTAAGAATCAACATAGGAATTTCCACAAGAAGAAAGTATGGAATGAGAAGAATCTAAAGGTGTCTCTGGAGAAAGACATATTTAAAGGATGAGTAAGAAGAGCCCCACAAAGGGAATAGAAAGCATCCAGCGACATCAATGGGGAATGAATCCATGGACATTATGGAACCAGCATCTAGAAAGATGGACATGGAGAAAAGAGAACATGCTTATAGAATCCTGAGAAAGTTACATGCAGCTTTATACTTTTGATGAATGCTATCTATTGGTCCATATGGAGACTTCTGTCAAACACATATGAGCCCTTTTCCCCCGATCTTCCTCCTCCTTCTCCCCTTCCTCAGGATTCATTTGCCTCTTCTACACTCCTATCCTTCCTTCAGGGAGCTCATTTGTGAAGTAGACACACAAGGTTCCTGGTCCATGACAGCAGATCTTGATGCTCTGACCTTAGGAGTAGGGGGATGGGAGGTAGAGGCAACAGATTGTAGCTTGAGGCCCCTCCGATCCTTGAGAGTGCTATCTTCAAGGTGAACATTTCTTTTTCATGCTTATATTAGCCATCTCCTGTGGCATACCTTTAAGCATTATTATAGCAAGAATATTTCTATCTCCTTACTTTGTCTTACCAGAGACAGACCTCCATCTGGACCAGGTAAAATATGGGGTGGGAGAGAAAGGATAAAGAAAAAAGGAAATCCCAACCAATCACTTAAATCAAAAGAGAAGAGAGCATTAAAAGGATGTGGTAGCTACCTGTCAAATCAACAAACAAGTCAAATAATAGAAGATCTCACAAAACCTGCATCAAACTCTACAATGTAAAGATCACAATTGACTTCTTCCAATCATGATGGAATAGCTTGTAGCAGACCAAGACTAGCCAGATCAGTTATTTAAAAAATATATTGGAAGGCATAATACAGATTCTGGGGCTCCCAGGACTTCAGGGCCAGTATTCTGGAAAAGGAAATCCTGAAGAGGTGGGCCAGCACCCTACAGTTGGGTTTGCCTTGGGGCATTTGCCTTTTCTAGGATCAGGAGGAAGACTTGGGAATCTGAGTGGCTTCCATGCCAGAGAGCTACTATTAACAAGCAGAGAAGCCAATACATTTTGGGGAAGTCTTGTAGACCTAAAGGGATAAAAATACGAGACTTGGGTGGCAATACTGTGGAAGAAGAGAAGACAAAGAGTGAATGGTAATGAAGATTTTGAGAAGTTTGCCTTCCAAGAGGAGAGCAGAGACTGGGTAGGAACTTTAAGGATATTCAGGGAAAATAAAGCGGTAAAAGTGAGGGTCCTAAGAACAAATTTGTAGGACTCAGATTAACTGATTCTAAGATTTATTATAAAGCCACAGGAACTGAGACAAAGTAATATTGGTGAAAGGATGGACACATAGATCATTGGAATAAAATTAAGACTCTAGAAATAGACACATGAATATGATCAATTGATTTTTGACAAATGTTCAAAGATAATTCAGTGGAGAAAGGACAGTCATTTCAAAAAACAGTGCTGGATCAATAGAACATCCACGTGCAAATAAATAAATCTGACCTATGCCTTGCATCATAGAGAAAACTTGCCATTCACAAAGGATCAGAAGCAAAAAAAAAAAAAAAAATGCTTATGAGTACATTTAACCTAGGGGTGGAAGATCCAGTACACTGCTAACTGTAAGGTATTGATGAAAGAAGTTGAAAAACACACAAATGGAATTATATCACGTGTGTATGAATCAGAAAAATTAACGCTGTTAAAATGTCCACACTACCCAGAGTGGGCTATAGATTCAACACAGTTCCTATCAAGATTCCAATGGTATTTTCCACAGAAATAGCAAAAACAACCCTAAAGATTTGTATGCAACCACGAAATACTCCCAAATAGCCAAACAATCTTAAGAAAGAAGAACAAAGCTGGAGGCATGACATCTCCTGATTATAAACCATGGTTAGGGCACTCTTTGGGATGAGCCCTGGATGTCATATGTAAGAGATAAATCACTGGGTTCTACTCCTGAAACCAATAATGCGCTGTGTGTTAACTAACTTGAGAACAAAAAACAACACAAAACAAAAAGACCACCCCCATCCCCACAAAGCTATAGTAATCAAAACAGTATGGTATTGGAATAAAAACTGGCACATAAACCAATGGAACAGAATAGGAAGCCCAGAAATAGCCCCCACATTTATGGTCAACTAATATTTGACAAGGGAACCAAGAATACTCAATAGAGAAAAGATAGTTTCTTCGATAAATCATGCTGGGAAAACTGGATATTTGCATGCAAAAGAATGAAATTGGGCCCCTATCTTACACCACTCACAAAAACTAACTTGAAATGGACTAAAGACATAAATGTAAGACTGAAACTGTAAAACTCCTAGGAGAATACTTAGGGGAAAAAACTCCTTGATTTTGGCCTTCACAATGATTTTTTGGATATGACACAAGAAGTACACGCAATGAAAGCAAAAATGAGTGAGCAGGGCTAAATCAAACTAAAAAAAAACTTCTGTAGAGCAAACAGTCAACAAAATGAAAAGGCAACCTATGAATGAGAGAACATGTTTACAAACTATATAGCTGATAAGAAGCTAATATCCAAAATACACAAGGAGGGGTGCCTGGGTGGCTCAGTCAGTTAAACATCCAACACTTGGTTTGGCTCAGGTCATGATCTCACCGTTCCAGGGTTCAAGCCCTGGGTCGGGCTCTGTGCTGACAGCGTGGAGTCTGCCTGGGATTCTCTCTCTCTTCCTCTCTCTCTGCCCCTCCCCTGCTCTCTCTCTCTCTCTCTCTCTCTCTCCCAAAAGAAATAAATAAACATTAAAAAAATAAACCCAAATTAAAAACAAAACAAAACAAAACACACAGGGAACCCACACAGCTGAGGAACTGGGGTTGGGGGAAAGTGATCTGATTAAAATGCGCAGATGAATTGAACAGACATTTTTCTAAATAAGAGATACAAATGGAACAAATACATGAAAAGATGCTTGGCATTACTAATCACCAGGAAAATGCAAATCAAAGCCACAATGAGACACCACCTCACCTGTCAGAGTGGCTATGATCAAAAAGACAGAAGATAACAAGTGTGGGCAAGAATATGGAGAAAAGGGAACCCTTGTATACTGTATAAATTGGCACAGTCACAGTGAAAAACAATATGAGACTCCCTCCAAATTAAAATACAACTACCATATGACCCAGAAATCACACTTTTGGGTACATATCCAAAGAAAATGAAATCAGGATCTGGAAGACATATTTACATTCCTATATTCATGACAACATTATTCTCTGTAGCCACCATGTGGAAACAACCTAAGTGTCCATCAATGGGATGAATGGATAATGAAGATGTGGAATAATGGGATATTATTCAGTCATGAGAAAAAAGGAAATATTTTCAACATCGATGGACCTTGAGGGCATTATGCGAAGTGAAGTAAGTCAGACAGGGAGGGACAACTATATGTGGAATACAAGAAAAGCTAAACTTCTAGAAACAGAGGGTAGAATGGGAGTTGCCTGGAGAGGGGAGTAGGGGGAATGGGGAGATGTTGGTCACAGAGTACAAACTTCTTGTAAGATGAGTAAATTCTGGGGGTCTCATGTACAGCACGACGACCATAATTAACAATACTATATTATATATTCGAATAGTGCTTAGAGAGTACATCTTTTTTTTTTAATGTTTTTATTTATTTTTGAGATAGAGAGACAGAGTGTGATTGGAGGAGGGGCAGAGAGAGGGAGACACAGAATCTGAAGCAGGCTCCAGGCTCTGAGCAGTCAGAAAGAGCCTGATGTGGGGCTCGATCCCATGAACTGTGAGATCATGACCTGAGCCAAAGTCGGACACTTAACAGACTGAGTCACCCAGGTGTTACAGGGCTTTCAATTTTAGAACTGGGATCTTGCTGAGTAGCCCAGGATAAGTTGGTCATCCTAGATCTCACCTTCTAGGCTCTGAGAGATGTTTGTCACAAGAAGGCTTTTGCAGAGGCTTACTCCTCTAGGGTCTCATGCGACTCCTTTCATGAAACCGGGGGGCTCAGTGGTTCTCTTCGTACTTTCACCATGTGCCTTTGCTCTTCTCAGAAACCTGTGGCCCCTGCAGAGAACACTGTCTAGTAAGACTCAAGGAAGGAGAAACCAAGGATTGATTTTCTTTTCTTTCTCTCCCACTCTGAGGCTTTTTCTGTTTCCAGTTCCCATGTGAGTCTGGGAAGAGCAGACGTCCAAAGGTCCAATCAGTCACCAACCCCCTTCCCGTCAACAGTGCTTCTGGTGCTCACAACCACTAAATCAGAATTAATTTAATAATTCTGGATCTTGCATTTATATCGCCCATTGCTTCAAAACCTCTTTGAGAACGATCCCTGAAAGAGAAACAAAATAATTCTAGCCATCGATGGATTTCTTTAACTTTCTGTTTTGAATGCATTTCAAGAGAAATTTCCAGTTGATTTCACTGAGGTTTTAAAGTCATCGCCTGCAGCAGATGCGTGTGCTGCCCTCCCATACGCCCTCACTCTAGCTACCTCAGGGCATGGCTGTCCAACTTCCAACTGGCAGCACCTGCCTTTCTTTGTTGAGAGCTGTCCCTGGTCTCCAAAAAAAAAAAAAAAAAAAAAAAAATCACATGAGGTGACCCAGAAGTGCAGAGGAATTAACATCTGCAAGGAGCAGCCCCTGATCCATGACTGAGCTGGAGTAGAAACAGCCTATAGCTCCTTTGCCTTCCAGCAGAACAACGCGGAGGCCTGAGTTTCCAGCTGGCTCCAAATTTCCCCTGTGGGATTAAGGTTCAGGTGCCCCCCGTGGTAGCTTTGCTTGATGATACATCCCTGGTTGGCTGTCTTCCCTTTCCTGTCTCACTTCCCCACTCACCCACCAGTGTTTTCTTCATTTCTCTAGGAAGCTGCCTGTTCTCCAGGCTCTGTGTCAGGTTCTGCTTCTGAGGAAACCCAAACTACAGCTCTCCTGGTTACAAACCCAGAGCAGGTTGTTTTCTTTCAGAGCACGCTGTTTGTTTCTTCAGAGCACTTACCACGATGTAAGATTATTGGTGGTGTTTTTTTTTTTTAAACCAATTTATTTATTTTGAGAGAGAGAGCATGTGTGACTGGGAGAGGGGCAGAGAGAGAGGGAGAGAGAGAGAATCCCAAACAGGCTGTGCGCTGTGAGCATGGAGTCCAATGCAGGGCTCGATCTCACGAACCGGGAGATCATGACCTGAGCTGAAGGCAAGAGCCGGATGCATAACCAACTGAGCCACCCAGGCGCCGCACAATGTAAGATTATTGTGTTTACTTGGGTATTAACTCTCTCCCTAACAAGGTAAGCTACGTGAGTTTAGTCTATGTCCATGTTCCTCAAGCCTTTCTCCTTCGAACCCTCGCAGAGTTTTGCATACAGCAGGCGCTCAATAAATGGTTGTTCAATGAATGGATGAAAGAGTGAATTTGAAGAAAACTGACTCAAAACCAGGAGATCTACAACCAGCTTACCCAATTATGTTTCAAGGAACACACACACGATATGTGTGTGTCTACACCAAGCTTGTCTAATAAATGATATGCAAGAATATCCTCTGTTCGAAACTGGAACCTGAGCCACTAGACTGACATTTTCATCATTTAAAAGCAGTTATTACCTACATTATTCCCAATCACAGAGGCTTCCTGGGATCATTACAGTGCTGTGCATACGACACAGCTGTGAAAAGCATTCCGCATGCCCACCTCTGGCAGATACTGTCCATGTCTGTGCGTGTGAAACGGGAAGAATAGGACCCTTGTCTCTGACAGAGGTTGAGGGCATCCTCAAGGACGTAACATCTATAATCACGACCGGCTTTCCAGCAGAGATCCCTATTTCTGTAAAGCACCTGGGTACTTGCAGGGTACCCGAAGCATCTGTTTTCAGGATACCGGCCAGGTTGTTTGAAAAGTCAGGCTGCTTTAAGACAAAGAGGCTGGAGTGCAATGAAAGCAATTAAGGAATAGGCTGAAGTGTGAAGTCACAGGCCCGGATGGATGAAGCTTGAAGAGGGTGTCAAGGGCAGAAGTCCAGCTCGATTCACTGGCTCCCACCATGGTTCCTAGGATACTTTCTCCTCTTCTTTCAGGATTCTGATAACAAATCCCACCCCTTGCCTCATTCAGAGCAACTTTTACTCTTTTCTTTCTTTCTTTACGTTTTTAAATGTTTATTTATTTTTTTTCAGAGACAGAGTGCAAGTGGGGAGGTGGGCAGACAGAGAGGGAGACACGGACTCTGAAGCAGGCTCCAGGCTCCAAGCTGGAGCCCCACGTGTGGCTTGAACTCGGACCGCGAGATCATGACCTGAGCCGAAGTTGGATGCTTAACTGACTGAGCCACCCAGGCACCCCTTTCTTTATTTCTTAATACCTTCCAACACCCAGGCCCACAGAACCTCCTCCATGTACATGGCTGTGTAAAGTGGAGGTCCCCAGAAGTAGAGTCTGAGACAGGGATTCACGTGCACAGGACATATTCAGTATGTGCTCTCAGGGGGAGACTTGAAAGGGAAAGAGAGAAGCAGATACGGTGGACAGAGGGGCTGAGAGAGAATATGATCTCAGCTGGGGTCCAGCTTCAGCCCGATCCAGTGGGGAGCTCAGGAGTATGAGCCCAGGAGTCGGTCCCACTCTGAGACAGGCGGCCAGTGTTTGAATCCCTTTGCCAGTCACTCATTGCTGTGGGGCCGTCCTGGGCTGCCACCTTGTAGCAAGTCAGCTCTCCTCTGGCTGAGGGCATCATTTTGGAGAGGGGACAGCTGTGAACCATAAGAGGTCTACACTCACTTCTATCCTTCACTTCTCAGAACTACAGTACTGAGGTGACGGGGGCACCAATTGAATAATGGGGTCCGAAATGGGTATCGAGAGCAGTTAAAACGGGGGTATGGAGTTACTTTGCAAAATGGAGGCACCGAAGAGGACTTAGGTCTTGGAACCTCCAACATGCTCATTTGTAATTATGCATCCCCCTTTCTGCACGTCTTTGGATGAATGGATTAAAAGCTATAAGAAGAATCCTATACCGTCCGTCTTTTTTTAAAATTTATTTTTATTTTTTTATTTTAAAATTTACATCCAAGTTAGTTAGCATATAGTGCAACAATAATTTCAGGAGTAGATTCCGTAGTGCCCCTGACGCATTCAGCCCATCCCCCCTCCCACACCCCTTCCAGTAACCCTCTGTTTGTCCTCCATATTGAAGAGTCTCTTCTGTTTTGTCCCCCTCCCTGTTTTTATATTATTTTTGCTTCCCTTCCCTTATGTTCATCTGTTTTGTCTCTTAAAGTCCTCATATGAGTGAAGTCACATGATATTTGTCTTTCTCTGACTGAGTAATTTCGCTTAGCATAATACCCTAGTTCCATCCACATTGTTGCAAGTGGCAAGATTTCATTCTTTTTGTTTCCTGAGTAATACTCCATTGTATATATACCACATATACATACCACATCTTCTTTATCCATTCATCCATTGATGGACATTTGGGCTCTTTCCATACTTTGGCTATTGTCAATAGCGCTGCTATAAACATGGGGGTGCATGCGCCCCTTCGAAACAGCACACCTATATCCCTTAGATAAATACCTAGTAGTGCAATTGCTGGTTCATAGGGTAGTTCTATTTTTAAATTTCTGAGGAACCTCCATACTGTTTTCCAGAGTGGCTGCGCCAGTTTGCAATCCCACCAACAATGCAAAAGAGATCCTCTTTCTCCACATCTTCGCCAACATCTGTTGTTGCCTGAGTTGTTAATTTTAGTCATTCTGACAGGTGTGAGGTGGTATCTCACTGTGGTTTTCATTTGTATTTCCCTGATGATGAGCGATGTTGAGCATTTTTTCATGTGTCTGTTGGCCATCTGGATGTCTTCTTTGGAAAAGTGTCTATTCATGTATTTTGCCTATTCCTTCACTGGATTATTTGTTTTTGTGAGTGTTGATTTGATAAGTTCTTTATAGATTTTGGATACTAACCCTTTATCTAATATGTCATTTGTAAATATCTTCTCCCATTCCATTGGTTGCCTTTTAGTTTTGCTGATTGTTTTCTTCTCTGTGCAGAAGCTTTTTATTTTGATGAGGTCCCAATAGTTCATTTTTGCTTTTATTTCCCTTGCCTCTGGAGACGTGTTGAGTAAGAAGTTTCTGTGGCCAAGGTCAAAGAGGTTTTGCCTGATTTCTCCTCTAGGATTTTGATGGCTTCCTGTCTTTCACCCATTTTGAGTTTCTTTTTGTGTATGCTGTAAGAAAGGGGTCCAGGTTCATTTTTCGGCATGTTGCTGTCCATTTTTTCCCAGCACCGTTTGCTGAAAAGACTGTCTTTATTCCATTGGACATTCTTTCCTGCTTTGTCAAAGATTAGGTGGCCATACGTTTGTGGGTCCATTTCTGGGTTGTCTGTTCTGTTGCATTGATCGGAGTATCTGTTTTTGTGCCAGTACCATACTATCTTGATGATTGCAGCTTTGTGATACAGCTTGAAGTCAGGATCGTGATGCCTGCAGCTTTGGTTTTCTTTTTCAAGATTGCTTTGGCTATTTGGGTCTTTTCTGGTTCCATACAAATTTTAGGATTGTTTGTGCTAGCTCTGTAAAGAATGCTGGTGTCATTTTGATAGGGGTTGCGTATACCATCCATCTATATATCACCTATATACTGACTTCTATAATCATGCATCTGTCACTCATATCAAAAACAAAAACTGCCTGAAACTTGTGACTATGTCCCATCCTAGCTAATGTTAGTTGAGTGCTTACTCTGTGCTTGCCACTGATCTAAGATTTTTATATGGGGGCACCTGGGTGGCTCACTTGGTTGAGCAGCTGACCCTTGATTTCTGCTCAGGTTGTGATCCCACGGTCGTGGTACTATGCTGCTTGGGATTCTCTGTCTTTATCTCCCCCTGCTCCTCTCCCCTACTTTCACACTCTCTCTCTAAAATAAGAAATTAAAAAAAAATATGTTAAGATCTTTATGTGTTATATGACCTAGCTCTTCCACAAACAGAGGAGGTACTATTGGCCCCAAAGTAAACTGCTCTGGAACAGAGTAGAAGAGGTCAGACTTCCAAATTCCTTTTCTAAAAACCAATATAACTCAGATACCCAAACCTGACAAAGAGCACACGAAGGAAGGAAGAAAAAAAGGAAGTAGTAGATCAATTTCACTTATAAATAGGGACAAAATCCTACAGGCGGGAAAAATTTAAGAATTCTTTTATCACTGTAACTATATAACACATATATGTAATATAACTAATACCCAATATGATTAGATAAGAGAAAGAACAAAAGGTATAAATCATAGGATATTAGAAAGGCACGGGCAAAAATATTACTATATGTAGATCTTGTAATTTTATATCTGAGAATTTAAGAGAATCCATTGTATTTTACAATTCAGTGATCATATTTTTTTTCCTTGAAGGCATTTTTTTTCCTGATCTAGATTTCTTTCTATATCCCTTGTTTTAAATTTTACACTTACAGTGGCGTTATGTTGTTGTATTTGAGTCTTTTGAACTAAGCAGGGAGGAAAGCAGTGAATTCTCACTTAAAATGCTGCATGGCAGGAAAATTATTCACTGTGCTGAGAGGTAGGTATCTGAAGCCTGAAGTTGACTGATCCACTCTCCCCTTTTCCAACTATTTCCATGATTGGTGGATATTTTAGATTTTAGATTAATTTACATATTAGTGAAATATAGTATTGCTACATGTGTCCCTTTCTATTAATAGGGCCAAAGTAAGTTGTTGTGTTTTTTTTTTTTTTTCTGACTGCTAGAAGGGAAAAAAGGAGAAATTGTATACTAGCTTTGGTTGTTGTGATTTCTTGTTTGTTTGTTTGTTTGCTTGTTTGTTTGTTTGTTTAAAGTAGGCTCCATGCCCAACATGGGGCTTGAACTCATGAACTCTGAGATGAAGAGTCATAAGCTCTACCACTGAGTCAGCCAGGCCCCCCTACTTGCTGTGATTTTGATGCTAATGTCAACTCCCTACTACATTAAACTGGAAAGATTTTGAAGGCAATATACATCTCAGCTGGGAAGCCTAAAGGAGGACTAAACAGAAGGAGTGTGGGATGGTAAGGAAGCAAGTAATCTTGCAGAGTATTTTCAATTCTCAAAAAAAAAAAAAAAATACATTTGAAAGTAAGCTTTGCCACAACAGGAAATATTAGAACTATTCCAAATGTCCGTTAAACATAGCATCAACCTGTCTGAGCAAAGCTAGGATTGCTTCCTGGGAAGCAGTAATATTTCTAGAAAATAAAAATGCAAACATTCTTTTTGCCTCATTCCTCTAATATGGGGAATTAGCAATTAATTACAAACGTAATAGAAGGGCTTATTAAAAAGATGGAAAGTATCAGGGTGCAACTCTTTTCCTGGTTCCTCCACTTATTGGCTTCATGAGCCTAGAAAAGTTACTTAACTTCACTGAGCCCATGGTTTGCATCTTAAACTGAAAAGAGTATATATAGTATGCCACTTTTTGTGTAAGAGAAATAATGAAATAATAACACTATGTATGTATCTGTATATTTTTGCAAAAGGAAACATGGGAAGGATTGTTGGAGAAAGTCATTGAGAGGATGTGACCCCTGGTTGACCCAGAAGCTGGACACGGGTGGGGTAGGGAGCAGGGGCTAGGGGGTAGGGGAGCAATTGGAATTGTCTCACCCCAGCTGCTGTCCTTGGAATGTACACTCTCCCCAGCCTTCCCACAATGGGAGCCATTTTCAAGGACGCAGTCTTTGGATAGTGATGTGGTTTTGAGACCATCTGCAAGGTGTATGTGACTCAATCCTGATAAGCCTCTATATACACTTTTAAGATGCTGGTGGGGAGGCATGGGGATCTACTGGTCTTGTAGCCACCAGAGACAAGCATCATAAGTA
>NW_024412400.1:7636898-7648119 GCF_014898765.1 Herpailurus yagouaroundi
CCAAGGATAAGAAGGGAAACCCTAAAATAGAATAAACAAAACCAAATGTATTTAATTATGCTTCAAATGAATAACATAACCAAACTGAAAAGGGGAAAAAAAGAAATAACCAATGTAACTTTTCCACACAGTATTTTGACTAGATACCCTCAATCTGAAATTAATAAAAAACTTAAGTAAATATTGAATTCTAGTTAGTAAGGTTCTTTTTTTCCCCACCATTGTGTGTTAGCAATTCTAATACTACTTTTTTTTAAATTTTTTTTAATGTTTATTTATTTTTGAGACAGAGAGAGACACAGCACGAATGGGGGAGGGGCAGAGAGAGAGGGAGACACAGAATCGGAAGCAAGCTCCAGGCTCTGAGCCATCAGCCCAGAGCCCGACGCGGGGCTCGAACTCGCGGACCGCGAGATCGTGACCTGAGCTGAAGTCGAACGCTTAACCGACTGAGCCACCCAGGTGCTCTAATACTACTTTTTATGCATTCTAAGATTGAGCAAATAAGTCAATATATTAAGGATGGAGAAGGTACGATCAAAGCTGTGGTTTTGGATTGGAACTGAAAGCATCAGCACAAACTTGTGGTTTCTGATCTAGAGATACATTGATAGGTGATAGATAGATAGAGATGAAGAGATGTGTATATTTACGTGTACATACATACATTTCCTAGCTCTGTCCACTGTGAGTCTGGAAGCTATGATACAGCAGTAGTAGTAAATACATCTGATGCCGAGATTGTAGTTGCTAAATATCATCTTCTAATGAAGAAAACCAGAAGTCCTTGGAGAAATGGCTGATGCCAGGGCTGGGGCTGGGAGAGTAAAGGATAAACCTTGACATTTTGTTGTGCCATGTTGACATAAAAGCTAAGGTAGAGGAGAACACCAGGCCAAATAGGGGACGATGTGAGGACCAAACAGAATAATGGCAGTAATAGATTAGAACACATGAATTGGAAAAAAAAAAAATCCATGAGTCCATAGTGACACCCCAAAATAGAGATAAACAAGGAAAGACCTTTTCTTTAGAGAAGAAAGCTGGCTAACAGATAGAGAAGAAATAATAGAAATTAGGGAGGAAAATCACCATCTTGCAACCTGAGTGTCATAACTGATTTAGGCAAGAATTCACAATGGATGCTGATATCATTTGTTGATAAGTTATTGGGAAACAGAATATTCAAATGGTTTCAAGTTACCTTTCCACAAACTACTCATTTGCAAAGGGAAAAATTTACCTTCTAATGGGAGACACAGGATACTACTTTTGCTTAGGAGAGGTATTTACAGCAACCAAGATCAAATAACATACATAAAAGGACAAGGAATAGGAGAGAGGCCAGTTCGCTCATCTGATATACAAGATTATAACATAGAACTTTGTCATTGCAACAATACAAGAAATAGGAATATGAGATGCAAATATTCTTCTGAAAAGATTAAACTCTGTGTGTAGATGATATGGCCATATGTCTAGAAATTCAGGAGAATCAAATGAAAAGCTATTTTAACCAATAAGACAATTCAATAAGGTAGCCAGAAACATAACCAACAATTTAAAAATTCAATCATTTTCTATACATCAGAAAATGTTAATAGAGAAAGATTGATTCACAAAGGAAACCAAAGCTAACAAATGACACTGAATATGTGCAAGACTTGTATGAAGGAAACTATTCAATTATCCAGAAGGACGCAGACCATCAAGATCCCAATGGGACGAGTCGATAATGTAATGTTAGCCGTTCTTTCCAAATTATTCCATGATTTAATTCAATGCAGTGTTAATCAAAGTCCTCAAAGTAATTTTCCAGGTCTGTTTTCTCAGATGACAAAATTAACAAAGATTGCCTATATATTTTTGAATAGCTTTAGTGACGTGAAATTTACAAACATAAGGTTAACTTGTTAAAGTGTACAGCTCAGTTTTTAGTATTTAGAGAGCTGTGCAACCATCATCAAAATCTAAGTTTAGGACACTCTCATCATCCCAAACAGAAATGTGGTCTCCATTTTCAGTTGCATTTTTAAAGTGATAGCTTTCGGGGCGCCTGGGTGGCGCAGTCGGTTAAGCGTCCGACTTCAACCAGGTCACGATCTCACGGTCCGTGAGTTCGAGCCCCGCGTCGGGCTCTGGGCTGATGGCTCAGAGCCTGGAGCCTGTTTCCGATTCTGTGTCTCCCTCTCTCTCTGCCCCTCGCCCGTTCATGCTCTGTCTCTCTCTGTCCCAAAAATAAATAAACGTTGAAAAAAAAAATTAAAAAAAAAATAAAAAAATAAAATGATAGCTTTCTTGAGATATAATTCACATACCATAAAGTTTATCTTTTTAAACTATCAATTCAGTGATTTTTAGTGCATGACAAAGTTGCTCATAGATTGCCACTGATTCCAAAACATTTTCCTCACTCCGGAGAGAAACCTCAAGTCCATTAGCAGTCACTCCCTATCTGTTCCTCCAACCATCCCTGGCAACCACTCATCTAACTCTCTCTCCACGGATTTGCCTATTCTGGACATTTCCCTGTAAATGGAATCATACAGTAGTGCTTTTTTGTGCCTGGCTTCTTTTGAAAAAAGAAGAAATGGAAGAATTTTGCCTGATATTAAAACATACTGTAAACAGCACAGAATTTTGGTAGACATAGAAAAGCATATCCCAATGATTAGTGATGTTCAGCAATTTTTCACGTGTTTACTGGCCATCTGTATGTCTTCTTTGGGAAAGTGTCTATTCAGGTCCTTGTTTGCCAGAGGGGAGGAGTGTGGGATAATGGGTGAAACAGAAAAAGAGGATTTAGAGTACACTCATCTTGATGAGCACTGTGTAATGAATGCATAGAATTGTTGAGTCATTACATTGTACATCTGAAACTAATATAACACTGTATGTTAATTATACAGAAAGAAAGATGGGGCGCCTGGGTGGCTCGTCCGACTTCAGCTCAGGTCATGATCTCGTGTGATCTCGCGTGATCTTGCGTGAGTTCGGGCCCCACGTCAGGTTCTGTGCTGACAGCTGGGAGCCTGGAGCCTGCTTCGGATTCTTTGTCTCCTCCTCTCTGTGCCCCTCCCATGTTCATGCTCTGTCTCTCTCTGTCTCTCAATAATTTTTTTTTTAAAAATTATACAGAAAGAAAGAACAAAAGAAAGAAAAAAAGAAAGAGAAAATAATGAATCTCTCCCACCCTCCCTCTCTCTCTCTCTCTCTCTCTCACACACACACACACACACACACACACACACACACACAGCAGAGACCACCACTTTACACATGATAATGGTGGCAGTTCAAGCCAATGGGAGAGAATGTTAATAAATGATGTTAGAATAAAAAGTGACATTAGGGCAAATAAAAGTAAATATGGAAGAAACAAATTTAGAGCCTTCTCTCATGTCACACACAAAATTGAATTACTATTAAATATTTAAACGCCATAAAGCTTCAGGGAACTATTATTATTATTAAGGCGGCAGAAGCTGTTCCTCACAAGGTATAAAACACATAAGATATATGTAAAAGGTTGACAAATTTGAAAACACCGAAATTCAAATTTCTGTAATAAATTGAACGATAATCCGAAAACTAAAATATTCATAAAGCCATATCGACACAACGGAATGGCTGAAGAATAAAGAAATAAGTGGTGAAGGGGAAAACCTTAACAGAAGAATTTCATATAATAAATGTAGATTCTTTCCCCTATTCCAGGAGGCGGAGCTTAATTTCTTCCCCTTAAAGTGTAACCTGGATTTAGTGATTTGCTTCTAACAAAGAGAGAATGGAAAGGGAAAAATAATGACTTTGCAATGGAGAAATCTGGCAGACACCATCTTCAGTGAGTGATGAAGGCCAGCGTCACCAGTGGCAGGTCATGTGGATATTATGTACCCCCGAGATGATGCGGTGACAAGGGCACTTCACCTCCAAGGTGTTCTTCCTCCAAGTCAGATTGTGAGAAAATGCCAGAGAAACCCAAACTGAGAACATTCTACAAAATACAGATAAACACTCACCAGAAGTATCAACGTCATGAAAAACAAAGACTGAGAAATTGTCATAGATTGGAGGCAGCAAAGGATACATGATAACCAAATGCATCAGGGTGTCCTGGATGAGATCTGGGACTAGAAAAGAGGCAGTAGTGTGAAATCTGGTGGAATCTGAAAGAAGCCTGTAATTTAGCTAATACTATTGTACCAATGTTAATTTCTTAGTTTTTGACAAATACGTAATGATTATATAAGATATTCGTATTAGAAGAAGCTGGGTGAAGAGTATACAGGAAGGAACTCTTTGTCCTATCTTGCAACTTTTCTGTAAATCTAAAATTATCTCAAGACTTAAAAATGTTTAAAAGCTTGATAATAATGAAGAATCCACAGCACAAAAACAGACAATATTATAATGACAGAACAGAAAGAAAATTATACATACATACATACATACATACATACAAAAAAAGCCCCTAAAAATCAATAAAAGGCAAACAGTCTGGTACAGAACTGGACAGAGAATGTGAAATGGAGGGGCTCCTGGGTGGCTCACTCAGTTAAGTTTCCGACTTCAGCTCAGGTCATGATCTCACAGTTTGTGAGTTCCAGCCCCTAACTAGGCTCTCTGCCATCAGCATGGAGCCTGCTTGGGATGCCCTCTGCCCCTCACTCTCTGCTCCCCCCTCTCCAGCTCATGTGTGCTCTCTCAAAAATAAATAAACATTTTAAAAAAAGAATATGAAATGGAAAACAAACACAGAAAGAAATTCCTATGACTGATATTTCTATGAGAAGATTCTAAATAATCAGAAAAATGCAAATCAAAACAAAAAGATACGGCATATGCCAACACAGATGGCAAAAAATGAAAAGAATGCTAATAATGGGGACTGGGGGGCATGGAAACTTACTTTTTACAGCTGACGGGAGTGTAAATTGGGGCAACGTCTTTTGAAGGCAATTGGCAACATCTATCGAGCTTTTAACTTGGGATAGTCTTTATTCACAACTCAACCATTGGGAAAATATTCTGGAGAAATGCTCTCACTCATACACAAGTGTATACACACAAGGATAGTCATTAGAAATTTGGTTTATAAAATCATAAATGCTCTAAATGTCCACAGAGGAAGGTATTCAGAAAATTGACAACAATGTAAATGTCTAAAAAAGAACATTTGGGGCATCCAGGTAGCTCAGTCAGTTAAGCGTCTGACTTCAGCTCAGGTCATGATCTCACAGCACATGTGTTCAAGCCCTGAGTCAGGCTTTGTGCTGCCAGCTCAGAGCCTGGAGCCCGCTTTGGATTTGTCTCTCTCTCTCTGCCCCTCCCCTGATCATGCTCTGTCTGTCTCTGTCTCTCAAAAATAAATAAGCATTAAAAAATTTTTAAAAAGAGAATTTAAATTAAATAAGTGCATGCATATATGAAATATCATGCAACTCTAAAAAGGAGGGAAGAGATACAGAGGTAGATGATAGACGAATAGACAAATAAAGAGAAATGATAGATAGATCGATGATAGATATATGCTTATTGTCATTGTCTTTTCTTCCTTTGACGCGACTATGGGCCCTGTGATTTCAGAAATATAAGCAACAAGAGGGATGAGTGAAACAAATAACGTACTTATTTTACATAAAGCGTACTCTTTACGAATACCTGAGCTTTGTTAACTTTGGGAAGAGCAGTCTGTCTCCTTGTCTTTAATGATCTTGAAATAGAAAGAATATATGATCATTATTTTCACCTCAAATGAAATCAAGATGCTCCGCATTCTGAGTAATGCTGGGAGAAGGCTAACGTTTGTTTATGTGTGTCTGTTAGGTGTTGCATAGATACGTGCTCATTGTTTTGCAGGAACGTGCCTCTGTGCGTGTATCTGGTATTTTGTGTGTGTGTGTGTGTGTCGAAGTGTGTTCGTGTGTCTGGGTTATAAGGAGGTGCTGCTTCTCACCAGTCCAAGAACTGTGCAAATCCTCTGCTGTCCTTGTCTCCCTGGTCCCCTATTTCCATCCATGACAGCTGCATTGGCATAGGAACGTTTTGTTCTGGCCAAATGATTGTGTGCAAATGGCAGTATTAATGTTTTTGGAGCAGGTATGTGCCAAACTCTACCAAGGATAAAGTGGAAAGAATGTTTTCATGCCCTGTCTACAACTACTATCCAGGCAGGGCTCAACTTAAAATATTTTATTCTCCCTACAAATCAGAAAAAACAATCTTTGTCAGACAGTGTATCTCACTTAGAGGTTCAAAAAATACAGCCATTCAATCCATACCAGGGGATACTATTCATCAATAAAATAGCCCCAACTTCTGATATTGACTGCCACACAAATAAACCTCAAAAACATTATGTTCAGTGAAAGAAGCCAAATGCCAAAGACCACATGTTCTGGTTCCATTTACACTAAATGTCCAGAAATGACAAATCTGTAGAAACGGAAAGTAGATTAGTGTTGCTTGAGGTTCAGGGGTGAGAATAGGGAACGTTTGCAGTATATATCTTTTGGCAGTGATCAAAATATTCTAGGAGTGGATTGTGGTGATGTTTGCACAGCTTTGTAAATTTACTAAAAATTGCTGTACACTTAAAATGGGTGAGTGTGATGTTATGTAAACTATACCTCAATAAAGTAGCTGAAGATATTTATACAATCTTAAACAGAACAGTCAGACGATGCTGAATTTACAGCATCTACGGGGTCTATGTGGTACTCAATGTGTCACTGCCTACAACTAGACTATGTTCCATATCCACCGAATGAGAGTTGCTGTGGTTTCTCATCTGACGGCTTACTCATCCATCGGAAAGTGCTCAAAGGCCGCAGTGGCAGGAGGTTGCCTTTAGCCACGGGCACACGGAAGCCCTCGCCTTCACATACTGCCCTCTCCAACCCCTTACATGCACCAATCAATATACAACCAAACAACTGAAAGAGAGGAACAACCATCGATGTTGATAGACACACAGGCTTGGACAAGGTAGGCAAAAGCATAGCTCAGGATTATCATTCACATTAATATTGGGCAAAGAACAAGCCCAGTTAGAATTGTCCAACTTATAAATTGAATAACAAGCAGGAACATCCACAAAACTAAGGACTAAACAGCTTGCAAGAGAAAGATGGAGAAAACATATGGATTACCTCAACAGATCCCATACCCCCATCACAGAGGCAGAGCCATGGCCCAAGCTGAGCCATTCTGTTCTTTGTAAAAAAAAAATTTTTTTTAATGTTTATTTATTTTTGAGAGAGAGACAGAATGTGAGCGGGGGAAGGGCAGAGAGAGAGGGAGACACAGAATCCGAAACAGGCTCCAGGCTCTAGCTGTCCACACAGAGCCCGACACGGGGCTCGAACCCACAAACCGTGAGATCATGACCTGAGCTGAAGTCGGACCCTCAGTCAACTGAGCCACCCAGGCACCCCTGAGCCATTCTGTTCTTAACCTTTTGACCACACTCACTGATGTAGGGGTAGGAATGTAATCAGGCTACCTCCTAAACGCTCTTTTCTCACTCTAGCTAGAGGGAAAGTATTTTGTCTCCCACGATGAAGGGTTTGAACGAGGGCCTGTAGGAAGCAGGTATACCATGAGAGAGAAGGAAATTAATACAATGATAGAAGTAGAGGCAGGAGACAGAGAGGCTGCCAATGGCATTATGCCCCTAAAACCAGCTCCAACCCTGCCCCTCCTGCAGTTTGGTTATGTGAGCCAATAAATTTCCCATTTGTACTTAAACTGGTTTGTTTCCATCAGTCGTAACCAGAATCCTTTCTAATATAAACTCACACCGGAAAAAAGAATCAATGACAACAGGGACTCAATGAAACAGGAGTTAAAGAGGAGACACAGCACTTCAAGGAAGCAATAAAGCAACAGAATGGGATGTAGAGGTAGCTAGCTGAATAAATTAAAGAGACAGAAAAGAAACTGAAAACCGCCTCAAAGCTAAACATTCAAACAAGAAACAGCAAGAAGTAGAATTGACCAAATAGGAAAGTGTATCAGGGATATGGAGTGCAAGCTTGAGGGTGAAAAATCACAGAGAAAAATTACAGAAGGATTAATAAAGCAATTTTTTTCTGAGATAAAAAGATGGCCCGCATCTGTAGAGGGAAGGAATCCACAGATCCCAAGAAGGGATAGAGCCATCACCAACCTTTAATGCCAGCATGCAAAAGAAGCAGTACACTTACAAAGGAAAATGAACTAGACCAGCCTCAGAAAAGGCTAGAACAACACATATGACTGCAGAAGACACAAGAATATCGATACCGAGTGCCATCTACATGATAAGAAGCTATAATGGAATTTAAAATGACATGGGAGGCATTGATCATTCACCCTTTGCTTTTATTTGTCTTGTATTTATGACTGGGTAACTGAAACTGTGCTACACTTGAATGTGGATCAACACCTGATAGTTTTGGCTTAAAACTAATCAGCCACGTGAAGTCAATACTGGAACGTTCTCTGGTGCGTGAATGTTTTCAGGGATCTATGCCACAAAGAAACAAGGTGGGAGGCAAGTGTGTATGAATATGGGTCAAAAATGACCTAAAGGTCTGAGTTAGACACATTTGAGGAGGAAATATTCCAAAGGCATGAAGGCCACAGAATTTACCTACCATCTCTGCTCATGGGCTATTCAGGGACTTGACCTAAGTGATATTCTGTGACACCAAGAGGAGAAGGACTAAACACTTGAAACCACTGTTCCAACTTAAACGTGTGAGGCCTTGGCGGTCCATGCCTGTCAGATAGTTCCAGAGCACCACAAGCGGAGATCCCAGTGTGCCCCTCAGCCCCACCCCAGTTGAATAATTACCGGAGCCAGCAATGGCTAGGTGTCGAGACTAGATTGGAAAAGACACAATTCCCCAAGATGGTGGAACCCCAGCCAAGGAATACCCTGTCTTGAAAAAACAGGAAAAGTAGAATGATGGTAGTTGGGGCCCTATTATGATTTCAACAAATTATATCCCAGTAAATGTTTCTATACTCCAAAAGCCTGGCTACCCAGAGAGTTCCATGTTATCTGTTTTAGGCAGATTGGGAAGAGAACTGGAAATCTTCGACTCCACTCTGACCGGGGCCATCCATCATAGAAGTCGTGATGGAGATGTGATCAAATATGCCAGGAAATCTAAAACGAACGCTCTCTAATGAAAGAATTTACTTCAGGGTATAACGCAGCCCAAGAGGAAGAGAGAGAAAGGGAAGGAGAAGGAAGCAAAACGAGAAGAACTCACAGAGGGACAAGCTGTGGCAATAAACGCACAGGAAGTCTTGGCTCCATTTAAATATATTATATATAAACAGATGTCAGTGTATGATATATAGATATATATTGGTACAATATTACTACACAAATATATAAATATATATTAATACGCATAAGATGTAATTACATATATTAATCATAGTCTAAATAATTACAGTAATCTTGATTACAAACATAATGTATGTGTATAGTTCCTAAATGAAAAGATAAATAATGTAAAATATAATTTATCTTTAAGACACAGAAATATAGCTCAGAGGACACTTGCAAATAACGGGAAACGGGGCCAGAGGTGGGAAGAAGTATGAGTTGCTAATTTTCCCACTTTAATTCGGAGAAAATAGAAACTTCTTGGTTTCTGAAGTTGTTACATTGGTGTTGGTGTTGAGATGATTGATTTTAATAACCAAACTTCTGTCTGGTAATATCTGAGGCTTTTAGGAACTGTAAGTGGCTCTTCTGGAGAGTAAAATGGCATAGCCTATCCAAGGTCTGAAATACCTTTGTAAATGTTGATTAAAAAATTCTACTTTGGGGAATTTTCCTAAGAGAGTGATCAGATGTACACAGAAGCACACAGATACATACAATCAGATGTGCAGCAATTTGTGTGCAATTCTGTTTACAGCACCAGTATGTATGTGTACAAGAGGTCATTCAAATCCTATACAATCAGGAAGGTGCCAGTGCAAGTTGTGATTCTAGCCAGGATATTTCTGAGAGTGAAAGGCAGTGCTGTTAATAATTATACCAGGACGGCAGGTGCCAACAGGGATGGTGTCAGACACCAGCGTGTACTACGAGTACCATAGGTATATATTACCTTTATAGTCAGGAGAAAAAGGGTTACTTTAAAATCTACTAAGTTCTGGGGCGCCTGGGTGGCTCAGTCAGTTAAGCATCTGACTTCCGCTCAGGTCGTGGTCTCACGGTTCGTGAGTTCGAGCCCCGGGTCGGGCTCTGTGCTGACAGCTCAGGTCCTGGAGCCTCCTTTGGATTCTGTGTTCTGCTCTCTCTGCCCCTCCCCTGGTCATGCTTTGTCTCTCTCTGTCTCAGAAAAATAAATAAAAAACATTAAAAAAATAAAAAAAATATACTAAATACTTTTTTTTTAAATATTTATTTTATTTTTAGAGGGAGGGAGGGAGAGAGAGAGAGAGAGAGAGAGAGAGAGAGAGAGAATCCCAAGCAGGCTCCATGCTCAGCATGGAGCCCAACATTGGGCTCAATCCCACAACCTTGGGATCATGACCTGAGTCAAAATCAAGAGTCAGACACTTCACTGACTGAGCCACACAGGCACGCCTAAAACCTACTAAATTCTAAGAAAAAACAAAAGGGCAATGAACAAAAAGAGTGCAAGATTTGGGGGGCCTCCAGCATATACAGGCTGAGATGCTGACATTCTAGCATCACAGGACTAGAGCGATTGAGCAGCTTGCCTGGCTGCCTCTCACCACTCACCGTCCCCCAGTCTGCTGTAAGACAACATGACTTTGACGATTCTCTGTTGTACACCTAAGATCTCTTAATCCAGAATTTTCTTAACTTTTAGGACATCAGAACAATCTAGCAGTATCTTAACCACACAAGGAATCAAACATCCAATAAAAGAAAAGTCATCCACTAGTAGGAGCACGTTCCTTCACACACACATCTGTTAATGCACCAAGAATGACTGCACACAAAGAAAAGCTCTCATGGAGTTTTGTGGAGGCTCAAAAGGCTGTCTCATTTAGCCAAGTTTTCCTGAAGGAAATAGGATCAGGGAGGCTCTCAGAGAGGAAGAGACATTGAGGTAGTCTTGAAGGACGTCTTCACATGTCGGAATTTCACGAAGTCTTAGTGTAGCTGGTGCAGAAAATAGAGGTTGAAAGCCCAAAGAGAAGCTTCCAGAAAGGGAAGAGTGAGGAGATGCATGGG
>NW_024412400.1:7648129-7670847 GCF_014898765.1 Herpailurus yagouaroundi
CGAGTGCTCCAAGCCACCTTTGTCCCAACTCTGACGCTATGAAAATGTGTTAGGGTTGCAGCTGCTAACAGACCCACGAGTGGCTGCTCTTCCCTCACCATTGTCTGCCCAAGGAGAGGGGGAATTAGCAGGAGTCTTCTACCCGTGGGAGCGCTTTGAACTCTACCCAGGGTGAGCAGACACTGTGGGGCTGACCTACAGGAGTGGTGTGAACAGCAACAGGTTGCCCAAGATCTCTGAGAGGATCGGCATTTCGAAAACAATCTTGCCACGGTCGGTGGTGTCGGACAAAGGAACTCAATGGCTAGATTATTGAAACTGTTGAATTTGTACCTGATACGCAGATCGAAGGCTGACTTTTCTTCTCTCCCTTCGATCCACTGATCACCACGGCACTGAATGGGCAGAACTCGTCACCATAAATCAATTTTACTTTGTTTCCCACTGCCTCTTTCAAGTTTGCTCAGTGGGAGGACTTCTCCGCCCCTAGTTCAAAACTCACTCAGTAAATTGTTTTCTGATCTCTCATAGATCATGGAAGATCCTTCACACATTTAAAAATAAAGCATAGAATCTCCACGGAGAAATTAAAGTTCTAGTCACCGATAATAATTTAGATTCCAAACTTAATTCAAAGTTAAATCTTCCCGGCCTTCCTAGTTAGGGCCTTCTGTAATCTTTCCCTTATATCTCTTCTGCTTACCAGCCTGGTTTCCGACCCACATTTGCTTTGCCCTGGCATGTTGCGTGAACAGCCTCTTTACTCCCAGCCACTTCAGCCTGTCAGGTAGCAGCCTGTGTCTCACCCTTTGTCTTCCCAGTCAGCCCTCGGTCCACTTTGTCTCTCCAACTGTAGGTGATACGGTACTGTGCTGTGAAGAGTTTCACTGAGATGAAACTCTTGGTCTGAGATTAAGGGAAGCATCGCCCACCTTCACCCTTGCTCACAGCCCATGAACAGCTCCCCACAAATCAGTCCAAACTATGATAAGCTCCCTCTGATGCCCAGAAACCCAATCCTTTTATACTCTCAGTGTCAATGAGGAGTTTAAGAGTCACGTAACTGGTTTCTACTCATTCCTTTGAAATTTTTCATTTTGGTTTAACACCTTGTTACTCAAATGTGGTCGAAGGACCCTGTAGCATCGTCTCAGCGCTTGTTAGAAACAGAGAAACTCAGGTCCCTGTCTCAGACCTACAAAATCAAAATCTGCATTTTAGCAAGATTTCCAGGCAATTTGTGCACATGTTAAATTTTGAGAAGTGCTGCTTTAGAAACTCTTTTCGACTGTATTTTGGTGTCTCGGTCAAAACTTCTTATTTAATTTTCTGTTAACACATTTGTGGTTCAACCTCCTAATGTAGCAGCGTGGGTTCTATTTTCAGAAAGGAGGGATGCTGGTGTCTGTCCTTTGCAAGTTCGGATCTCCAACCGTCTAAAGAACTAAAGTAAATGTCTTTCTACTGAATTCAAACATTCCTCTGTTACTTCCAATTCAACATAACTTAAACCGAAGTCACCATTTTCCCCCAGACTTGACACCTCTTCCCGACTCCTTTTACCTATAAACCTACCCATTCTTTAAGACCCGATAAAGGTCAGTCTCCTCCAAGACTTTTCTTGACTATTACAGAGCACACTGATCACTCCCAAGTGTCATCTCACACACCGTATCATCCTTCAGCACTTCTTATATCCTGCTATGTTTCATTTAAGCTAGACTGCCCTGAATTGGTATTTAATTTTTTATTCATTCACTAGTATTTATTGAGCACTTATTATGTGCCAATCAATGTTCTAGGAGCTGGGGATATAGTGAAAAGCAAAACAGATTAATTTTCTGCCCTTATGAAATACATATTCTTGGGGAAGAAAGAGACAAAAAAATAGATAAACAGATAAATACATAATCTTCTAATGATGACTATCAAATTAAGATCATGAGTCCCAACCTCTCCCTTTACCTGTAGCTCATACAGTCAGTTCTCTGCTCAGTATCTTCACTTGGATGTCTGACATGTGTCTCTAACTTAACATATCCTGATCGAACTCATGATTTTCACCCTAATGCCCCCTTTCTCAGTGTCCTCCGTCTCAATAAACGGCATCCACGTCCCATCGATCTCTCCTTCTGTCCACCCCACTTCTACTCCATCATCAAGTCCTGGTAACTCTGCTTCTAAACTTATCCAAAACATCGCCACGTCTCCCGACCTCCTCTGCTGCAGCTCTAACCAACAGCTCCTTTGGACTGTGACAGTAACCACCTGCCAGGTCCCATGCTTCCGGCTCCATCCATCTACCACAGTAGCACTCAACACAGGAGCCGGAGCAAACCTTTTACAGGGTAAGTCTGAGCATTCCCTAGCTCAAACCCTCAAGAGGCTTCCCACTGCACTAAGAATTAAATCCAGAGACGCTGCAGACTCTAAACTCCTTGTGACCACTGACTTTACTCCCACCTCTCTCCCCATGCCTTTCCGAGCCCAGCCACCTCAGCCTACTTGATGTTCTCTTACTCACACAGCAGGCTCCCTCCCTAGGGCTTTTGCAATTGATTGTAGCACTCTTCCCCCAGAGAAGGCCTTCTCCCACCTAGGAGGTTGGCCTTCTCACTTCCTTTAGATCTCTACTCAAACATCACCTCCTCTGCGAGGTCTTTCCAGATTACTTTACCCAACAAGGCACTCCCTCACCTTCTCCTTTTCTTTTCTTCAGGACATTTGCCCACTGTCCACCCCTGCCGCCCCCTCCCCCCCACCACACGGAAACACACATTTCTTCATTCACCTATTTATTTACTGTCTTTTCACTAAAATGTAATTACCCTAAAAGGTAATTTCTACAGATAGCAAGAAATTTGTTGTTGTGTGGTTTTAAACTATTTCATGCCAAGCCCTTCGACCAGTGTGTAGGGAGTCGATATTCAGTAAATATGTGTTGAGTAAGTGAAGCGTAATTAGAGTACCTAAGTTTGCGAATTATTGACTTTGTTTAATGACAACCCAAAGTGTCCCTGTAATTACGTCACTGTCACCAACTTGCATTTTAAAATGCTTCCTTAAGTAGGATTACAGCTGGGAACTGGCCCTCGCTTATTCCAGCCTGACAGTGTCATGCACATGAGTATCGTCCATCATATGCATGGCAGTAGAAGGAAAATTTGAGAGCAGTTGATCTAAAACACAATCTCCAGGCCCGTTGTGCAGGTAAGTTTTTCTTCTGGAAGCATTAAGTGACAAGGCAGGAGCATGGCCGCAAGAAGCTGTCCCCTGACCTTCTCTGAGGAGTTGGGAAGATGTTGCCTCCCACATGCAGTGAGGAATTCACCCTGCCACCACCTTGCCTGCATCAGAGCAAAGATGTGGACATCAGTTTGATGGCGATGTCCTCTCGGCACGGCTCCAACTGTGACCCCTGACTGCGCTGTAGACACACACAGAAGTTTTTAAGAAACAGCCACACCCCTAGAGATTCTGATTTAATTGTTTTGGGTGAGCCAAAGCATTAGCACTTCTTAAAAGCTCCCCTGGCGATTTTAATGTGCAGCCAGGGGGCCAGCGTCTGGTCTATAATCCCCGGGTGTTAGCGCCAGGGTAACACAGAACAGAGGCACATTCTGGGCAGAGCCAAGTACGAGGCACTTGGGGTGAGACCCGGGAACCACAGCTGGTCTCAGCCTCCTTGAAGACCTCACGGCCCTGCGGAGGGCTTCACACCTGTATGCTCATATCCCAGTTAGAACACTGGGAACACTTCGGGGTTCGACAGTCTAGAGGTGTGGAAAACTTACAAAGATTCAAGAAAAGAATGGATGGAAATATCTGCAGCGTTTGGAACATGAAATATATGAGGCAAAAGTCAAAAATTAGGTTTAGCTAGCTTGGAGAAGTAGAGTTGGTAGGAAAGTTAGTAGAAACAGAGTTAACTTTTTGATCATTTTTAAGTGATTACATATATACTTACACGAAGAAAGATCTAGTGTACAAAAACGTGTGAAATAGACACAAGAGAGGTTATTTATGCCTGTATTATATACACAAATACACACAGATTGGTTACAGGCTGATATTTACACAGTATTTACCATGGGCTGGGTACCATTCTAAACTCTACGTACAGCTGCGTGTATATTCACTCATTTAGCTCTTTGGATAACCCGATGAAATAGATACAGATATTATTCTTATTTTAGGAGGAAGAATCTGAGGCACTCAAAGGTTAAGTAACTTGCTCTTGTTACCATATGGATCTGGAACTTAAATCTAACTGGACTGGTTGCAGTGTCATATACATATACATACGTGTATATACACGTATATATACATAGATATATGTTATATACGCTGTGAGTTTATGCATGTATATATCCATCTTTCTAGATACATACTATATAGCTAGCTATGTAGTACTATGGGTGAGTATACCCACCCATCCACAGACATACAGATGCACATATGTGTGTAGGTAATGTCTTAAAGAACACACATACACATTTTGCTTTACAAAAAGATGCAGTTTGCTTTCAACAATAAGCAATACTTATTTACACAATAACTTTTAACATTGGGATTCACAAACAAGTAAGCAAGAATTTTGAAGAGAAAAACACTTCCGCGATCATGTGATAACCCATTACAAATCCCTTGTTGGGAAAGGTTTTTGAGACAGATTAACTGGAAGGCACGAGTAGTTCAATGGAAAGTCTTGTATATTTGTTCTGAGTCATTTTAGCATGTGATGGATAAATATGGTGAAAAATGTGTTCTTTCAGGATTTTCCTGAGGGAAAACATAAAAGCCTGGCTTTTAAATATTAAGGCCCTGAAATTCGGTGACTCAATGACTTATTGTTCTCTAACTGGCTAATTGGCAGGGGGGCAGGGGGTTGGTATTGGGGAGGATGGCATGTTCTTGAGGAGACTGCACATCAACAGGGCCATTAAAAAGCTTGAGTTTGGGTTTGTTTTTGCTTTCCCTGTTGTTATTTTAGTAAATTAGGCAAGGTGCTTAAAGGATTGCCCAGGGAAGGAGTTGAAATGCCAGTTTTACAAATACCATCTAAAATTTTCTTGGAAATAGGTCTGGGTTTAATGCGATGATCTTTTTTTTTTTTTTTTGGTTAATGTTTATTTATGTTTGAGAGGGAGAGAGAGACAGAGTGCTAGTGCAGGAGAGGCAGAGAGAGAGAGGAAGACACAGAATCCAAAGCAGGCTCCAGGCTCTGAGCTGTCAGCACAGAGCCCGACACGGGGCTCGAGCCCATGAACCGGGAGATCATGACCTGAGCTGAAGTTGGACGCTTGACTGACTGAGCCATCCAGGCGCCCCATGCAATGATCTTTTAAACGACGAATATGCACGTGGTTCTAAAAATTAAAATATTCTTTTATTTTCTATTGGTTTACTTGAGAGACAATTTAGAAACCTTCCTATGTGGGATTGAAATTCTTTAATTTCCTAAATATTTGTGATTTGATCATTATAATGCAAACTCAGCTGAAAGGTTAATTCAAAATGAACTCACAACATAATCATTTGGTCAATTTAATTAAGTAGTACTGAGTGTAAAGAGTGTGCAGCGATAATGAACAAACATAAGCTGAGGGTGAAGGGTCAAAGTCTCCGAAGGTCGAGGATGATGAATAAGTAAGGAGGGTGATACCAGTTACACTGGCCCTCCTTGTTCCATTGTGCTGAAGTCGTTGATAGTTAATGAAATATTTGAGTATCAAAGACAAGAGACAAAGGTGCTTTATGGAATACTGGTGACCAAAGTCTTCTTGTGAAAGGGCAGCTGCTCAACTTGGTTGATTGATGCCCATTAAGGGCCAAATTAGCCTATTTTTAAAACACAGAAGCCCTGCAGAGCCATCCTTTCCCTAGTTTCATATTCCCCTTTGTCTAGTAGGATGTGTGCTGTGAATGTAAATGGACTCTTCAGACGTAGTTACAAAGTGACTCGTGGAGCATCCATAAACATTTCTGTCTTGTCAGCCGGATTTCCTCGGGGGGCTGGGTCTGCCACCTCCCCTGCCCTGCCCTGCCCTATCCGGTCTCCCCTACAGTTAGGGATCTCTGGGGGACAGGGAGCGTTTTCCCCTGCAGCTTGCACCCTGCCCATTCTTAGCCAAGCTTTCTGCTCCAAACCTTTCCTTGTGTCCTGACTCTGGTGGTGAGTGGAGCTACAACTCTAGGATCTCCACTTGGATCTTTCTCGAAAAAGACCAAAAGCGGGTAGCAGGGCCACTGCCTATCCCATGCCCCTCCTCCTGGCACTGCCCAGCTCTTGTCATCAGAGGCGACCTTCCACACAGGAGGTACCATTAGATCATATCAGCCCCAGGAGAGAAAAACCATCAAGCACTAGAAGAAAAAGGATGGCAAGAGTCTCAAAGAACTTATTTTAATCGTCTTCACTTTTCCAGAGCTACCAACAATACCTGGCAGTCACGGGTGTTCAATAAATACTGGTTGTACTGAACTTAGACTCCTTTTCTTCCTCCTCCCAACGTCACCTTCAGGATCAGCAGCCCTATTGGGGGTTTCTTATGAAATTACCATAAAATCTTTTACTTATAATGCCTCGCATGTGAATTGTCCCAGGTCAACAAAATTTCCAAAATTCAGATGCCTTAATTAAAAAAAAAAAACTTTTTAAGAGATAAGGTATGGTATATAATTTGGAATATAAGGCATAATAATAAAGAAATGAGTTTTAAAACTCTGTAAGTGTTAAAAACTGGCAATTACCAAAATGCCCTTTAATAGTGGAATGGATAAATAAACTGTAGTATAGCCACACACTGGAATACTATATAGCAACAAAAATAAACAGTCTACAGCTACACAGAAAAATATGAATGAATGTCACAAATATAATATTCAGAGAATTAAGCCACATACAAAAGAATACAGTGTAGGAATTCATCTATATAAAGCACAAAGCAGACTAAATGATCTATGCTATTAGAAGTCATGATAGTGGTTGCCTCCTAGGCAGAGGTTCTCAACCAGGAGTGATTTGGTCCTCAGGGCATATTTGGCCATATCCGGAGAGATAGTTTTCGTTATCACACCGGAGATGGGAGTTGCTACTGGTGGGTAGAGGGTAGAGGGTAGAGGCCAAGGATACGGCTCAGGATCCTGGAATACATAGGACAGCCTCTCCCACCCCCAGCAAAGAACTCTTCGGCCCAAAACATTAATAGTGTTGGGGTTGAGAAGCCCTATCTTAAGAGGAGTCATGGCTGAAAACATACAGAGGAAAGCTTCTGGGGTCTGGTAATATTCTGTTTCTTATCTGCTTGCTGATTACACAAGTGTGCTCCATTGGAAAATTCATCAAGCTATACACATGGCATGTGTACTTTTCTAGATATACATTATCTGTCAACAACATGTTTTTATTTTATTTTTTTTCCACGTTTTTTATTTTATTTTTGGGACAGAGAGAGACAGAGCATGAACGGGGGAGGGGCAGAGAGAGAGGGAGACACAGAACCGGAAACAGGCTCCAGGCTCTGAGCCATCAGCCCAGAGCCCGACGCGGGGCTCCAACTCCCGGACCGCGAGATCGTGACCTGGCTGAAGTCGGACGCTTAACCGACTGCGCCACCCAGGCGCCCCAACAACATGTTTTTAAAATGCTAAAAAGCTACCTATGCTTTAGTAAACCTTTGTTTAATAAAAAATATACCCTAGGATTCAAACAAAGAATATGCTAAGCAGCTCTCAGCTTACATTAACCAAAATCATCTAGACTTAGTAGAAAACATAAAAAAACAAGTAACATGTTATAGAAAACCCTAAATGTTTAATGATAAGACACAATTTAAATCTTTCACTCATCGAATCTTGCACTGAATATTAGAATTTAGGATGCACTTTAAAATGGCAATGACAATTTCATAAAAAAGAATCATGCACTAATAAAAAATGCATGAATGTTTTATTTACCAGAAAATCCTGCTTGATCTGTAGGTGGGAATCTGGCCAAGTCACTTAGAATCAGAATTTGTTGTGTCAGCATCTGCAGAGACCAAAGAAGACATTATCTACTTTAAAATGCCTCAGTGCTTTCCACAGCCTCTTGTTGGGACCTCTCTTCAGCCCGCACATCTGCAGCGTCTCCTGCGCTGGGGTTGTTGGTTCGCAAACCAGACCCATACATGGAGGCCAAGCAGAGACCCAAGGAAAGGGTAGGCCACTCCAGATTGGCAGATGGCAGGTTTAACAAGCAAGGGAACTTACTTGCCAGGCTTGTCTTGGGTGGCCATGAGACGAGTAGACCCATACCTACTGCCAGAATCTTAAAAAGTTTACATAAATTCCTGGACAGGGTTCAGTCATGTATAACGACCTTCCAGAGGGCCTCAACACCACCTACCTCACTATCTCGAGTCTGTGCCCTTGAAAATGGCTCCAGTTGTAGGAAAGGTGGGCAGAAGTTACATTCCAAGGACAGGAGAGGGGTTGGGGAATCTCTCATTACCCACTAGCAGCTTGTGGGTCAACTTGGGATCACATCCTCTTGATGACCTTCCCAACAGTAATGAGGTCCTTTGGCCCAGGAAATTTACAAGATTTTCACTGAATGAATTGTTCTCAACAGAGTGTTCTGAATGAGAAAGTCTACTGTGGTCATCCTGTCCTCACCTCCCATTTGTATGTTGTATGTGTTGAGGGCAAATAACTTCTCTTCTTAGTTCCCAGGCCTCCAATCAAGCCTCATGTGGAAGGAGGTAGGTCCCAAAACCATGGACTCCAATCCAGATGGAAAGAGATCTTGGAAGGCGGTAAGTCTATTTTGCATGTAGAGGAAACAGGAATAATTATGGCCAGAACATAAGGCTGTGAAAGATCATTTACAAAAATGACCATAGTTACTTTCTTCCCTCAATCTAGACCTCCATGAACCATGACTTTGCAGTTCTTTCCCTGGGGAGATGGAGTCCATTTCACCCCTGCTTGAAATCTGGACTGGACTTGGGGCTTGTTTTGATTAAAAGAGTGTAGGGAAAGTGAGGCCATTCCAGTTTGGAGCCTAATGCTCAAGAAGTCTCGCCCACTTCTGCTCACAAGAGCCATGCTCCTGCCTCGTGAATAAGCCTGGGGTGGTCAGCTGGATAATTAGAGACCACATGGAGTAGAGACAAGCCATTCCAGATGAGGTCATCTTAGACCAGCCAGGCCCAGCTAATCAAGGGGATGCCCACAGATATGCAAGTGAGTCCATCGAAGACCAGAAAATTAACTCAGCTGAGCCCAGTTCATACTGGCAGCCCACAAAATCATGAACCAAATAATTTAGAGTGATTTCTTGTATACCTTTGTCCTCAGAAAGATGACTGTAAGCAGCTCTGGCATTTATTCTATTCACGTCCAGTCCAGTTTTATGAATAGCCCCTCTTTCTCAATAGTTGGCCTAGCTCACATAGCGTAACACGGTGGCCAGGGAGTTGGATGCTTGGTGGCCATATCTTGGTCCTTTTCAGAAACTGGGGTGATGGAATAGACTGTGAGATAGTGATGCTTCCCAAAAGGCAAAAATGCACAACGCACAGGTTGCACCCTATCTCATTGCCTCTAATGTGAGAATTTAGCTGCTACGATGTTTCCAACTGGTTGGTCACTCATTGCTTTGTAGATTCTGTCCTCACCACGGACACCAGAGAAATTCATTTATTCGTTATTCTACTTGCATGATTTGAAACATGAAGGATCACGAGGAAAAAAAGTCAATCAAAACAAGTTTTGTCTTTTGAATGCTTCAGTGTTTGGATTTCTGGATGACTTATCTTCTACCATATTTTATCCTTGAAGTATATCAGAGATCTTTTCTCCTGAGAGTGAAGGAAGGAAGTGTTGGCCAATTTTACACTGTGACATGTTACAGAATGACACTCCTTATAGCAAATGCTCCCGTTTGTATGGAAAGTAGAATTAGAAGCACAAAATGAAGAAAGAGATGTTAATGCTTGAATAATAAGTACAGAGCATTGGCAGATAATGGACAAAAGAACACTATTTCCTTTAATCTTACTTAATAAGCTTTGTCTTCTAGCCTTTTGATTTTTTTCTGGCTGACTGCGGATGCGCTTGACTTGAATTTATTTACTTTCAAAAATAATGAACACTAAGAGGTGGACATGGTGCGCGAGTGGGAAACGCAGTGGAAAGCACTGACAGAGCTTACTAATCCTTCAGGAGATGAAGAGTGTGTGGGTTCCCTCTGTTGAAACATTGGTTTTGTGATGGGTAATTCACCAAATCATCCTGGTACGTAAACCACTCAGGAATCAAGAAATGAATTCTAATACATTCATAGGATGGAATGATCTGCAGCTGTTGAATAGTGACAAGGGGAGTGTACATAACATTTTGCCAAGTGAAAGAAATTTCTAGCAGTATATTATATTATCATTTTCATTACACACACACACACACACACACACACACACACACACACACACATATATATACACACATATACACACACACATATATTATATATATATTACCGGTGCGTCTCCAAAGACAGATCATTTGAGTGCATTTCTCCCTTTAATGTTTCTTTCTGTTTCACAGGCTTCCAGTGTTAGAATATATATTTTTTTTTTTCTGTGTCTCCTTCTCTCTGCCCCTCCCCCACTTGTGCTCTGTCTTTCTCTTTCAAAAAAAAAAAGAAAAGAAAAGAAAGGGGAGCCTGGGTGGCTTGGTTGGTTAAGCATCCGGCTTTGGCTCAGGTCATGATCTCACAGTTTGTGGGTTTTAGCCCCGCATCGGGCTCTGTGCTGACAGCTCGGAGCCTGGAGCCTGCTTCAGATTCTGTGTCTTCTTCTCTCTGCCCCTCCCCACTTGTGCTCTGTCTCTCTGTCTTTCAAAGAAAAAAAAGAATATATATATATATATATATATATATATATATATATATATATATATATATACACGACCAGTGGGATCTCCAAAGACAGATCATTTGAGTGCATTCCTCCCTCTAATATTTCTTTATGTTTTACAGGCTCCCAGTGTTAGAATGTATTACATTCATAATTATAAAATATAAAAATGTAAATGTATCAATTAACTATATTGATAGTCATGCTGACAAAATATTTGCAGCCAGAAAAAAACTGATTCCCTCCCTCCTCAAGGTGTGTCCCTCTCGTATGAATTTTGAAATCAGTATTGTAGTCCGATGGGGATATTCTTTTGAGGGCTGCTGGGTCTAAGCTAAACTACATAATTCCTGACATCTACAGAGGACACGCTCTATGTCAGACCCTGTTCTGAGTATTTCATGAGCTTACGCTCATGGGATAGTCACAATATCCTATGAGGTGGTGACTACTGTTATCATTTTACACATGAGAACACGGAAGCGTGGAGATTTGAAGCTCAGACTCCAGGGTTCTTGCTCTTGACAAGTATTCTACAGTTCTCTCCTGTCTTGTGAGACAGGCCTTTCCAAGTATCACTCATCTGAAAAGGAAGGACCTCTTAGAGAAGAACGTAGAACTGTGAACGCAGAGCTGAGGTAGCCACAGAAGGTCCTGATGTTCTTCTCTTTGTCTCTTCGTGGAGGAATTCACCTTGAGTTTTCAGGACAGCATCTACCATGTAGAAGCTGAGGAGGATGTAGGGAAGAAGAGACTCCGGCACCCTATTTGCCTTATGTGGGTCCCCTTTGTAAGGCTTGGGATACAATTCAGGTAACCAAACTGATATCTCAGGACATGGTGTCCATAAGATATTGGTTGTGTGCTAAAATAAAATGTTCTGTACTTGAGAATCGCTGCACTAGGAAAAGTTAGAGGTCTGTTGCAGGACTGCTCAGAGCCTTTATTATGCCCATGTACCTTTTAGTATCCATGAGTTAGATACAGTGTGCACCATTGCCCAACTTCGTTCAACCACAAACATCTTCTCATGGAGCATCTTCTATTAGCACCCCCAAATTAGTGTTCTGTGGGGCAAAATTTGAGAAACACTAGTCTCAAATAATGGTACTCCTTTAAAAAAAAATTTAATGTTTATTTTTGAGAGAGAGAGACACACACACACACAGAGTGCAAGCAGGGAAGGGGCAGAGAGGAAGACACAGAATCTGAAGCAGGCTCCAGGCTCTGAGCTATCAGCAAAGAGCCTCATGCGGGGCTCGAACTCACGAACCGCGAGATCATGACCTGGTTTGGAGTTGGCCGCTCAACTGACTCAGCCACCTAAGCACCCCTCAAATAGTGGCATTCTTGATGTTATTTCCATTTTTCCTAGTCTTCAGTGATTTTTTTTTAACATCCCAACCTTATCTCAAGTGTTCTCTGGAGACACAAGGAAAAGATTTGTGTCCTTGTTTGGGTATGTTGATTAGAAGAATAGTAGTAATCCACTGAGGCCAACATGGTGGAAGGAAGGTGGGGGAAATAAATCTTGGTGCTGGAATAGGAACAGGGTCTGAAACTTCACCAAGTCCACCATGAGCTCTCTCTCCATCTACAGTAAACTGTGGGAGGTTGTTAATGAAGCAACGTTTCCTTCTAGTAATGTTAGTTGAGCTTGGCCTGTTGAACTGCAGAACTTGCTATATGATACACATGGTTACCAGAGGAGCATATGGAGGAGCTCATCACCAGTGACCTGATTCAAAAGGCACGATGGGGTGGGAATGATGCTACATTCTCGTTTTTTAGATGGCAAAGGAATGAGAGATGTTTATATAACTCAAAAGGTCGTGTAGAAAGTCCTTTTCCAAGTTTGCCTCCTGCACACGCTCATCTTCAAAAATACTGTAGAGTATATATTTGGTTGAGTTGTAAGGTTGTACACGGAAAGAAGTTGAACATTCATGCTAGGAAGAGACTGCTGGTCAATTATTAGGAGCATTACTGCGCTTGGTAATACAACCAACTGATAAATATTTCAAAAACGTTTTTGTGCGTGCCTTGGAATTACAAGTATGTCTTATTTAAAGAATGGTGGAGAGGGAACAAGAATAATGAGGGAAGAGCATAGAAAATCACTAAAATAACTTGTTAGACGGTCTCTGACTTACAACCCACTTCATTCAGTTAGTAAGGCTAAGTTATCCGTTTGGCAGATGACCCACTTCCTCAATGACCTCAGCAAGATCAGCTGAGCCAGTCCAGTCCCAAAGAACCACCCGGCTACCCCAATGAATGATGAATTAGTAAGTGCTTATTGTTTGGGTTTTTAAAAATTTTTTTAAATGTTTATTTATTTTTGAGACAGAGAGAAACAGAGCATGAATGGGGGAGGGTCAGAGAGAGAATCTGAAGCAGTCTCCAGGCTCTGAGCTGCCAGCACAGAGCCCGACATGGGGCTCGAACTCACGGACCGTGAGATCATGACCTAAGCTGAAATCAGACGCTTAACTGACTGAGCCACCCAGGCGCCCCAAGTGCTTATTGTTTTAGGTTGCAAAATTTTGACGTGGTTTGTTACACAGCAACATCTAGCTGATGCAGTGTCCTTGGCATGGTGAAGATCTGGAGTCTTTCCCTTGATGACCTAACCCCACTTTGGCTCTTAACGTCATAACAGAACCTCTGAATTTCAGCCAAATCCCACATCAGGTCTCCGGCCTTGGCAAGCCACCTCCCATCCCCTGCAACGATATTGCCTACCCCCTCCTGACAGTGGCCCCTGCAGGCTTGCTGGCCCTCAATAATCGGTATCTTCCACTCCATACGGGGAGTATGCAGGCATTTGTGGATTTCTTCCATGCTGTATAACAGCTGAGGGAGTGTCGGGGTTCCATCTCCTATTCTTTCTCACCTTAAGTTGGACACAGTTCCACTCCTGCTTGGCAGCGGCTGCTCTGTGTTGCCAGATGGGAGCCACGTGGGGCTGTCTCCTTCCAGAGTCACAGATGAGCTACGGAAATAAAGGAGTACCATGCAAATAAGAAAGCCACCATTGCTTGCATTTGGTAGAGTCAAAAGCAGACAGGAGAGTAGGAAAGTTTTATAACAAAAGAGAAAAGGAAGGTGTTAAGTATGATCTGATTGGAGGCTGTCGGCAGAGGAAGTCTGGATGCAGTCTAACTAGAAGCGGGGCATCTTACACGATTGGTTTAGAAAGTATGTTTGGCTCTCTCTGTTTGATCCTGACTTGGGAGCTGGGGCAAAACAATTAACAAGTTGGCAATTATTAACAAAATGCTAATTGTTCTGGGCCAGATGCTGCAGAGGTTGTGTTTTTGCTTCCTGAACTGGTTGCTGCAGAAGTTGTGAGCCAGCATTCTATTGTCATACATGGTCTGGTCATTTTCCTTTGTATATTCAGTCTCTCAGTCTCCCTTTTGGTAATTCTCTCACTCCTGCGAGTGATGGGTTGGCCAATTCAGGGAAGGCTACAGATCCAGATCTTCGCTGTGGGGATGGTTCAGTTGTCTCCATGGTCAAGTGCATAACTGCAAGATCACCTTGAGCTTTTGGTTGTTGTGTTGTCACGGTGATTATCTGTCAAGAGAGTAGCTATGCAGTAGGATTTACTATTCTGGATAGGATGCCAGAGACCAACATCATGACCACTGACAAAAAACAAGAATAATTAATAGTCCCTGTAAGACACTTACAAGAACCAGGAATCCCAAATGCCCATCCCAGGCCCAGTAAATGAATCCCAGGGGCCATAAAGATCAACCTAAAAATGTCAAGTAGCTGTTTACCTAAGGCAATGTATTACCTGTTCTACTTTGCCTGTTTCTTTAGACTAAGTATTAGCAAAGACTAGCAATGGCACAGATACCACCAAGACCAGCCAGCAAAAAATCAAGGGTAATATAATTGTCCATCGTTACTTGTGCCAGTGAGTTGAGATTGGTCTGTACATCATCTAGGGTGGAGGTGGTATTGTTAATCATTTCTGCCAAAGTTAATAATTATTTATTTATTTACTTATTTAGAGAGCACATGCGTGAGCGAGTGAGCTAGGGAGGAGCAGAGGGAGAGGGAGAGAGAGAATCTTAAGCAGGCTCTACATTCAGCATGAAGCCTGATGCAGGGGCTCAGTCCCATGCCCCCTGGGATCATGACCTGAGCTGAAATGAAGAGTTGGACACTTAACTGACTGAGCCACCCAGGCTCCCCACTGATAAGTTTTTTTTTTTCTAGATTTTCTGCTTATAAGATTTCCCCATTGGAAACACTGCTGTGATTCTTCACATAAACAACTGGTTAGTAATTTCTCAGAATGCCTGGGTAATCAAGAATGGGCTTGTTTGGGAACTTGCATCTCAGTTGGAATTTGCTACGTTCATGATTTCTAGAATTAGGATCTCTGTATAGCGATGTCTTGGCATACTATTGCTAAAGTGCATGAAATATGAGTCAGAGGCAAACAAGACCAGGCATTCTGTCTGCAAAAGAAGTAGTATCCAGTAGGGGGCACATGGAGACCCAGGAAAAAAAGAGTCCCTGATGGTGGAAGAGGAGGTCTTCCATTAGCCCAGTTACAGTTTTCATCTCTATTAATGTCTTCCAGGTGGCAAGTAATTGGCCCATCACCCCATGAAGGTGGTTGAATTCCAATGTCTTATAATAATTGGTTCTTTTTCTGAGAGAAGGGCACCACCAAATTCATGCGTTGATTTAATTAAGGTCATTTGTCTATTTCGATGCAAATGCCATTCCTTATGGTCTTGCTTATTAAGACTGAAATCCCCCCGAGATTTTTTATCATGATGATCTGGTGATGGATGCCATATACAGCAATCAGCGAGACTCAAGGCAGTGGTTACTCTTTGGGATAATCCAAGAATGGCATTAGGATGCGTATGTTATGACCTAACAGTTATAATAAAGACCAAAAGGGCCATTATGGGTGGACAATAACCAAGGGTCTATAGGAAATGAGCAGAATGGTTATAAGCGAGCAGATGAGCAAGCTAATTCCAAAACAGGAATTAGCCAGGAGCCTCGTCCTATGTCTCAGGCAGTGGCTGTCCACTATCCTAAGTTATTTGCATATTCCACAGACCTTGGGTCAGCTACCTACTTTCAAAAGTTGGCTGCTACTAGAGGATATCTGAGGATTTGAAATTTGAGGTCCTTTAATGTAGTAGACTGCCAACTGTGTGGAATTCTGAATGCTTCTTTAATTATGAAACATGGACCCAAGGATAGACTCCCTGGAGTTTCACTGCTATATTTGTTGCTAACAGTATGTGGTAGGGTCCATTCCAACGAAGTTCAAGAGTAGTTTTTCTTTGATGTCTCTTCTAATAGGTGAAATTTTCTGGTTTAAGATTGATAGGAGGCTGAAGCTGTTTAGGAAGATGTTGTGAGAGGGCAGTCTTAACCTGTTGATGATGGGACTGAGTACATGAGTCCTTTGCAATGTTTTACCAACTCTGCAAGAAACAGGGTAGAATATCAGAAATGAAATTCCTAAATGTGTGGGTCTTGCAGTTATGAGATCATAGGGGGATAATGACGTGTGCCTGAGGGAGTGGACTGAATGGCCACAATCTCCTACAGCTCATCTTTTCTTTGTGTGTATGATTGAATTACGGTCTAATAAAATTCTGCTGGAAATGTTTTGGGTATGTCTTTTAGCAGACTTTTCTCCAATTTGGGGGGCCCTTTTGTACCCTCAGGGTTATTACAAAAGAGTGACTTGGTAGACCCCTTTCTGTGTTTGTTTGATCAGTTTTTTGCCATCCAGGATTTAGCATCTGATGTTTTGATCAACACGTGTACAAGTTGATATAGTTCAGGTAACCTTGGGACATATGCACCCAAAAGAAAGGTAAATTCTATCAATAGTAGCTGGCCTTCTCTGGGTTAGGGAAATTCTGAATTCTAACTGTAAATTCAGCTTGGGTCCAAGGCATACCTGACTCATGGCAGGAATGAATTTTTAGAAGCAACCAGCATTTAGGGGTCTTAGGAAAGTCAGTAGGAAAAGATAGGGGATCTGGACAAGGGAAAGAAGAGAAAGAAGTTATCAGAAGTGTGGAAGGAGAGAGATCAGAAGGAAAAGAGGGATGAAGGAGAGCTGTATATAAAGAGGGAACTGGAGGACAAAGAGGGAGAATTTACTCAGGTAATGAGTCTAATTTGTCATTGCTTAGGATTGTCAGGCTTCTCATTGGCTTCGGCCAAAGAACCTTATGGTGAAGCAATTTTTTTCAATCAGAATTTCATTTGGAGGCCTCTGCATACCAATAAAAATTCTGCCTATTAAATCTGAGAAGTCTTGGATCCTTTGTTTTCTAAGGCACCTCCCAGATGAACAATTTTATTCAAGCCAAGTGTTCCCAGGGTGGCTACTGAAGCTCCAAATCATCGCTGGTGAAGAAGTGCCATATTTTGAGAATTAGGATTATAAGAAGAGTTCAGGTAGAAAGGAGGAGTTTCTCCTGGAGGAGGAGGAGTAAAGGATTTAGACCGAGATGAGATGGTCCCTTGGGAGCAGGCAACCCACTGTAAAGTGATGCTTGTGCACTTTGTAGCTTGGCCCCCAGCCTGATGGTTTGGCTGCCTCTGAACACAGACTTGACCATCAGCACCTCCAGGCAGGTGGAAAACCGAAGAGAACATTCAGCAAAGAGAACATTTTCTCTGGATCAAAGCCAAGCTTTCAGAACAAAAAGAACAAAAAATGTGATGGAAGGAAAATCTCACCCCGTCTTACAGGTAACGTGGCAAAATTTGCCCCAATGGGCTTTGCTTTGCTGGGAACCACAAACTCAGGCTCAAAGGGACCTATGCTTGTTTCCTATTCTGTGATTCTCCTTCATATGGCAAACACTTTTGAGAGCACATCACACAAAACAGAAGCGCAAAAGAGCAAAGGGTTAAAAAAAAAAAAAAAAAGCCTGATTACATTAAGGATGCCAAGCCAATAGGTACCAAGAACAAAACCCAGGTACCGAACTGAGAATAAATAGTGGAGGAATTTCATGTCCAGAGAGCAGAGCTCGGGACCAGGGCTGGTTCGCAAATGTTTGGTGAGAACCTGACAAGCCACAGTGGCGAGGCACAGGGGGCCTCTGTGGGCACCTCGCCTGGTAAAGGCTGGGGTCCGTGGCAGTGGGCAATGCAGTTTGTCTCAGTAGAACCTTTAGGAAAACCAGAAATAAATGAAGACCACCCAAATGAAAATAAACAGAAGCGTTTTGTTCAGCACTTGTGTTTGGCAGAGGCTCAAAGGCAGGCAGGGGAATAGAAAGCTTTATAATGAAAAAGAGGAAAGGCTTCCAGCAACCTCCCTGGCTGTAGGCTGGGGCACGAGGAAGCCGGAAGCAGGCTACCTAAAAGCAGGGCAGTCCTACGTGATTTTGGAGCGCATTTGGCTTTCTCGGTTGGCCCTAAGTTGGAAGCAAGGGCCAAAAAATAAGGAAGCCGGTAGCCAGTGACCAAGTCCTGATCATTGAGGGCTGATTGCCGCAGAGGCTGTGGTTTGGCTTCCTGCCTGGTTGCTGGAGAGGTCATGGGTCAGAGTCCTGTTGTCATCTATGGTCTGGCTATTGTCCATTGGTACACTCAGTCTCTCAGGGGCTCCACTCCGCTGCCCCAAATGCTATGTGATTCTCATCTTCTCACCACCTTCCCTCACTTGCTATTCTCAGCGCCCTGCGGACCAAGAAAGATCCACAAGATTCAGTCCTGCACCTTTGGGAGAACCAGCATTATTATTATTTTTTTTTTTAATTTTTTTTCCCAACGTTTATTTATTTTTGGGACAGAGAGAGACAGAGCATGAACGGGGGAGGGGCAGAGAGAGAGGGAGACACAGAATCGGAAACAGGCTCCAGGCTCTGAGCGGTCAGCACAGAGCCCGACGCGGGCTCGAATTCACGGACCGTGAGATCATGACCTGAGCCGAAGTCGGACGCTTAACCGACTGCACCACCCAGGCGCCCCAGGTGCCATGTTTAAAAAATTTTTTTTTTCAACGTTTATTTATTTTTGGGACAGAGAGAGACAGAGCATGAACGGGGGAGGGGCAGAGAGAGAGGGAGACACAGAATCAGAAACAGGGTCCAGGCTCTGAGCCATCAGCCCAGAGCCTGACGCGGGGCTCGAACCCACGGAAGGTGAGATCGTGACCTGGCTGAAGTCGGACGCTTAACCGATTGCGCCACCCAGGCGCCCCAAACCAGCATTATTTTTTACCTACCACACTCATTCCAAATGATTCCCTTGCTCTTCTGGTAGAGAGATTTCTTCTTTTTCCTCCTCCTCCTTGTCTTTCTCCTCCTCCTCCTCCTCCTCGTCCTTCTAATTCTCCTCTTCCTTCTCCTCCTTATTTTTCTTCCTCGTCTTTTACCCCTTTTTCTTCTCCTCCTTTTCCTTCTTCTCCTTTCCTTTTCTACAGAACAGAATCTTCCTCCACATTATATCCCCTTTCTTTCCAGATCTTTCTTGTCTCCTGGAGTCATAAGCCTCTTGGCTCTGCCTTAAAGGTAGTGATGATCATAGTGGAGGAGGGAATTACTGAGAGGAGAAATATCCTCAATGAACCGTCAACACTGCAGCCAGCATGGAAATGCTTCATCTCTGGAAAGAATTTCAAAACACATGAAAATTCAGGTCACCTGACTAAAAAAAAAAAAAAAAAATCAATGTGAATATTCAGCATGCGCAAAAGCTTCTGCACATCTTTGAATTGTAAATGTTGGTGGATGAGCATTTTCTCTGGCATCTTCATTCGTGTAATAAATATTTATCCAGCACTTCCTATGTGCTAGGCTCAGTGAGCAAAGCAAAAATCTCTGCCCTCATGCAGCTTATGCCCTAGTGGGGAAGACAGACAATAAGTAGTAAACAGAATAAGAAAGTTCATAGTGTGTTAAAGGGTGACAGGTGCTATGGAATAAAGAAAATGCAGAGCAGGGCAGCGAGTGAGAGGGGACAGATTCACCTGCCTGGGGATGCATGACTGCCACTGCAATGGCAACTTTATTGCTAAAGCCTCCGTGAATAAGATCATGGCAATTAAACCATCCCTCAGGCTTTGAGGATTGTTCCGAAGGGGATGCACACTCACACACAGGGCACTGGCTAAGTTTCCGGGCATTATTGCTAATGTTATTAGTCCCCAGCACAACCGCAGGCTGAGTCAGCTGCTTCAGACCTCAACTGGTTCAGGGTTCAGAGAAGCATCCTATCTGATTTGGCTGTAGAGGTTAACAACCAACCCTGGGCTTTATCGTGGGGACCTAATTTATAGTAAGAAAATTCTAAGAGAAGACAGTCGCAAATGAAGGCTCTGTAAGTTGGTAATCATCTATACTCCCGTGAAATAACATTTTTTATCAGTATCTCTTAGCATCAGCAGGATTCCTTATTGGATACTATAATCAGTGAATGACAAGATTCTATAATTACTTCTATACTGTCCTTCCAAGATAGAATCAACTTTACTAAAGAAGGCAATAAAGCTTTTTAGAAGCCATTATTTAGTAGGGAATGAATAGCTGTATAAAAAATATTCATTGTTCCATTGTTTCGTCTAGTATGATCTATTTCATCAACGCAAGATACACATACGGTCACATGTCTTTTGTTTTTCCAATTAATCACTGCTGAAGAGCAGAGTCCAGGATGCCCATTTTGAAGCCTCCCGTTTCTCCTTGGATTGTCCAAAAACATGAGTGCTCACTTAGTGAACACTAAACTCCATCCTGTTTCCTCATACGGCATGCAGACTGGATGTATGTTGTGGTCCTCTGCTCTCCTACCGTGCTGGGTGGAGCTCTGAGGACTGGTCCCATGCGGCGGCTTGGTTTGTCAAAGTTGGTGTGAACGCATACGTTTTCATTTCTCCAGGACAAAGGCCCAAGGTGAGATCGTTGGGTTGTGTGGTAGGTTCGGTTTTTGTCGGAAAAGCAATAGCCACACTGTTTTCCAGAGCGGTTGCACCTTTGTACATGCCTACCAGCAATGTGTGAAGTGTCACAGTTTCTCTGTCTCCTTGCCGGGATTTGGTGTCGTCACAGTTTTGTTATCCTACCCATTCTGAGAGTATGTAGTGATACCTCATGGTAGTTCTCACTTCCATTTCCCTTGGCTAATGATGTTGAGCATCTTTTCGTGAAATATCTCTTCATGTCATTCGCCCATTTTCTAATTGGACTGTTTGGGAGTATACTATTGAATGTTGAGAGCTCTTTATATATTCAAGATACAAGTCCTTTGTCAGAGATGTTATTTGAAAATATTTTTTCCCAGCATACCACTGTCTTTTCATCCTCTTAATAGGGTCTTTTACACAACAAATGGGTTTAAAACATTTTTTGGTGAGGTCCAATTTAGCCAATTTTCCTTTCACCCACTTGCTTTTCATTCAACAAATAATTACTGCATGTCTACGGTTTATCAAGATAATGTTCCAGGTGCCCATAGGAATCAAAGATGTGACATGGTCCCAACTTCAAGGCATTTCCAGTCTAGTTGGGGAGATTGGTGATACACCCAAATAACTAATATTACCTAACAAGTGTTACGTGGAATGGAAGAGGTAGAGATACATGTTTGTTTTTTGTTTTTTAAAGTCAGATATTATGTTTTGGCTGAGAGCAAAGTAGTGGGCAAAGGTTTCATCGCTTCTATGCCAGCAGATGCCACAAAATGGTATGGAAACTTCCTTTATAAACTCGTTTTCTCCCAGATTGAAACAATCGTTTTTAGATAGCTAACATATTAAATCTCATTATGTGCCAAGAATTTCACAAACATTGTATCAATAATAATCTTGCCGGGCAGTGGAGCGGATTATACCATATTTTAAATTTAGAGAATCTAGGATTCAGCAAAGTTAAGTAACTTGTCCAAGGTCACAAAGACAGGAAGCAGTAAGGTCATAGGAGCACCCTGGTCTTTTGTGATTAATGCTCTTTTAATTCTACCCAGAATCCTCCTGAGACATGTCCTTTTCCTGCCAGTATAAACTCATCAATCTCCTGGCTAAGAAATGGACTGTCTGATTTATGTTTTAAAAAGATGAGATACATATCCTTGGTGCACAAAAGTCAACGAGCTCTTCTTGATAAAGGAAGAATCCATTCAAACTTTTACAGTGGTCAAGATGATGCAAAAAAATGGAAAAACAAGCACTACCCGTGAGTCAGGAGAAGCAAAAGAAGGGATGGATATTGCTGGAATTCAGTAAAATTTTGCTGAATGACAGCCCAGGATGGAGTAATCAAGGGGGTAGCACTTTAGGTCACCTTCTAGCAGGCTGATTGTTACCCAAATCATCTTCGAATGCCAAACCTTTCACGGAATGTTTTAAAAAAAAAGTCAGTAATAGCTCAGGCAAAGGATGGAAGCTGTGCCTGCTTCTGACTCTATAAGACAACAAAAAGGGAACTGGGGCTCTTTCTTGTGCATAATGTCCCTGGATTTCCATCTGTACTTTCTTCCTGTCTTATTTGTAACCTTGCCCAAATCGCTGAACCCTTCTGCATTTTTCTTTTGAAATGTTTATAACTTAGGAAAGATGTTAGGATCTTGATTCTGAAAGAGGCTGTGAAGTGGCGAATTTATATATTAGGACAGTTTTGCAAACACTTGCATAATGTCAAATAACCTTCGAACCCAGTCCCCGTTCTTGCCAGGATGCAGCCACTACTCGGCAACCCCCAGGTGGAGAGTAAGTCACACCTTTACTCTGCTGGCCTGTGCCAAAAGTTAGACCTACCATTTTGCATAACAAAAGGCAAAAATGGGAACACTGGACAAATA
>NW_024412400.1:7670947-7672366 GCF_014898765.1 Herpailurus yagouaroundi
CCCCCCCCCCCCCCCGGGGAGAGGAAGTGAGAGGCGGGAGCATGGGTGGGAGGGTGTCTTGTTACCTGTGTACCCATTTGGACTTTCTGAATTTCGTCCCATGCTAATGGTATTCAAGTACAGGTAAATAAAATTAAAACTGAATGTAAAGAAAAAAGGAACAAAACACAAACTTTCTTCCACTTTAGCCCGTCTGTGGCTAATAAAATCCCTTTAAGAGAGGAAATCAGATCTTTAGAGAAATCAACTCATTTTACCTTCCAAGTTCCCTTCCTAAAGTTTTTTCTTCCTTCCTTTTTTCTTTCTTTCTTTCTTTCTTTCTTTCTTTCTTTCTTTCTTTCTTTCTTTCTTTTCTTTCCTTTCTTTCTTTTCTTTTCTTTCTTTTTCTTTTCTTTTTTCTGCTGCGGACAGATCAGCAAAGGAGCCATCCAATTCTACTGAGCAAATCCACACGGAGAGGACACTCTTAATCCACCGGCCTGCGAGAGGATTCCCAGGGTTTTAGGAGTCACCAGTGTAGGGTAGCTCCACAAACGCGTTATTTTGATGGAGGGACTCCCAGGCTGCAGCTAAAACCGACAATGTGTTTTCAGTCTAGTTGTTGGGGCTGAGGCAGTCAGTCTCAGGAAGATTCCCGGCCCTGCGCCTGAAGGATGCAAAGGCGCTAGGAAGCCCTGGCCTGGGGGGGGGGGGGGGAACCTTTCAACTCCCGGGCGTTCCTCCAGCACCTGGACCCCCTGGCAGGGGCCCGAACGCATCCGTCACTTGCGGCCAGCCTCGGGCATCCTTCTGGAAGCGCGGGCTCACTAACCCGGCGGTGCGACGGCGAAGGGGTCTTGGGAGGTTTGCGCGCGCAGTCGCCCGGGGCGGACCCCGAGCGGGGTGCGAACCCAGTCGGGGCGTGTTGAACGACTGGGCGTCGCTACACCGCACATTCCCGGGAGAATGAAAGGAATCCAGCTCAGGGAATGGGTCAGCACAGTGACTTTAAATACCCAGGGGCTGTGAAGAGAGGAAGAGCTGTGTTTGGAGAAGCGCCACGCCGGCCCTGGTGAGGCTCGGGAGAGAGGGCGCCCGCACTCCGGAGGGCGAGCGGCAGCGCTGGGAGAGCCAGGCCCACCCCGGATTCGGGTGACGCGTCACTCCGCGGTCTGGGGGGGGGGGGGTCCGGGCCCCCGGGGCTCAGGGGCAGGGGACAGGAAACACCTTCCTCCAAGGCTGATAGCGACCTGAAGTCTCACCTAGGGGCTCCCGGGCCGTGGCCCCAGCACTGCACTGCGCCGCCAGGAAGAGCCCGAGAAGGGGCGCGGGTCCCCGCCCCGGGCGCGCGCAGCCCCAGCCCCGCCTCCTCCCCATGCGCCCCGCCCCTCCCGGCGCGTGCCGCCCGCGCGCCCGGGGAGCTTCCGAGGAACCGGCCCG
>NW_024412400.1:7677366-7740042 GCF_014898765.1 Herpailurus yagouaroundi
GCCAGCGCCGCGCTCCCGCCTCCTGCCCGCTCCCGGGCTCCCGCTGCGGCTGCGGTTCTGGCGGCCGAGCCCCCGCGGCGCTGCAGCTCAGATCCGGCGCGCCGAGCGACCCGCGCGCCCCTGCCTCGCCGCTCGCAGCTCCCTCATCCACGCGCCGCGCTGCGGCAGGTGCCCCGGGCGTCCTGAGGCGCGGTGGCCTGAGCGCGGCCGCCATCGGTGACCCTGGCCAGGGACCTGCTCCAGCCTGGCCACCCCGCGTGAGTACCGTCTCCTCCCCTCCGGCGGCTTTGCGCCACTGTCCCCCTTGCGTTGCCGCAACTTCGGGGGTGGGTGTGTGGAGGTGCCTCTCACGCTCCCCCACGCCCGCGCGAGTCCTGAACCGGGAGGGTCCCCGGGCACGGCCAGCCTGCCTCTGCGGACGGGCTTGCGGGGGGCGGGGGCGTTGAACTTGCTCGAGGTTCGTCGCAGAGTCGCAACCGCCCCTTTCCCCCCCTTGGCCGCGGCCGGAGCTCGTCCCTGCGTTTCCCTCGCGTTCGCCGTTCCCCGCTGGCCACGTAGCTCCCGGGCTGCGGTTCGCCGCGCACCTACTACGCTGCAGGTGCATCCGCCGGGCGCCTGGAACCACCGGGTAAGCGCCCGGGAGCAGCCAGCGCGGCGGACTTGGCTCTCTCGGACTCTCAGTTTCTGTAAAATGGGGCTAATCAGAGACTCACTCAAGGTCATGGCCCGTGCGCGGAGTGAGAACCCTGGTCGACCGCTTCCGGCCGGGTCCGCGGACTGCCTGGGGAGGGGCGCGCTGTGGCGGGTGGGTGGTCACTTCGGCTTCATCCCGGTCTCTTCCTCTTACTTCCTTCCCTCCAAGTCCGCGGGATTTGCAGATGTCGGGAGCCCGTCTCAAGGGACCCTACAGAGGTTTGGGGGGGTCCGTGGGGGACCTTTGGGGTGAGCGCGGTGCCGAGCGCTTCCGCGGCGGAAATCCCTGACCTGAGACATTTGCAGCATCCCCCCCCAATCCCAGTCATTTAATTTGCTAACGTCTCGGCGGGGTAGGGGCATTTTCTAGGTGCCTGCTCTTAGAGCAGTCCTGCTCCGTTTCCGTTTCCCAGACAAGCCCTGTCCCCAAGATAAGTATGGGAGAGACGAACTGGACATGTCAGTTTGGGTCCAGGGACTTCGTAAGAGAAGCGGGTTCGCTCTGCTGTTGGTTTAGCCAACCCTGGCTCCCATCTGCTCTAGGAAAATGCCTGGAGTCTGGCTTCATTCCTGCCCTCCCTACTCCCTGCCCCTTGATCTGGGTTTGTTGCACACTTTCCCTGGGGAGGGTGGAGTCCAGTCCCAGAATGTGTAACTGTTGCTGGATGTCTGTCGTTTATTCCAGACCCTTTGAGGCAGTTCCAGTGGGTTGTGGGTGGTTCTCAGAGCTTTGGGCTTGGCAGAGACTTACCCCTCCTCTTTTGACATTGTTTCTCTGTCCCTCCAACTCAGCCTACCCCGCCCTTACTCAGCGATCGCATGGCTACTTGGATAGTTTTGTGATGCCTGACAAATATCTTTGAGCCTCAGCTTTTTTTCTTTTTAAAGCAAGCTCTGTGCCCAATGTGGGACTTGAACTCATGACCCCAAGATCAAGAGTCGCATACTCTGTAGACTGAGCCAGCCAGGCGCCCCCGAGCCTCAGTATTTAAAATCTATAAAGCAGAATAATCCTTGTGTTTCAGTCTTTCCAGGGCGGTAAGGGTTCAGGGGACATGGTGGAGGTGAACGTAGAAGGCAGATGGTTCCAGACGATCTGAGCTGTGGGTGGAAGTGGAGGTGATTTCAAGAATTTTTTTACAGCAGTCTCTGAGACCCTAGGCACAGATGTAAAAATCTTTGTTTCTAGAGAAATTTACTCTGCCAAGACTTTGAAAATACTACTTTTCATCTTCCAGTTGATGTCTCTCACTTGGCCATGGGCAGCTACATCTCTCCTAATTACCCCCTGCCCCATCTGTGGTCTTTGTGGGCAGGGAGCTGGCTGGCTCTGCCGGGCTGGGGGCTGTCTGTGGTGGTGGCGAAGCACTGTATCTCTGTGGGGGGGTGTTGTCTCTGTGAAGGTGAAGTGTATCTCTGCGGAGATGTGTGTATCTCTTTGTGGCCTAGGTTTCCTGTGGAGGGGGAGGGACAATTGTTTGCTCCAGGGTCTGCTCATTTTGGGAAAAGTGAAGGGCTAGCCGGGCTCAGCAGTGTAAACAGTGGTATGGCTTGTATCCTGTCTCCTTCCTTCCTGTCCAGAAGGGTAGAAGGAGAGCTCCTCTGTGGCCTTGGTCTTTAGAGAAATCAGTTGGGGCAGACTGGAATACCTCAGAGAGAAATGGGCATACCCTGTTTTGGGTTATTATTGTTTATGCAGTCTTTTGTTGCAAAGGCAAGTTAAAGAGGGACGACGGGTCTGAACTTGGTGACTTTATTTTAACATTATATTAAGCTATGACATAATAACAGAAAATAGCACAGATCTGTACTGTACTGTCAGTGGATTTTCACAAGCTGGACACACCTGCACCTGCCGAGATTAAGACCTAGAATATTCCTCGTCTCCCCATGTCCTCCATAGATCTTATCCCTCAAGGGTAACCATCATCCTGCTTAGTTTTTTCAGGTGAGCTTGATTTTTATTTTCATTACTATTTATTTTACCAGTTTAGTGTCAAAGGTAAAATGAAGCTGCTTGGTGATTTTCTACTTCTTCTTTTAACGGATGCTAACCAAAGGTAGTTGCACATTAACCACCAGTCCAGAAAGCTAGTAGGGAGGATTTGGGCTTAAGATCTAGGTGGAATCTAAACTGGTTGTCTCTTCCTCGCCCCCCAGCTGGTTCTTGGGTGGTGAAAGAAGCCAGACCGCAGATACAACAGCACCGACATTGAGAAATTGAAACCAGGTTGTTCATCGAGTGTATTTGAATAAAGCAGACCTGAAATAGTATCATGAGAAAATATAAATGAAAAAACATATGAATTAATTCTCATTTGAAACATAAAAATGGGAATATTGTGAATTTCTCAATATTAAAAATCGGTAGAGGACCACAGAACTTCAAGGCTGAGTGATTTATAAGCTGTTTGTGCTGTTACCACATGGTGGCGCCACCTTGGCTGGTGAACGGCACTAAGAGCATTCTTTCCCAAGCCCCCAGTAAGGAATCCCAGGAATAAAATCCAACAGTTCAGTATCTCCGGAAATGATTTCCAAAGTGTTTGGCAGGCAGGCCTCCCCTCTGGCGCCTGCTACCCTAAATCCACGGATCGAACCCTATCCCAGCTTTTTAGGAGGGTGGCTTGTGTGTTGGAGAAGGTGGAGTTGGGACATTATGGCCCTCTCTTTGGTAGTATGGAACTGTGGTATGTCCTTGGGATTTTAAAGAGGGTTGACTGAGAAGCTAGCTCAGGTGTGTTGTGATTATTTTGGACTCATTTCACCCCAGAATTCCCCCAAAGGTATGAGAGAAGGAGTTCTCTTTCCTGAGCCAGGTAACTATAGTCACACCGCACTGTCCATGGTGAACTCGGAAGAATAAGACTGCTGCCCTCTGAAATGCCCTCTGTGTTCCACACAGAGGTGGGGGCCAAGTCACATGGGGAGACCACAGGGTGTGGGCTTTTGTATCCAGCTGTGGAGAGGGCTAAGCAGACCATTCTAGTGCCTTTTCCCTTCACTGTCCGTGTGATCAAGATGCTGCCTAGAAGACTGTATTCATGATGGCCACCATGCTAAGAGTATTGCATATTGGCCATGTGCTGGATCATGTATACATATATATCCCTGTATTTTATATATATATATATATATATATATATTTATATATGTATATATATATATACACACACACACACACACATATACACACACATATATATATATCTGTGTATTATATATATACACATATATATTATATAATATAATATATATATAATATTATATATATATGGATATATGGATATATGGATATATATGGGGTTGAGTGCATGCAGCCTGCAACATTGGGACTGAGTGTGTGCTCATCAGAATGTGTAGTCTTACTTCATGTTTAAAATTTTAGGGGTGCCTGGGTGGCTCAGTTGGATAAGCAACCGACTCTTGATTTCAGCTCAGGTCATAATCTTGCGATCCGTGAGACTGAGCCCCAGCATCAGACTCTGCACTGACAGTGTAGAGCCTGTTTGGGATTCTCTCTCTCCCTCTCTCTCTCTGCCCCTCCCCTGCTTGCATGTGTGCTCTCTCTCTCTCTCTCTCTCTCTCTCTCTCAAAATAAATAAATAAACATTTAAAAATTTATTTAAATGAAGGTCTGTTAATTTATTTTTGTAATTTTGTTTTTCACCTAACATTGTTTTAAAAACATATGTTGATAGCATTTGTTGATAACTGAAAGTTTAGTTGATGCATTTTAACATAATATTTCCTTGTTTGGTATCATCAATACCTCACTTGATGGACAAAAAGATATTTTTACTGTTTGCTATTATGAGAAATATTGCAGGGACTATCCTTGATAAGGTCTTGTAGAAATGTGTAAGTGTCTCTAGGATATATATCCCCAGAAGTTGAATAACTGGGTAGTAGGATATGCCTGCCTCAACATCTGTCTGTTACAGGTTTTGCAAATTGCCCTCTGTAGTAGTTGGCCCGATTTACATTCCTACTAGCACCGTGTTGGAGTGCCTTGTGTCCCCATATCTTTGTGCATCAGACGTTTTGATTTTGGTTCATCTGATAAGCATAGAATGTATTTCACTTTGCATTTCACTTTTACTTTAGATTTCCCTGAGAGTCTTTTTTTTTTCTTTAAAGATTTTACTTTTGGGCAATCTCTCCACCCAGTGTGGGGCTTGAACTCACACCGCTGAGATCAAGAGTCACATGCTCTACCAGCCAGGTGCCCCTCACTTAGAGATTGTTAAAAAATACATTTCGGTTTTCAAAGTTTCTTTTCTAGGCATTGCTATATTTTACTAGAGAAAACGTTCAGATCTTAAAACTCCTCTGAAATTTGTATTTCTGTATTGTGTGAGGCAGGGATCTAATTGTTTTCCATACTCAAAACCACTTCTCCCATTATCATTTATTGAATAGTTTCCTATTTTCTCACTTATTTTATAGCAGTCTCCATAATATGCCAGTTTTGTTACATTTTTGGATCTGTTTCTAAACTCTGCTTTGTTAAATCTCTTATGATTCCTCAGCTAATACCATTTTATTGAATTATTAAGGCTGTATAATCTTTTCTTCTTAGCTTTTTTCTTCAAAATGGTCTCGGTTATTCTTGACCCCCTAGGCTTCGACATGAATTTTAGGATCTTTCCTAAAGGTCCATTTTAATGAAAAATATTATTACGGAAATTTGGTAAAATACCAAATAAACTATATTTTTGTGTTTCTTTTTCTTCAAATATATATTGTGCTAATCAAAACTTTTAATTTCCCATAATTTGGTCTCCATTTTAAATGGATTCACTTTATGTGACTCTTCTCTGGCACCAGATATCTTGAATAATAAGGACCATTTGAATATGATTTTTCAAACACATATAGGATCGTTTTTTAAATTCAACAACATACGAGCAATGTTAAAGTCAATGATTATTCTTCTGTGACATTTGTATCCTCGTAATAATTCATTTATGTACCGTAATTTATTTAACAAATCCTTCTTTTTGTTAAAACCTGAAGCACTTTGTACTTTTTATTGTAACTTCATCCTTGTACACATCTCTGTTTCATTTGTATGAATTACTTTGTTGAAAGTTGTTTACTTTTCCTTACATTTTTGGTACACATTGCCAATTAACCCCCCAGGAGAGTTTATAAATTGATTTTGCTATTAGTCGTATATGAGTATGACAGATCCCCATGACTTGCCAGCGATAAATACAATTATTCATCATCATTTCCAGTTTCACGGGCAAAGGAAAAAAGCCAGAATCCTGGGTTGTTTTGTTTATTCGTTTAGCTTTTCTTTTCTAGTAAGACAGAATATATCTTCATGTTTATTGGTTCTTCAAAGCTGACTTCACTATAGAATTTTCCATGAGGGTTGTTTCTCTTTTGCTTTCTGTAAAAGAAACTTGCATTATCACTCTGCTTTTTTTTTTTTTTTGAGAGAGAACAGATTGTTTTATACAAATCATGTTCATATTTTTAATGTTAAATATTCTGTCATATGAAAATACCATATTTCAAAAAGCTGTTCCTCCGTGATGGACTTTAGATTATCTCTGTATTTTTTGGCCATTACGTATATACATGCAATAAACATCCTGGAAATGTATTTATGTGCATGAAAAAGAAATTCTGGGGGATCTGTGCCCAGAAGTGGGATTGCAGGATCATATTATATGCAGTTTTACAGCTTGATGACCTGTTGCCAAACTGCTCTCCAAAGCGGCCATACTCAGTTAAACTTCCGTGGCATTGTGTATGGATAGTGTCTGTCCCATAAAGGAACCGATACTATTAGAGAAGGGAGGACAAAGGCATTGAAAGAAAACATAATAGGTATGCATGTTTGAGTGTACGTAACTATCCTAAAGTTATTTTGGCAAAACTCAGAGGTTGTTGACTTTTTCATTTAGAAACTTGCATCATAGAAACGATTACATAGAAGTAAGACCAGAACAGCATGAAACTGCTAGAAGTTTAGTGGGGGAAAAGCTGGATGAGTAACTTGGTTGGAAACAGGCTGGAAACTTTACTGAAAGCAACCTGACCCCATTCAAATGTACTCTGAGAATCAAGTCTGCATTTGTGGAAGGGACCTAAAGAGAGCCTAATGAAACTGCGTGAATGCTGTCTGAAAACTGTTTCTGGTTTGGTGTTCGACCATGTGTTATATTCCCCCATTTTCTTCTGTCAGTAATTATGAGTTCATTTTTTTTTTTTTGTATATATTTATATATCATCAGCTGGGGAAAGAAAAACACTCTGTACAAAGTTCTTTTGTGGCTGTGATTTACAGCGTAATGCCACAGATACGACAGACACGCGATCTGCAGCTGGGATGCACAAATCCATTCTGTGGGCTGACAATTTAATCTCACTGAGCAGACACTTGAGAAAAGAACGCAAGATGTGCAAGGAAGGGCGGGTGCCTGGAGGACGGAGGTGCCCGCCCGTGGCCCCAGGATCTGTTGTGGCTATTTGCCAGAGTCCCCAAATCATCTTCTGACACTGACTCGTGACTCAGATAACCATGTCATTCTATACGGTTCTTTCTTTGTGGTATGAAATAGAACTACCTCAAAGTGTGCAGGGTCATTTTCTAAGCTTGGATGTGCTATCTATATCACTGCAGAAAAGAAAAATTACCCATCTCTTTACATTGTTTTCTCTGAAGATTCACAGTCTGGATAAGCAGTGCTTCTCGCCCCAAACATCTTCCTAACCTCCTCTTGAAAACCATTGTCTCAAGCGTCATTTCACTTTATCTGTGTAGCTCCAGACTCAGAAAATATGGAAGGTGCTGTTTTGTGTTTGTGTTATATAAATGTGGTTTGGGTGTTTTGCCTTTTTTTTTTGAAAAGCAATTTATTGATCATTAGGGATTTACTAGAATGACATGTAACCAGCAGAGTCAAGATTAGTCTCTTTTATGGCTAATTAGAAGAAAAAGAAAAAATGCTGTTTTAACTGAATCTTTGTTTAGTCTTTTAGAAATCTGCGAGTTGGTTTTTCGGCTTTGCAGTCCAGTAAATGTCAGGTGCCTCTCCCAGGACGGCAGATCTTGCAGTCTGGCGCCTGAATGCTTCGGAAATCCCCTAACTGTCCCTTTGGGCTCCCAGTCTCGAATCTGTCCCCCTCAGCTTCCAGGTACCTGATGCTTCCCTTCCCGCTGTGGTCACCCTCACTTTCTGCCTCAGTTTCCTTCCCTTCAGACTGCTGGTGGTGGTGGGGGCCAATACAGTGCTGTTATCTACCCCCTCTGTTCTTTAAATGATCCAGAGCCGGTTAAGAGCATGAGAAACAAAAGGAGCCCAGCACCGTTTTTGGCTAATCAGGGAGATGGTTAAAATGGCTTCCCCTAAGAGGAAGGGCTTCCCAAAGAAGTGAGATCTGGTGGGAGTGCTCTGGAGACGGGCAGATGTGCTGTGCTTGCTCAGTCAAGACCACGTCTCAGGAGGGCTGGGGCTTTTGGATGGACACAAAACCCAACTTCCTTCTAGGTCACAGTGGGGTAAGAAAGCCTGTAGAGTTGGCCACCACTTTCTACCCCCACAGCTTAGTGCTGTCCTCCTTTTTCTCTTGATCAATATCACTAGAGTTACAGTTTTTTTCCCCCGGATTTTCCAAAGAACCAAATTTGGCTTTCTTTTCTCTATTGTGTCATTTTTTTTTTTTTTAATTTTTTTTTTTTCAACGTTTATTTATTTTTGGGACAGAGGGAGACAGAGCATGAACGGGGAAGGGGCAGAGAGAGAGGGAGACACAGAATCGGATACAGGCTCCAGGCTCTGAGCCCTCAGCCCAGGGCCTGACGCGGGGCTCGAACTCACGGACCGCGAGATCGTGACCTGGCTGAAGTCGGACGCTTAACCGACTGCGCCACCCAGGCGCCCCTCATTATTTTTTTATTTTATTAATCTCTGTTCTCATCCTTATTATTTCCTTCCTTCTACTTTCTTTGACTTCATTCTTTTTATAATCTCTTACATTTACAAGATTTAACTCATTAACTTCCAGCCTTTCTTCTTACATACACATGCATGAGCCCAATCAATCTGCCTCAAGTATTGCTTTAGCGATATTTGTATTCCACAGTTTTGATTTGTAGCGTTTTTACTGTTCACATGTAAGTTTTTCGCATTTTCACTAGGATTTCTTCTTTGACTTATGAGTTCTTTGTATGCTTTTATTTTGGTTTTTAAATTTCCAGAACCTTTTAGCCATTATTTTTTCTATTTTAATACATTGTGATAAGAGAATGTGGTCTACGTGAGTCCATTTCCTTGAAATTTGTGGCAATTTTGTGTTATGGCCTAGTACGTAGTTTTCGCAGATGTTCCCGTGTTTTTGTGAAAATAAAGTAACTGGTTACAGTAGTCAATATATGTTCATTAGCTTAAGCCAGTTAATTGTGTTATTCAAATCTTCCCTCTTCCTTACTCATTTTTTTGCAGCTTAATTAATCAGTTATTGAGGGAGAATATATATAGAAATGAATTTGTCAATTTCATATTGGGCTGCTTTCAGTTTTTGCTTTGTATATTTTGAAGCAATATGTTATTAGGTGCATTCTAGTTTACTTTTTTTCCTGGTCAACTGAACCTATATCATTATGAAATAACCCTGTTAATGTCCAGTAATGCCCCTTGTTTTTAAGTCTGTTCTAATAGAGCTATGCCAATTTTCTTTTGCTTAGTATTTGCCTGTTTTATCATTTTCTTATATTTTCACTGCCAACAGTTATGTATATTTTTATTTCACTTGTGAAGCTGTTTTAAAGAGCATAAAGTTGCTTTTTTTAACCTGTATGTTTTAATGTGAAAGATACATTCATTTTCAGTACTACCATTGATATATTTGGTTCTATTTTACTGTTGTACTTTGTCCCACCTTTTATATACTTAGTTACTCTATCTAGTTGCTTTCAGTATAATTTAGATCCTCTCTTCTACCCCACATTACACTTTCCCCTCTCACTTATTCAAAACTTTATGCTCTATTTCTGTTTTCTAGTGTTTATGATATGGTAATTTTAGCATACGTGTTTACCTTAACAAAATTCAAACTGAGTCAGAGTCATTTCTGTCTTCCTGAGCAATTCAAGGACTTTATACTTAACTCTGATCACCTCCCTCCCCAATGTGTATGTGAGTGCTGTCTGGTGTTTTAGTCAAATTTTAACACTTTATTATTATTTTTTTCACATAGTATGTGATGTGTTGATGATATTATTCCACTGTCTTCTAGCTTCTATTGTTTCATTCCAAGAATTCAGCTAATAATATGATTATTGTTCTTTTGTAGTAATCTTTTCTTCCTGGCTGGTTTTAATTCCTTATTAGTGTATTTGTTGTTCTGAGTTTCACTATAACATATATAGTAATGGGCTTCTTTTTAATTGTCCCACTCAAGAATCACTGGACTTCTTAAATGTAAGGATTGCTGTCTAATCAGTGTTCTGGAAAATTCTCAGCCATTTTTTTCTTTGTCTCTTTCCCATTCTCTATTATCTTCTCCTGAAACTTTGATCAGAACCTTCTTCCTATATCATCTGGGTCCTTTAAACTCCTTTCTTATTTTACTTCTTTTCTTCCAGCTGCACTTTGGGTTATTATTTCAGCTCTCTCTTCCAATTTACCACTTATCTTCTCTGCTGTGTCTAGTCTGTTTTTTAGTATGTCCACTGAGTTTCCATTAACTTTTTCAAATAAATGTAATTTTTATAGCTTCTCATTCACGGTTGCACTTTGATAAAGTCTTATTTCCTGAACCATATTAAGCATACTTATTTAATGTTTTGTATAAAATAATTTCATGATTAACAGGAATTTAGCAACTGGGGAAGACTGATCTGGCAGTCTAGTTCTGGGTTCTTTATTAATTTATTAAACAAGGGGTCATGTTGGGGACCACACGCTAGAACTCAGACTTGCCCTCTCCAGATGCTCTACCCATGTCCCTCCCAAAAGGCAGTAGGGGTTTGTAAGCGTGAGTAGTACTGGGCTTCCTCTGGTATCCTCACCGTCCACGGTAGGCACCACAGGGCACCCTGCTCCCAATCTGCCCCTGCTCAATAAAAGTTGAAAGGAGCCCCTCACGCTGGGTTAAAGGTCACGTCTACTTTGGCCTTCTGTTTTCCATTGACTTGGTCAAGAGGAAACTTGAAACACTCCTCCCTCTCCCTCTGGCCCCTTGTGACTCATGGTCCCACTCCCACTCTGCCTTGAATGGACCAGGACTCATCCCATCGTGCTCTTTATCCCCGTTTTTCAGTCCCCCTGACTCCAGGGCTGTTTCCCTTCAGTTCCTGATGACTTCAGCTCCAGATTTTCCACCACTCCCTGCAGCACTTAAGCTCCTGCCTTAGAACTGGCACTTTAGTATACAGGTAGGGAATCCTTCTAGCATCGAGGCCTCCCAGGTCCTTGACCTGCTTTGCTCTGATTTTCTGTCTTCCACCCCGTCCTGCCACCGACTTCCACAGTCATAGATGGACACTTTCATTCCCAGTAACGGCCAGCCCCTCATAATCTGTTTCATGCAACCAACTTCCGTCTTCCAACCCTTTTCCTGTCTTCTTCCAAGTCCGGCGGTCCCTCAGTGCTCCTCACTCTCAGCCCATGACCCTAGACCCTTGAGGTCCTCTCCTCTGCCTTTTCCAGCCTGTAACTCGTGGCATGCCCTGTAGTCAATCTTTGGAGCACGCCCTCAGTTCACATACCCATCCTGGACAGCATCCTTCTCTCTGGTTCAGTCCCCATCTCTGCCTCTCCCTGCCTGCATCTTTGCCACTGAATGTGGCCAAAGGAAAACTCATAAGCAGTTGACTGGCCTCGTATGGCCATGGGCTTCGGGTGGGGGCCTGACATTTCCCTGGGCCTGGCCCTCTCCCCTTCTCTTCACTGATTGTTTCACACTCTCCCCTGCCTTCCCATTTGCCTCAGATGTGCTCACCTCTCCATCCTCATTCTTAAAGTGTCCCTGCCGTCACTCTCACTGAGAAAGCCGGAGCCATCCAGAGGGAGCTCCCACAGACTCACTCCACCATCTGCCTCCCACCTGCCTTCCTCTGTATCTACATACTCTGCCCTGTGTTCTGGACTACCTATGAAACATCTGTGTTTGGATCTAAAGTGAGACCCTCCGCTCCCTGGCCCCGTAGCTCCTCCTACCTTGAACACTCAAAGATATCACTCCAGCGATTCTCCCTCTGTATTGCCAGTTTTCTCTGTCTACCAGATAATTCTTGTTGGCTTACACACATGTTATTTCTCCTTTCTTGGAAAACACTCCCTCTGTAACTGACTTTTACATCTAGCTCTGAGTCATTTCTCTGTTTTCCTATGTACAAAAACAGCTAAAGAGAGTTGGTTGCCTAGTCTCACTGTCCACAAATTCCCTCCTCCCGTTCTGGGTTACCCCACCCTGCCCGCCGCAGATGGCCAGCTCAGTTTCACCAACTCCACCAGCAACTGCCTGATGATCCGTGAGCGACTCCACCTTACTGAACCCAAGGGCTGTTCTCACTCTCATCCTTCTTGTTCCATTAGCACCATTTGACTCCGCCAGTCAGCCCCTCTTCCTCGATATACTCTCTTCCCTAAGTCTGGAGGATACATTCATAAATGCCTTCTACATCCTTGGTAGTTCTCTAGCTGCTGCTTTGTCTTTTGCTTGACCTCTGAATGTTGGAAGGCCCCAGGGCTGTCTTTGATCCGCTTTGCCTTTTTATTTCCATTTCCTCCCTACAGACCTCACCTTGGTCTTATTTCATGGTTTCAAATACCATCTATGCCAGTGATCCTTGACCCTTTATCCCTGGACAAGACCTCTCTCTCAAACTCCTCGAATAACTTACTTGCCCTCTCCTCCTGCATGTGTAATAATCATCTCAACTCTTTGAAAACCGAACCCTGATCTTACCCCCAAACCTCTTCTACCTTCTTTTTTCTCATCAAGTTGCTTAGGTCCCAATCAATATAATCAATCTAAAATTATTAATGCCTTCCTTTACCTTTTTTGTTGTCATACTACTCTTTGAAATCTGATGTGTACTTTTCAATCATGGAAGATCTCAATTTGGATGCTAAATTTTCATCAGAATTACTTGATTCAGGGGTGCCTGGGTAGCTCAGTTGGTTAAGCATCTGACTTTGGCTCAGGTCATGATCTCATTGTCTGTGGGATTGATCCCCACGTCGGGCTCTGTGCTGACAGCTCAGAGCCTAGAGTCTGCTTCAGATTCTGTGTCTTCCCCTCTCTCTCTCTCTCTCTCTCTCTCTCTCTCTCTCTCTGTGTCCCTCCCTGCTCATGCTCTGTCTCTTTCTCTCTCAAAAATGAGTAACCTTAAAAAGAATTACTTGATTCATAGTTAGATTTAGTGAAATATACAGTTAAAAAACTGCATCCACACACCCAAGTTGTTCTAAATTTATTTAAATGTTTTCCCATAGCTGAATTGACTATCATTTAACAGGAAAGGTTAGACTTGTTTTGCACAGCAGCTAGCTCTCTGTTGGTTAGAAGGAAGTCAAAAATTTTGTCTGGAGCAACTTTGCTCTCCTCTTTGTTATCTACACAGTAGGATATTACCTAGGGTCAACTCTCTTTATAATCCTTTTGCTTAAATATCTTTGAATATGACCACAGTTTGAAGGGCCTAGCTGAACACCCTATTTTATCAGAAATATTTTCAGTGTCTCCTTCCTGAATAGGGGGGCAACCCTGGGTTATAACTCAAAACATAGCTGTAGCCACCTGGCATTAATTTTCTTCAAGTGATTCTTCTCCAGATTCATGGAAGAACTCCTCAAATAATTATCTTTCCAGGGGAAGGGATGTCTTGCTGTGTTTCCATTCCTTCTGTTAGAAACATGTGAGAAATTCACTTAATTGCCAGACCGAGACAGAGGCTGAGATCTTGTGTTTTTGCCCTTTTGGACTCATTATTCTGAAGTGGTCTTAGAAATAAGCTTTTGGGACTTGGGAGGACAGGCATTCAGCACTTAGTATTTACATCAGATAAGCCTGATAAAATTGAAAAAATTTTGAGGAAGCACTATCAATGTACAGCCTGGGCAGTGTGGACATATAACACTCCTTTCTCAGAAAGGGACTTACTGAAAACCTAGGCAGTGGCAAAAACAGGTTTTTAAAAAGAATCTAAAATTATTTGGGGTTCGGTGTGGAAGCAAAGGCCTAATTTTAGTGTAGAGCGGTGTTCCCGGTGAACCTGCACAAATGGGAGATCGGCTGTGGGCACACCATCATCTCCGTCCATTTTTGCTCATTAGGTGCCTTCACTGTTTAGATGCCGCCCTTCAGACACGCCGGAAAGTATGTCTCAGGAGCCTTATTGTACCCTTGGACTTAGCCATTTCATTTCTGGGAATCTAGCCTAAGGGGGAAAAGTCCTTAATGCGGAAAACCCTTGATGCACAAAGATGTTTCTCATAGTTCTCTGTGAAATTGCCCAAAATTAGAATCAACCCAGATGTACCACACTGGGAACGGGTCGATAAGGATATGCGCTGGATAAAATGTAATGTAACCATTAAGAGTGATGCTTAAAAGGGACTGTACCAACACAGAAATACACCGGAGGTAAGGTGTTTAGTGGACAACGGCACCTGCCTCTGTGTGTCCTTGGACAAAACCCAACAGCAGCCCCTACAAAGAGTGGGACAAATGACACTTCAGCAAAGCCATGTGTTAGTATCCGCTGTTTGTTCAGTAGTGTCGTGGGATTAATTTTCTTTTATGACGTCATCCTATCTTTCAAATTTTCTTAAGTGAGCATTTTCTGGGGGTGCCAAAAACCACACACAAATTCCAAAGTAAAAACTCAAAAGGATGAGAAGGGGTGGAGATCTGTGAGAGGCTCCTTCTGAGGAGCACCTGGGACATTGTTTCTCTTTGAGAACTGTTTTTGCAAAATTGAGAGTGAAAAAAAATGGGAGAGATGGTAGAGGACAGGTGCCCCAGCTGGGCCAGGTGGGGATACACATTGTTGGGAGGTTGTCTCCTCTGCCTGTCTGGAAAGGTCGGGCAGGGCTGCGTGCTGTGAATCTCAGTCCTCCTCTGTCAGACATATCTCTGGGCACACGGGGGCACCCAAACAGCGTTTGTTGACTGAAGAATCGATGGGCACAGACTGTAGCAGATTCCATTGGCCATGTTACAGAACACTTAAGATTATGCTCTTAGGGTGTTACCTTTGAATTTTGAGAAAAAACTGGAAGAAAAAATGTTCACTTGTATCCAATTTGAATGGAATGTCTATGGGCATTACTACTCAAGACTAAACTACCTTCCCCGCCATCTCTCAAATTGCTGAACCCATTTATTTAAAATTTTTTTAACGTTTGTTTATTTTTGATAGAACACAAGGCAGGGAGGAGAAGAGAGAGAGGGAGACACAGAATCTAAAGCAGGCTCCAGGCTCTGAGCTGTCAGCACAGAGCCCAACGTGGGGCTCAAACCCATAGACCATGAGATCACGACCTGAGCTGTAGTCGATTGCCCAACCAATTGAGCCACCCAGGCGCTCCTGAACCCGTTTATTGAAAATAAAGGTGTAGTTATTTTGGTTAGCTTCTGCTTCAGAGTTCTGTAATCTTGTCTATAGAATTTTGTGACACACCTTTAATTATCCTCGAAGTAGCTAACTTTAATTAAAGCATGTGTCCCTGAACCCCCTGCTGATGGAACATGTACTTCATAGCTGGGTTTGTGAAACCCGCCACAGATCAGGCTAATGTTAAAGATCATTAAATAATTTCCCTTCTGCCAAGGTACTGAATTGGAGATTTTTTTTTTATTGCCTAGAGCAGCTTTACTCTCTTCTTTGGTATCTATCCAGTAGGATATTATCTAGGGTCAAATCTCTCTTTATAATGCTTTTGCTTATGTATCTTTGAATATAACCACAATTTGAAAGGCCTAGCCTAGCACAATATTTTATTATAAGCTTTTCTGTTTGAAACTATTTTCCCTTTGAAAATGTACACTCCAGTCTAGTTCAAACACTCATTTCAATGTTCACTATATTGAGACTTCAAAGAAAGAGAAAGAAAGAAAGAAAGAAAGAAAGAAAGAAAGAAAGAAAGAGAGAAAGAAAAAGCAATATATTTATCGCATGTGGGCCTTGGGTCATTGACGAAAGCACGCAGTTAAAAAGGATCAGATCGGAAAGGGGTTTTGAAAAGGATCTGGTCCAGAGGTAGAAAACTGGTGGGCCAAGAGTCATCAGTAGGTCATTCCCTTATCTCACCAGGTGATGTGGCATGTTGGTGAGACCAGTGAAGTCTATGGACGTGAGCCCATGGCCAAACTACTTTTGCTGCAAAACGAGTTTCTTGGTCAGTCACAATGTGACAGAGGGAACCGTGGTAGAGAATGAAGTATTCGTCACCGACGGGCAAAGATGCAGGCAGGAGCGTTACAGGCGCAGTTGGCAAACCCCTGCGTGTCTATTCCAGGCAGGAACCAGTGCTCCCTGTGTGACCGAAAGGGACTAGCGTAGTCACTCTCCACCAGGTGATTGGCTGGTTTCCTCCCCTCCACGTCCTGGGGAAGGGCTGGCGCCGGTCTCTGCTATTGGGAAGGCACTGAGCCTTCCCAGGCTAGGCACTGAGCAGTGGTGACAGTCAGATGAAGCCTGCAGCGGGGAAGTTTGTGAGGTGGGACCCGCGTGTGGCCGTGTTGGTGGACTGTGTCCCCAGGGCCCACTGAATAGGGGCCCCGCTGGGGAAGAGGCCACCCGATCTCCCCAGATGTCATCTTGTCCACCTGATTATCGACAGCTTCCACAGAGATACTGAGACGTTGCCCTGCTGCGCTCCTCTGGGGGGCCCATTGCCCACGTACCTCTTCCTCACACCTCCTTGTCACTGGCTTCCCAGTCTTCTTTCCCATCCTGCCGTACTGTCAGCCACTGCCCCTGAATTGGCCTAGGTCCGTTCTTCCAGACATCTCTTGGTCCAGACAACATGGAAAATCAATATACTGCTTGACATCCTGTCTGCCAGAAGGATTAACCTTCACTGTTACCCTTTGGGGCCACCCCTCAGCAGGGCTGTGATGTCATGGCTTTCCACTTTTGGAAATCTCGCAGAACTGTCTAAAGCAGGCTTGGGGGTTTTCTTCATGTTGGCGATCATCAGGAACTTCCTGTGAGAAGATAGGTGTGGCTTGAGGGAGAGGAGACAGAGCAACAGATACGGAGGGCACGGCAGCCTGGGACGCCTGCCCCCGCAGCTTACATCGTCTGATGCTGCTTCAGCCTGACTTCCTATATGCCATTTCCACTTAACAGTAGATGCCTACTGTCCAGCCTAACGAGAGGCTCAATGCTGGGTTCTTCCGGCCGCGCCCCCCCCCCCCCCCCCCCTCACTGGATGTCTCACTGTCACGTGTTCAGTACCAGAAGCCGTTTTGCACAAGGAGAACGCTTATGTGTAGAAGAGGGCATGACTGTGTTTTAACACCCTTAGAGGCCTTGTGAAGCCTCTCTTAGAACTTCCCAGAGGTCCTGCCCAGCATCTCTCTTTGTTACAGACACTTCGTATGTCACTGGATCTGTCGGATCCTGTGTAAACCAAGGGGCAGAGTGGCTTGCGTTGCTGCCCGGATCGCTACAGGGTCTTGTCTGACTTCGGGCCCCGCTCACTTCTGGCGGCCTTATAGTTTACTTAGGAAATGGCTGAGAGCAGCGTTCTTGTGTGTTTCTTATTTTTTTCTTTTTCTTTTTATTAAAGTTTTTATTTATTTATTTGAGAGAGAGCATGAGCATGGGAAGGGCAGAGAGAGGGAGAGAGAATTCCAAGGAGGCTCTTTGCAAGTGCAGAGCCCAGTGTGGGGCTGGAACTCACAAGCCGTGAGATCATGACCTGAGCTGAAACCAAGAGTTGGACGCTTAACTGACTGACCCATCCAGGTGCCCCTGCTTATATGTTTCTATGTGTCATCTTTGAAATCCAAAACAGCCCTCAAAGCTTCAAGCCTCTTTTTTTTTTTTTTTTTTTATGAAAGGCTAAAAGATGATGATGATGATGATGATGATAATAATAGCAATAATAAAACAACAACCCTAGGCTGTCTAGGACATTGATCAGAGAAATAACAGCTACACGCAGGTGGTTGGGACACGAGTCTGCAGCTGGCAAGGTGGGGTGCTAACTCTGTCACATCCTGGTGAGACCCAGGTAGACTGATAGGGGCGGGCACTCCTGGGGGCACAGATGCTTATTCTTGAAACTCTTGGTTTAAAGTACTGTGGGAGCTGGTTTAGAATTAGACTTTTTACCGGGCGCCTGGGTGGCTCAGTCAGTCAAGTGTCTGACTTCAGATCAGGTCATAATCTTGCAGTTTGTGGTTTCGAGCCCCACGTCGGGCTCTGTGCTGACACCTCAGAGCCTGGAGCCTGTTTCAGATTCTGTGTTTCCCTCTCTCTCAGCCCCTCCCCCATCTATGCTCTGTCTCTCTCTCAAAAAATAAATAAACATTTAAAAAATGTAGAATTAGTCTTCTTATCATGGTTTTGAAAAGTACCCCTCATTTGGGAGTTTATCATTTCTCTACATTTCGTTTCCTCTTCTTCAAGATTATTGTCTATATGTGTGTCTTCCTTTAGCTCATCAAAGGCCATGATCGGGGTCATTTTCTTTTCTCTTTATGTATAGACTGTATCTCTGAGTTTCAAAGTCATATATTGGGTTTTAGGCACTCGGTAGGCATTTGGGATGAACTTATTTGCCAGTTGGCACTGTCTTAGTAATAGCACTTGTGGCTGGATTTTGTGAAATTTGGTAAATTCTTTTTAATGGCCTACTCTGAAGTCAGTCAAGTAAATGCCACCAACCCATGAGAGACTGAGTAGAGGCAGAGGCTGGAAGGCCCCCTGGGTGCTGAGGGAATTGTCACCCACATGTTTTCCAAGCTCAGACACTTTTCTCAAGCCAAGTCTTTGCCAGTGAAGCCCTGCTGAACAGATACCCTGTGGCACCACAGTCTCTCCCCCAGCAGAAAATCCATACTTCTGGGAGTCACCTGGAATCTGGATCTGAATACACAGACTGAAAAAGCTTAGATCAGAGGGGCGCCTGGGTGGCTCAGTCAGTTAAGCATCCGACTTCGGCTCAGGTCATGATCTCATGGTTCATGAGTTGGAGCCCCGTGTCGGGCTCTGTGCTGACTGCTCGGAGTCTGGAACCTGCTTTGGATTCTGTGTCTCCCTCTCTCTGCTCCTCTCCCCACTCATGCTCTCTCTCTCTCTCAAAACTAAAGCTTAAAAAATTTTTAAAAAGCTTAGATCAGATTGAAATAATTTAAATTTGCTACAGAACGAAAGAACTTTCCTGCAGTCACAGAACGATTCCAGAACAGGCAGATCAAATAAGTGTGTGCCTTTGAAAGGGTGTACTAGAGAGTTGAAGTGTGTAGATAGTTTGGAAAATCTTGTTTTGAAAGATCTAAAATGGACTACAACAAGCACAGAAGTTGAAAGAGTTCCTTCCCGCAGCGTTCAGCACTTTTTCTTTTTTTGAAGGCAAATCTATGAAGTATGTTGTTCCCAATTAGTGTCATCTCTTCCTAAAAGTAGTGCTAAATTTTTACACCAAGAAAGAGGAAGGCCTCATGAGCTATAATAATTTACAACTCCACGGAAGGAAGGCGTTGGGAAGAGAAAGGGGAGATCCAGGTCGAATATGCTAGAAGTTGCTCAGGCTTCTGTATCAAACATGCACAGGAGTGGTTTGCAGAGAAGGGAATGAATCACTTTTCAGTGTTCTTTCTTGCAGTTCAGTGAAGCTAAGAGGAAGTCTTTTATTCTGTGGAACCCATTTCTAAGATGTAGTGGGAACTCTGTGTTGGTAGATAAACCACATCATTGAAATGGGAGCAGAAGGAAAGGACAAAGGACCTGAAATGATTTGCTGACACTTGCTTTACCTTCTTTCCACCATGGCGCTGAACACCCTAATCCTCAAGTAGGCTTCCATGTCCCGTAACCAGGGCACGGTGAGAAAAGGGGTTTTCCCAGGATGCTTTGGGTCGTCCGAAGTTGGATAAAAATAGATAAAGCCATCTCTGGGCTCATCATTTATTTCTGAGTCTAAATACTGAAGACACCAAAACAACTACATTTTTACAAGGTGTTTTTAATTGATGATGTGTTTGAAAAATTGTACCAGGGTAAGACTAGGGAGAGGTTTTCTTGAGTGCACAGAATGCCGCAGCGGGCCATGGGCGATGGAGGTCCAGCAAGCCCCATGTAGAAATGGGGACTGCAGGCACATCGTGGTGATTGCTTATAACCTGGTAACTTCTGATAACATAACTTGAAAGTGGGAACTTTCAAGTTGTCTCTCAGCCATTTTAATCTGGTAGAGAGGAGACATTTTTAAGACCGTAAACTGAAGAGTTCCTGTCCTCGGCAGTCCTTGGGCTTTGGTCTTCCTGCAGCCACATTTCATCTGACTCAGATGAGAGTTTCTTCTATAGTGGAGAGAGGCTGACTCTCCCTTAACAGACTGAGCTGTGAGGCCCAAAGGATGAAACGTGGGAGGTAGAGAGAAGAAATCCTGGCCCTTTGGGCCAAGAAGTGTGGGGGAGAGAGGAGAGAGAGAGAGAGAGAGAGAGAGAGAGAGAGAGCGAGAGCGCACAATGTGGTGAGGAGTGTATGTCCTGACCCTCCTTGCAGTGGGATGGAGGGCGGTGTGTGTGGATGCCATATGTTGGGCAGAGTAGAACCTTCAGCAGAAAGGGACGGGGGTCTGAGAACATGGTGGGGAAGACTAGGCTGGAGGGCACTGCATCCCTCTCCGGGAAGTCCTGTATAACCACATGCACCGTGGCCCAGGTGCGACCATGGAGCACTGATGGGGAGAGCCACCTCTCGGGTTGGGTCCCTCAGCCTGTGCAGGCCATGCAGGAAGCCAGGGGTTCCTGTGAGCTCTAGTGAGCGAGTGTTGAATGGCTGCATGAACAGCTGGAGCTGTCGAAGCCTGGGGTCCAGAAGGGGAGGCTGCCAAGAACAAGGGCCTTGATGTTGAGATGCCTCGGTGGAGTCACGGTCGACAGCTCGGTGTGCCATTCATGACAAAGGACAGAGAGGGCTGGTTACCACTTGATAGATATGGTCCAGACACCAGACCGGCCCCCCTGCGGCAGAGCCCAGCCTAGAAGAACCCTTGTCTACCAGTCACCCTGTCCCTCATTGCCAAGAGAGCAGTAAAGCCTGCCCCTGGTGTCAGATGGCATCTTGGGAAGGAGGAGGGATCACCAACACCTGGAAACCTCCCCATCTCTGGCTCCTCCTCCTTCTCTCCCACCAAGGGCAGTGACTCACAGTCCATTCCTCAGGTAGCCCTGACCACTCTGTACTTGGATTGCCCTTTATTGCCTGCTATCCTGACCTCCACTCAGTGGAAGTGTGAACAAACAGGACTCACCCTGGTCCCAGGATTAAGTGCCAGCATTTGTGACTCGGAGAACTCTCAGATCTGAGGTTTGCATACTAAAAACCCAGGCTCTGCAGCTGTTATTTGCTTACACTGTAACTGTAGTGTTTACATACAAATTGATACTTCTAAGTAAGTACCTGATAATAATTTGCTCCCTTGTAAATATTCTCCTTTTCTCGTCTGCTGTTAGTTGCTATTAGCTATCCCTTTACTCTGAGAACAAATGGCTAAATTTTAGCCTACCATGTTTGATCACAAATTCAGAACTGATGAGGTCTGAATTAGTGAGGTTTTAGTGTATATTTCTTCATAGTTTTATGTTCTCCACTGTAATTATGTGATCTAATTCCAAATACAGCCAGCTGCCAACTCTTATCTTGATGCACTTTTATTACAGGCAGAAGAAATGTACCAGACTTTGATATAGTAGAGGGAGCAAAGAGCATCATTATCCAGTTGAAACTGAAGAGGACATTCTCAGTGGGGAGAAGAGCTGTGTATTTTTATCGAGTGTTCATTAGCTGTCCTCTGTGCAGGGGATCTACATGAAAACACCCTTCCCTTCCCCAAAGGATGGGAAGTAGAGAAAAAAACCCAAACAGCAGGAGAGGCCTCACACAGCTTCCACTGTGTCCAGTGGCTCAGAAAACAAAAGTGTCAGGTGCTGCTTTAATGTCAAGATGGGAGAGAAAAGTGCTGGGCTTCATGTAAACACTGGGCTTTTTTTGTCTCCTGTAAGTACAGTCATCACAGATGAAGCCAGAAAATGCAATCAAGGTTTATTAAAGAGGTCAGGGTTTTGTTTTTGTTTTTTTTTTTTTTTGTCAATAAAGTGTGATGTGTGTATGTATTAGGGTTCTCCAGAAACAGAACCAACAGGATGCGTGTGTATAAATATACATATTTATATAAATGTGTTCAAGATATTTATCATGAGTAATCGATTACGTAGGGTGACCTATCCCGTGTTTTGTGGCTGAAAACCCAGGAGAGTCAATGGTTGGTTCTAGTGTGAGTCCGAAGGACTGAGAACAGGAGAACCAGTGGTGCTGTTCCAGCCCAAAGGTCAGCGGGCTTGGGAACCAGGAAGAGCTAAGGTTTCAGTTTCAGTCCTGAAGCAGGAAAAAGGCAGTGTCCCAATCTGAACACATCAGGCAAAAAGAATTCTTTCTTACTTAGGGGGAGCGGTCACCCCTTTTGTCCTGTTCAGGCCTTCAACTGATTGGATGAGGCCCACACACATTAGAGGGAGCAATCTGCTATATTCAGTCTGCTGATTCAAATGTGAATTTCATCTAGAGATCCTTATGGACATACTCAGAATAATGTTTAATCAACTATCTGGGCACCCTGTGACCCAGCCAAGTTGACACATGGAGTGAACCATCACAGGGTCTGTGAGTGATTTCTGAACCCAGAGTCTATGATGATCCTAGTCCCTTATGCCTCCTTGTGGAGACAGTAATGAAGGCCCCCTTGTGGACTCTGCTGGGCATGCCTGGGGATGCCAGGGCACAAAGAGCATGCTCTGCAGCTTTCGGTTTAGATCCAGGTTTCTCAACCATGGCATTATTGACATTTTGGACCAGGTTATTCTTTGTTGTGGGGTACTGTCTTGTACCTCGCAGGATTTTGAGCATCAACCTCTGACCTGTACCCACTGGATGACAATAGCATATCCCCAGCTGTGACAACTAGAGACCTCTTAGACATTGCTGATTGTCCCCTGGGAGGCGATATAACCCTCAGTGTAAACCAGAAATCCACTGGTTTACACTCCTACTCTCTTGCCCTTCCGCCAACCAGCTTCTGCCAACTCCCTCCACTTTGTGCTTGGGGTGCGTGTGAGTGTCCTTCTACTGCCATTTCAAACCATCTCCTAATAGCTGCGGCCACCAGACAGAAACCAGTCCATAAATATGGGATATTTCTTCTGTGTTTAGTGTACAAGTCTTGAACTTCTTATGTTAAATTTATTTGTAAGTATTTTATTTTTGATACTGTTGTAAATGAAATTGCTTTCTTAACATTATTTTTGAGTATCAATTTCTGATGTTTAGAAATGTCGGTATTTATATATCAATCTTGTGTCCTGCAACTTTGCTGATCTCAGTTTTTTGGGTGTGTGTGTGTGTGTGTGTGTGTGTGTGTGTGTGTGTGTTCCTTAGAATTTTCAATATACAAGGTCATGTTTTCTCTGAATAGAGATAGTTTTACATTTTCTTTTCCAGTCTGGATGCTTTTTAGTTCTTTTTCCTGTCTAATTGCCGTGACTAGAGCCTTTAGTACAATACTGAATAGTAATGGTAAGAGTGACAATCTTGTCAATATTTGAGGAGAAAGCATCCATCCTTTCATCATGAAGCATGATGTTAGCTGTGAGCTTTTTGTAGACAGCCTTAATCAAGTTGAGAAAGTTCCCTTCTATTCCTGATTTGTTGAGTGTATATATAATGAAAAGGTGTTGGATTTTATCAAATGCTTTTTCTTTTATTGAGATGATCATGTGGTCTTTGTTGTTTAGCTTATTGATATGCTGTATTACAGTGAAGGATTTTCATGTGTTCAACCAATCTTACATTCCTGGCATAAGTCATACTTTTTCATATAGTATTCATAATCTTTTTTTATATGTTGCTAGATTTTATTCGCTAATATTTTTGAGCATTTTTCATCTATATTCATGAAGATACTGCTGCATAGTTTTATTTTATTGTGCTATCTTTGTCTGCTTTTGGTGTAATAACCACTGAAGCCATCTAAACCTGTGCTTTTCTTTGTGGGAAGGTTTTGGTTACTAATCCAAAATCTTTACTGGTTACAGATCTGTTTTCTGTTTTTCTTGAGTCAGTTTCTGTATGTTCTGTCTAGGAAATTTTTCGTTTCATCTAGGTTATGTAATATGTTTGCATACTGTTCTCAGTATTCATTTATAATCCTTTTTTATGTCTGTATTGATGTCCCTCTTACATTGTAATGATACAAATCTTGTATCGTTTTCTTGGTCAGTTTCACTAAAGGTTTGTCAATTTTGTTGATCTTTTCAGAGAACCAACTATGGGTTTTACTGATTTTTCTTTGTTGTCTTTCTATTTCATTTATTTCCTCTCCTGACTTTATTATTTCCTTCCTTTTGCTTACTTGGGCTTATGTGGTTTCTTTTTCTAGTTTTTAGGAGGTTATTGACTTGTGATTCTTCTTCATTTTTTAAATATAGGTATTTATAACTATAAATTTGTCCCTAAGCACGGCTTCAGGTGCATAAATTTTGCTATGTGTGTTTTCATTTTCATTCATCTCTAAGTATTTTCTTAAATCTCTTGACCCTTTGGTTATTTAAAAGTGTGTTGTTTAATTTCCATATACATGTGAACTTCCTACATTTCCTGCTGTTATTGATTTCTAATTTCAACCTACTGTGGCTGGAAAACATACTTTATATTATTTCACTTCTTCTAAATTTATTGAGATTTATTTTACACCTGATATATGGTCTATATGGACAGTGTTCCATGTGCATTTGAGAAGAATGTATACTCTTCTATTGTATAGAATGTTTTGTAGATTTCTGTTAGGTCTAGTTAGCTTATAATGTTCAAGTCTTCTATTTTCTTGTTGATGTTTTGCTGGTTGTCCTTTTATTGAAAGTTGGTATTGGAGTCTCCAGCTATTATTTTTGAATCCATTTCTTCCTTCGCTTCTGTTAGTTTTTGCTACAAGTACTTCCTTTGGTATTTCTTGCAAGGCAGGTCTGGTAATCACGAAGTCTTTCTGTTTTTGTATATCTAGAATGTCTTATTGGCCTATCATTCATTACTATAGTTTTTCTGGGTATAGAATTTTTGGCTGATAGTTCTTTTCTTTCAGTTTTTTGATCAGCATGATTTCTGATAAGAAGTTTAGCAGTTGGTGGGATTGAGGATCCCTTGTATGTGATGAGTAACTTTTTCTCTTGCTTTCAAGATAATGTCTTTTTGGGTTTTTTTTTTTTTTTTTTGGCTTTTGATAATTTGACTATGATGTGTCTAAGTGTGCTTCTCTTTGAATTTATCCTACCTAGAGTTTTTGGTGAGCTTCTTGGATGAGAAGATTAATGCTTTTCATCATGTTTGGGAAGTTATCCACCATTATTTATTCATATATTTGTCTATGCCTTTTACTCACAACTGTTTTTCTTGTGTGCTTGACGGAGTTCCATAGGTCTCTGAGACTCTCTTCATTTTTCTTCATCCTGTTTTTTGTACCCCAGACTAGATCATCTCAATCTCAAACAATCTCAAAACTTATCTTCAAGTTACCTAATTCTTTCTTCTGCCAATTCATATTTGCTGTCGAGTCCTTCCAGTGATTTTTTCATTTCAGTTATTGTATTTTTCAAGTCCAGAATTTCTACTTAGTTCTTTTTCATAATTTCTCTCCCTTTGTTGATAGTATTTGATGAAATGTAACTCTCATACTTTGCCTTAATGATTTAGACATGGTTTCCTTCAGTTCTTTCATCATATTTATAATAGTTAATTTAAAGTCTCTGTTCAGTAAGTCCAATAGATGGTATTCCTCAGGAACAGTTTCTGTTGACTGCTTTTTTCCCCTCTCTGAGTCATTTGTCTATTCCTGTGTCATAATTTTTTTTAATTGGACATTCCAAATAATATAGTATGGCCACACTGAAAATCAGATCTCCCTTTCCCCTGGGTTTGTTTGTTTTTCTTGGTTTGTTTAGTGACTTTTCTGGACTAATTCTGTAAATGCTGTATTCTTGGTAATGTATGACCCCTGAGGTTCTTGGTTAGCTTAGTGGTCAGCGGATTAGACAAAAGATTTCCTTGGTGCTTTGAACCAAGTCTCCCAGCCTTTGCCAAAGGGGCTCTGTGTTTGAGTATGTTTTCAGTGCTGTGGCAGGCAATTTACACCTCTGTCTTAGTCTTCACCTCTTGCTTGCTCAGTGCCTGAAGGTTCCTCTAGAGATGAGAGATTGGAGTCTTTTCATCTCTTTCCTGAAGGTACACACAGCTCTGTGAATGCACACAGCTTTGTAGATTCCCAGGCAGGTATTGAAGCTTTTCAGAACCTCCCATGGACATCTCATTTTTCAGTTTTTCTTTTTAAGTGTTTTGACCAACCTCTTGTTATCCTTACTGGATATCCTATCCTTATCAGTTATCCTTAACTACTCTATCCTTAGAGTACACTTACTCTAGAGTAACTCTTACTCTAAGAGTAACTACTCTATCCATAGAGTAGTTAAGGATACTCTTTTCTGGGTCCCCTTATGTTCTTTTTACTCCTAACTTGTAGAGCCCTGTGCACTTCCTAGACTGAGCATGACTCACTTTCTATATGAGGTAGTCTGTTGACTTGCATATCTCCCCTCCTAAATTACGATGCTTATCTAGACCAGTGATCAATACTTTTTCTTTTTGCATCTGAAAATGTGTAACATATTCCCAGATGTTTGTGGAACAAATGACTATTATGGACTCTGTAACACAAGGAACATTCCTTATCCATATGATATGTGGTGTTTCCGTGTTGCATTTAAAGTTCTTATTCAGGGGTGCCTGGGTGGCGCAGTCGGTTAAGTGTCCGACTTCAGCCAGGTCACGATCTCGCGGTCCGTGAGTTCGAGCCCCGCGTCGGGCTCTGGGCTGATGGCTCGGAGCCTGGAGCCTGTTTCCGATTCTGTGTCTCCCTCTCTCTCTGCCCCTCCCCCGTTCATGCTCTGTCTCTCTCTGTCCCAAAAATAAATAAACGTTGAAAAAAAAAATTTTTAAGTTCTTATTCAGCACTCAGAATAGGAATTCTTTTTAGATAAACCTTTCTTTGCAACCTCTCACCTGTTAGGCATAGACTTGAAATGTGGGAATTATTTATGTTTTTGAAATATGCTGAATAGCCTTCAGTTCCTGATGCTGGTTTGACAAGGCTGCTGGCTCTGGGTTGAACAGAGCTGACCTTTTCAAACTAAGCCATAATTGTTACTGAAAGCTTGATATCGTTTACTAGAAAGTATAGATTTTCCCGTTGGAACATGGGACAGAAGAGAGTCTGCTTCACGTTCCTTAGTGTAGCTTAAGTAGATGTGATATGAAACTGACATTTGTTTTTGGAAATAAAGATCTATCTCTATCTCTACTTAGATATATTTTACTTAGTTCCATTTTAATTCCAATAAAATATATATAACACAATACTTAGAACTGTAACCATTTTTAAGTGTGCAGTTCAGTAGTATTGAGTATATTCACGTTGTTGTACAACTAATTTCTAAAGCATTATACCAAAGACGTCCATTAGTACCTGTTTTTGCTAATTGAAAGAAATCCAGGGGCGCCTGGGTAGCTCAGTCGGTTAAGCATCTGACTTCAGCTCAGGTCATGATCTCATGGATGGGGAACTTGAGCCCCGCATCGGGCTCTGTGCTGACAGCTAGGAGCCTGAAGCCTGCTTCGGATTCTGTGTCTCCATTTCTCTCTCCCCCTCCCTGGCTTGCGCTCTGTCTCTTTCTCTCAAAAATGAATGAACATGAAAGAAAGAAAAGAAAGGAAAAGAAAAGAAAAGAAAAAAGAAAAGAAAGAAGGAAGAAAGAACGAGGGAGGAAGGAAGGGAGGAAGAAAGGAAGGAAGAAATGCAAAGAGGACTTTCATATTTACCAAAAAAAAGAGGCCAAAAATGAAGATAGCATTCAGCTGTTTTCCAGTGAGCTGAGCCACTACAGAGGCAGTGTGCATCCTAAGCCACCAGACTGGTGCTGCCCAGCTCCTTCCCCAAGAACCTCACTCAGTGTCTCAGCATCAAGTGGTCATAGCTTTGAACTGTGTCTGTGAGCACCTGTGCCTTATTTTGATTTATTTTGTGCATCCATTAGCAAGATTGTCCTAAGGTGTCAAAAAAGCCTAAGAGACATTATTTTTGGGGTCTGGGAATGCTAAAAATTTTCCATCTGAATTAATGGTAATTGTGTCTTTGCTTTACACAATTTCAGCTTAAGAAAGTTTTCATAGAAACACTTTACTTTCAGATAACAGGGGAAACCTGTATTTTAAAAACTGAATGCTATAACCTGAAACTGTCTTGATTAATCAAGGGTGGTGAACCAGTTTGTGGAGATCCTTTGGGTCTGTGTCTGCCTCCCTGGTGGAGCAGTCTTCATACTTCATAATAAGCATGCTTGTTATCAGCCGCGGAGGAACCCAGAGCTAAAGGAGAGTGAGATCCGTTTCTGTTAATCATAGGCAACTTCTATTACTGCACCGGTGGGCAAGGAGCTTAAGATATGGTAGGTGATGTTTGAGCCTTTTGGGTGGATAGCGATGAATCATGCTCTATGGAGGTGATGTGTCACAGGAGGCAGAGCATTGACTTTGGAGGGACACCATTATTTGTTTTGAATAACTAGATTTGTAACCTGGGGTAAAGCACTGAATCTCTCTAAGCCCGTTTCCCCATAGGAAGAATGAGACTATTGATATCTGTTGCCTAGTTAGATAAGGATTTATAAAATTGCTATTATTGACTGTCTTTTATTTGTTTGTGAAAACCAGAAAAACCAACTTTGTCTCCCTGTTACTTAGAATTTTGATCCCCTCCCCCCAAAAAACCCTCTACCATAAAAATAGCATAGTTATTTTTAAAAAGCTTTATGTATGCTTAGTAATAAGTTGATGCTTTCCAGCTTTAGTTTCTCATGCCTAGAAGAGGATTTCAGCTTCTCTTCACGTGTGGAAACAAGAGTCCTACTATTCATACGTGTGGGTGTGCTAGTTGGAATGATTTGATTGCAAAGGATAGGAGTAGCCTTGAGCTTACTCAAGCAGAACAAGGAAGTTTGGGGAAAGAGACGTGGAGGCCTCAGAGATTGAAACTAGGATGGCTCTAAGGAACTTGGCACATGGTAGTATGACCAGATGGAGAACCTCTTCACGGAGGAGCCCTCGGAATTACTCAGCTCCAATTATAAGCAGTCTTTGGGCTACTTGGTACAAGAGTCACATTTTGGAAGAGAAAGTCTCATTGGCCTGGCAGGAGCTCTGTGCCTGTGTTTTGCCCGGAGTGACAAAAACTTTAAAAGAAATGGTTCCACCAAGACCGCATGAAATGTGGGACTAGAAGTTCCGAGGAACGGAGTTGGGTAGCATTACCAAATTGTTTGGGGGGGGGGGTGGATACCAGGCAGGGGAAGACAACATGTATCTATTCTCCCAAGTACAACCTTCTAGGAATTGCCTGAATTGATCAAAGCCTGGTAGGCAGAAGCCATGTTGATGTGAACAGAATAAACACTGTGCTTTAAATTCAGAGGCGATAAGAACCATCTCCCACCTTTTAAATTGTTTACAGTGTTTGGAAATTCCAGTGGTAAAGATTTATAAAGTAGCAGGTAGGATGGTGAAAAGTCATGTTCTCTGAGACATGGCTTCAGGATCTCGTGGGGTTCTGATATTGGTCTCTCAAGAGAGATACAGGATTCGTTCCCTCAGAATAGGGAGGTGGAGAGCCTAGAGCCCAAACTCTACCTGGATCTGACTCCACCTCTTTGATTTCTGTTGATCCTGCATCAGGAAAGTGTTTAATCAAGCTAAGCACCAGTTTTATCATCTGTAATGGGGAACTGATAATTTCACCCTTCATAGTTTTCATAGTTTCGTAGTTTTGTAATGTCGTTATATGCAGCAGCTAGTACATGTTCGGATAAAGCCAACGTACTGATGTCTCTTCCCCTAAACTCACAACCCTCAAGAAAACATTTATTCAACCCCTTCTTGACTAGGCATTGAGGAAATTAAGACTAACAACGTATGGTCTCTACCCTCAAAGAACTCTGCCATAAGAGACGGTTGCAGGCTATCAGCACAAGGTGTGTGAAGGCAGACGGGTGGACGGTAGGAAACGGGGGCATCTAGCCTGATCAGGAAAGGTTTTCCAAAGCAGAGATGGATCCTGAGCCAGGGGGCACCGCATAGGTCAAATGATGAGGAGAGAAACCTGATGCACATAGTGCTTGGAGGGACTGCATTGGTTTGGCATGGCTAGAGTATAGTCGTACTCAGGGTAGGGACAGAGCTGGAGAGCTGGCCAGGGTTTACCTGGGTGGGAAGGACTAGGATATCAAGCCAGGAAGTTCTGTCTTTTCTTGTTCCTGGAAAACATCCTTCGCAAAGTATAATCCTTCTGGGTTATCTTTACTTTGACCTGAAAGAAGGAGGGAGGGGATATCTGATGCAGACTGAATAATTCTCGGGAATTTGGATGCAGAAAAAGCTGGGTCAGGTTGCAGCAGGCACCATTATTCCTTTCCACATTAACAGCCAACATGGCACAGAATTCTCAAATGATGCAGGTAGGCTGTGCTTTCATTTAACCAGAGCTAAGGCTGAGTTTCATCATAAACGTTTCCTCCTGGCTATAGGACTGCCTTAAGTTTAGCAATAATTTTTTTCCTTTTGTTTCAGTTTTTGATTTTCTATCCATTTTAGGAAATGCTTATTTTAACGGGTATTTTCAATCAGTATTCCTGTCTTTCTCCCAAATCCTATAAAGCAAGGAAGCCAAAGGAAACCAAAATATAAACTTGAATGCAAATTCTAGGTAATTAAAAAAAAACCACTCCTTTTCATCTGCCTTACTCCTACTTAATTTGTGCTTTCCATTGACAACTTTAAATTCAAACAGACTTTATTTATGAACTTAATTTCATCAGATGCTTCAGGGGAATGTGATAACAGGAGTTTCTTTGGGTCTCGGCAAAAGATTATACCATAGTTGGTGATGTACTGACAGATAAGTCTTAGTGAAAAATGAACAATGGCGTGTCTTCAGGTTTTCTGATCTTGATTCCTGCCAAAGAAATGATAATGTTTATATTCCAGTTGAGGATTTTCTTCTCTGCAGTCTCCTTTTTTGTGTGGGTAGGCTGTGAGACCTGCTGGAGTTTTACTGGGATTTAATGACACATCCCCCTGGGACCTTCCAGTTCTCTGCAGCTACATCTTCCACCAGAAGCCAGTGAGGGTTAATCTAATCTAAGAAGCTGGTACCTTTGGGGGAGGCAGATTGTATTCTGACAACCCCCAAGTAGGAAGATTCTGGGACATACGCTTGAATATATGCCACTTAAGTTAGATATTTTGGTTTAGCCAAGAGTTTCAAATGTATAAAACTGTTTGCAAGTTGGAATCTCCTACATTTAAGACTTAAATGTAGATTTGCATTACAAGTTCAACTTAAAATCAGCATGGACTGTGGGACTATCCTTTAACAGTTGTTTTCGTACACATAGAGGGAAAGATTTTCAATGTGATTGCTTCTTATAATGACCCTTTGATGGTAGGATGGAGCAGGTTAGGAACAAGATTCTGGAGTCAAGTATCTTTAATTTGTAGGTTGGTACAGCCACTTACCAGTTGGTGACATTGAGTCGCTTGTTTAACTCAGTGCCTCAGTTTCCCTCAGTGAAAGAATAGGAACTATAATAACTGTGATTTTTGAGAGACTTTAGAGCAGAGCCTGCCACAAATAATACATTTGATAAAAAATGTTAGCCACTTTTGTTATTGTTAGTTAATGATAATCATCATTAATATCACTTAGACCCATATGTTTGGCCAACAGAGATAGTGTTTGCAGAAAGCAGGAATGCTAACGTAGGAATTATGTCTGAGTTATTAGAATCATTTTTTAACTTTCTAAAAACAATTTCTAGTACTATTAGTATAAAGTAGAGGGAGTGATAAAGAGGGCTTACAAAGTGCCAACCATTATATATGTATTTTATAATATTGCACAAAATACATAGCAAAAATTGAACCCAGTACAAGCTGCTGTATATTCTGTAATTGTCTGCAGCTGTCACACATCATGGATGCCCCAAAGCTGTTATTAAATATTTTTGTATCTCTTTCTGTTCTTATCCCTGGAGGTGCATTTATAAACCATGGACTGCTGATGCATTTCCTGTCTCATGGCCCAGCTTTATTTTTCAGAAATCATGTAATTTTTCATTTACTTTCCCTCCCGATATAAATAGTATACATACATGTATTCTGTGTAATATCTATTATATATGTGATGGTATATATATGTATACACACACACATATATATGTATATATATAGTTTCTGATTATAAAGTTAATAAATACTTAGAGGAATGTAAAGAATATACTAACTCTTTCACTATGAACTTTGGTGTAATTTTTCAACGGTATGTACCTGGTACTTTCAGAAGGTGAATATTTTTGAGGATACTATGTATCTTCATACCAAATAGGTTTTCTAATGCATTTTTACTAAAAAATATAACAAGGAGATATCAATGAATGTAGCTGTCCCAAACTCCTCATTCTTAAAGTGTATAGGTTATCAAACACATTGAATTTGTTACAGCAAATTGCCTTTGACATAAATACTGCAATTTCTGCTTTTTATATATTGTTTGATATATTTTTGTTAATTATCTTTTACCCTTTGAGTCTTTTTTATATTAAAAATTTTTTTTAATTTTTTTATGTTTATTTATTTTTGAGACAGAGAGACAGAACATGAACGGGGGAGGGTCAGAGAGAGAGGGAGACACAGAATCTGAAACAGGCTCCAGGCTCCAAGCTGTCAGCACAGAGCCTGATGCGGGGCTCGAACTCACAAACTGTGAGATCATGACCTGAGCTGAAGTTGGTCGCTCAACCGACTGAGCCACCCAGGCGCCCCTCCTTTTGTTTTAAATATGCCTCATATATGGAATATAAAATTGGTTGTTAATCTTTTTTGAGAGAGTCTTTTTTTTTTTTTTCAACGTTTATTTATTTTTGGGACAGAGAGAGACAGAGCATGAACGGGGGAGGGGCAGAGAGAGAGGGAGACACAGAATCGGAAACAGGCTCCAGGCTCTGAGCCATCAGCCCAGAGCCCGACGCGGGGCTCGAACTCCCGGACCGCGAGATCGTGACCTGGCTGAAGTCGGACGCTTAACCGACTGCGCCACCCAGGCGCCCCGAGAGAGTCTTTTTTAAAAGTGGTTTTATTTCACTTACAGCTATTATAAATTACAGGCTGGTCTTAATTCCTGCTGTCTCATTTTTGTTTGCTAATCTTAACATCTGGGTTATCTCAGCCTGTGTTTCCTTTTTCTCTTGGCCTTGAGTGACTTTTTTGTCCTATTTTTCCCATGTCTAATAATTATCAATTGTATATTGGACATTGTAGAGGATATATTGTAGAGCTCTAGTTTCTGTCGTTTTCTTCTAAAGAGTGTTGTGTTTTTTCCTTCAAGGCAGTTAACTCATCTTGATTTTATGGAGCTTGATTTTACACTTGATTAAGAGGGATGTATTTCAGGTTTTATCCTTAGACTTAGGGTGAATACCTTAATTTGGGGGGACAGTCTTTACGTTTGCACTGTGGCCCTTCTTGGTGTCAAAGGAAAAGCTTGAGGTGTTCATTCACCAAGATGCTCTAACTTGGCAGATCTCAAACTTTCTTCACTTCTTCAGCAGGAGCTGAAACCTCTCCTTATATTTCTCAGTGTTCCGTGTATTTATTGCTTTAAAATGGCGCTCCTTGGAATTCTCCCCCCACCACCCCCCACAGTGATGAGGTCAGCCAAGGATTCGAGGGGAATTTATGGGTGGATTTTGAAGCTCCCCTCTAGGACTCCCCTAGAGGACTACCCTCAACCCGCCACCTCAATTTCCAGCCGCCCTGGCAACACTGAGCTCCGTCTTCTGATACTTCATGAGTTCCAGTCATCCTGCACCACACAGACTAGTGACTGTTCTCATTGGAGAAGCCCTAGAAATATGGAGGTTACCCCATGAATGTATTTCCCTTTTTTCAAGGGCCACATCCCCTCAAATTTCTGTTGGCTTTTGATTGCTCCCTGGTACCTTCAAGCAGTTATATTTAATTTTTTCCAAAGTTTATAATTGTTATATGCGAGAAGTTTAGTCTGATATAGACTACTTGTCTATTACTGGAACACACTTGGAATGATTAAATTTTAATAGCTTGGAAAATGTTAATTTTGTAAGGAATAGGTGTTCTCAAATTTATTTAGCCATTTCCTCATTGAGGAAAATCTAGCTTTGTTCCTATATTTTTTTGCCTGTAAAAACCATATGCATGCTAATAAGTCAGCTCTGGAACCAGATACCTTGGTTCATTTCGTTAATCTCCTACTTCCAATATGTGTTACCTAGAGCAAGTTATGTGGTTTCTCTTTGCCTCCCTTTGCTCATCTGATAAATGGGTATGATTGTTTCTGTCTCCTAAGTGTGATGATTAAATGGGTCAGCACATGTAAAATATGTAAATAATTATTTACCCATAAACTGCAATAAATGGTGGGAAATTGTGTTATTGTTAATCATTATTTAAACCATGTGTTCTGAAATTTGCTCTGATGTTTCTTGATGTAGGTCATTATTTATTCATTGTTTGGGTCTCAGTGGATTCTTCTAATCTGGGAATGAATATCCCTCAGTTGTAGGAATTATTTGCATAATTTGTTTTGATAATTTATTCCTCTCCAGTCTCTCTGTTATATCTTTTTGTATCTCCTTTTATTTTTTCCCTTTAGTCTTCAGTTTTCTGATTGTTTCACTTCCTGGAGATTGCCTCAGTCTTCCAAACTTTTTTGTTGAATACGTTTTTGCCATTATGTTTTCGACTTACAGATGTTTATTTTTGTTTGTTAACTAAATATTTGTTTTTAATTTAGTGTCATTTTTTTCTCATGGATGAAATTGATATCTTCTTCCATATCTTGGAAGGTATAGGGTTGGTTTTTTTTTTTTGCATTTTCTCTAAATCTGAGCATTGTATCTATTTCTTCTATTAATCTTTTTGTTAGTTTTATTCTTTGTCTTAGCTGTGGCCTGAGCTGTCTGACCACCTGAGGCTGTTTACTCATATTTATGTATTTTTTTTAAGTTTATTTATTTGGAGAGTGAACATGAGTGGGGGAGGGGCAGGAAGGTGTGGAGCCCTATGTGGAGGTTGAAGTCACGAACCATAGGATCATGACCTGAGCTGAAATCAGGAGTCAAACACTTAACTGACCGATCCACCCAGGCACCCCTGTTAACTCATATTTAAAAATAAGTAATAAAATGCTGGTTAGAAGCTTCACGTGTGTGAGAGGCCTTACTGACGTATAGCCATCACCAAAGGATGAAGTAACTTGTTTCCTTGCTACTCCCTGACTGGGGAACTCCAAAGTGAGTAGTACCTCCAGGGCTTTCCATTTGAACATACCAGTTTTTCCTCAAAGGAATCTTCTGGTCTTTTGTTCAGGTATAAGCCTGAATGCCACCTTCCTGGGAACTGTGTATGGGGAGTGGGTTGGAGGCCCACTTTATGTAGATTTTTAATGAAGCCTCCTGTTTTCAGGGTGATTTTACACTGACCTTCGCTATGCCTATAGTTCGTGCATTCAGAGATTCTCTAGCTCAGTCTCTCCTGAGAGGAAACTATGTTTCTTCTTTACCCATCACCCCATTTTTAGTGGTCCTTGGTGCTCCCTGATTTTTTAATACTTTTTCAGCTGTTGTGGAACGGATCAGCTTCTTCCTGATGACTTGCCCCTCTGCAAACTTGGATTTTAGTTTTCTTAACTTCACCAAGTCAATTATCCTTCATCTGTGTATTTCTTTCAAAATTTTGTTGACATCATTAATCTGTCTTTTCTTCTTTTGTTTCTTTGTTCCTGAGTTTTGTTTTGTTTTGTTTTTCTAATGATTTTTAGATTTCTTTCCCATCTTTTTAAATAGCGTTTTGGGAGATGGAATAGAAGATAAATGTTTACTCCAGTATGTATAAATAGAAACATCTTTGTTAAATGTAGTCCTTATTCTAATATTTTATCTAATTTATGAACATTAAAAACGGTATCTGAACATTTTTCCCTTTTCTTATTATGTTTTTTCCAGTGACTGTTCTATCTTGAGTGATGTACTGAAGTCATCCTTCAGTTTGAATACCTGTGGATTTATGCCCAGTCTATTCCACAAAGGTGGTTGATGCTTTGCATGTTAACTTCTTTTCCCTGTGGCCCCAGTTTCAGTTTAGAAGCTCTGAGAAAATTTCATCTTTTCTAGAATATCTTTCTCTTTTGCATCCCATAAGAGGATCTGTTGGGCCTGTCCATTGGACTACTTTGCATGCCCAGTTGGGTGCATTAAATCCTGTCACCAGTCTTACGATATGTTGTGAAGGGGGGTACCAGAATAGAGATTTAGGGACTCAAAATGGCATTGTAAATGATCTTAAATATAATTTAATTTTTCTGTTCTTTTTCTAGAAAAAGATTATGCATTATTTCTGGATAGTTTCCTAATATGATTTTGAGAAATCTAACTAGGTGAGACTGCTTTGCTCAGTGGTTAGGGGCATAGACTCTGGAGCCAGTTACAGATGCATGATCTTGGGCAAGTCATTTGCTTTCTCTTTGCTTTAGTTTCTTTCTTTTTGAAATGAAGATAATATTAGTACCCACTTCTTAAGGAGGAAAAAGTTAATGCATGGAAAGTGTTTAAAACAGTGCCTGCTCTGTCGTCATTGTGATGCGTTTCCTGTTACGTGCTTTGAATCAGGCGTACAGAGTTAAGTCATCCACACGTAATCCTATAATTTCCTCCTGTTTAAGATAGCAGAAGAGCATATCTGTTAATGGCAGATCAGGCAATTGGGACTTGCTCTTCTATTGATGAGGACTGGAAACTCTGAATAAAATATATGGGAAAAAATAACAAAATACCTCTGTTTAAGAGCGTTGGAGAGCTAACAAGATAGTGAAGACTCACTCAATGGGCCAGAGCTTCGGTGGATGAGAGACCGTCATTTGGGGCTTTTCCCTGGGGCATTTACCAGTTTGTGAGGCTGAGCAGTATTTTTGACAGCTTCTTGGGACTAGGGAGATTGGACTTAGAGGCCTGACAAAGCCAACTTCCTTGTGTTGAGATCCCCAAGGGTTCCACCCTTCAAGTGGGGTGAACTGGGTGGAGAAAGCCTGTGCAGGAACAGCAAGCTCAGCTTCCGGTGTTTTCAGTTTTGAAGTTGAAGTTCAATCTTGAAGATAAGAGTGCTTGCTTGCGGTCACTACAAGGCCCCTGACACAAACAAGAATCTTCCGTAGAGGAAAGTAGCTACAACATAGGCTTCCATTTTCAAACCCAGTGTGCATAAAGAAATAATGGGGTACAAGAGGAGATGAGAGGAAATGAATACAAACAAGCAGAAAGAAAGGGAAATAAAAACAGACCTACAGAGTTCCCAGATATTGAATTATCAGACAGATTCAAAAATAACTGTGTTACTGTATTCACGGAGGTAAAGGAAAAGATTGAGAATCTAGAAAGGAAAAAAAAAAAAACAGAACAAGAAAGAATGAAATGGAAAATTTAGAATTGAAACATTACTGATATTAAAAACTTAAACATAGATTTAATGATAGGCTAAAAATACATGAAGAGAAAATGAATAAACAATCAAAGAATGCTGACCTCAATTGGAAAAATATCCAGAATGATGTATGAGAAACAAAAAGGCATAAAAAAGAGACGAGTACATTGAGAAGGTCTGACAATCACATGTGCTTATAGTCACCAGAAAGAAAGAGAAGGAATAAAAGAAGTATTATTAGAGGGAAAAAATGCCTGAGAAATTTACAAAACCGATGGAAGTGTAGGAGTGTTACAGATCCAGGATTTCTCCACAAAACCTCTACAAAATGGAATGTAATTATGAAACAAAACACAACTGTGATGGCTAATTTTATGTGTCAACTTGGCCAAGCCACAGTGCCTAGATATTTGGTCAAACACTATTTAAAAAAATTTTTTTTTCAACATTTATTTATTTTTGGGACAGAGAGAGACAGAGCATGAACAGGGGAGGGGCAGAGAGAGAGGGAGACACAGAATTGGAAACAGGCTCCAGGCTCTGAGCCATCAGCCCAGAGCCTGACGCGGGTTTCGAACTCCCGGACCGCGAGATCGTGACCTGGCTGAAGTCGGACGCCCAACCGACTGCGCCACCCAGGCGCCCCTGGTCAAACACTATTTTGATGTTTCTGTGGGTATGGTTTTTTTTTTTTTTTTTGGATGTGATTAACATTTAAATAGGAATTTGAGTGAAGCAGATCACTCTCTATAATGTGCGTGGACCTCATCCAATCAGTTGAAAGCCTTAAGAGAACAAAGACTGACACCCTCCTTCCTCTACTGTGAGCAAGAACAAATTCTGCCAAGGGACTGCCTTTGGACTTAAACTGTAACTCTTCCCTGGGTCTCCAGCCTAATAGACTCCCCTATCAGACCTTGGATTCGCCGAGCCTCCACCATTGTATGACCCAGTTCCTTTTTTTTTTTTTTTTTTTTTTTTAATTTTTTTTCAACGTTTTTTATTTATTTTTGGGACAGAGAGAGACAGAGCATGAACGGGGGAGGGACAGAGAGAGAGGGAGACGCAGAATCGGAAACAGGCTCCAGGCTCCGAGCCATCAGCCCAGAGCCTGACGCAGGGCTCGAACTCATGGACCACGAGATCGTGACCTGGATGAAGTCGGACGCTTAACCGACTGCGCCACCCAGGCGCCCCTGACCCAGTTCCTTAAAATAAATCTTTCTCTCCTCCTTCTCTCTACCCTGCTGGTTCTGTTTCTTTGTAGAACCCTGACCAATACAACAACCAAAGGAGAATTCTGAAAGAAGAGAAGCAAAAGCCAACTATCTGGGGAGCCCCGGACCAGAGAAATAACATAGTGGCATGGCATCTGATGATACTGGAACCAACAGCAGAAAATGACTCAGCTTCAGTGTTTCCTGAATTCCAAACTATAGTCTCATTCCTTCTCCAGGTTGAACAGGCATCCTACAACAACAGCAGATGAACATGACACCACCCACAAGGGGAATCAATTGGGAGCCAAGTAGGGATTGGGAATCAAGTAGAAATGGGGAATCAGTGGTGGATCAAGTAGACAGGGCAAGCACCCCACCCCCCCCTCTGCTGGAAGAAGGGGATGATTCTGCCCCAAGTACCCGGGTTGAGAAGCACTCAGTATCACCACAGGCTGGGGGTATCTTACCACAGGTGCCCAGCCTGGGAAGCCTCTTCATCCCTGTGGGACTGATACCTTTCTCCCCACCTAGACATACTAGGAGGAATCCTGCCATAACAGGCAACCTAGACCTAGAAGCCTCTTTTGTTCCACGGGTGGGGTCCTCCTCACCACACCGGGCAATCCGGTTTAGGAAAGCCCAGCACAGTCCCTCATGAAGCACAACAGGGACCAGTGTGAACCTCAGTGGCACGAGATAAGCCAAATTGATTTTTGAAGGCCATGGTAAGTAAATTGTCATTGGAACCTTAATCTAAAAAAGTAGGACAGGACCTTGTGCTAAATAAACCTAAACAGAGGTACTTCCTGTTACAACAAAATATGTCTCCTAACATAATAGCCAAAATGTCCAGGGTACAAATGAAAAACACTCATCATACCAAGACCTAGGATATTACAATTCGAATGAGCGAAGACAACAACTGATACTAACGCAGAGATGAATCAGATGTTGCAGTTATCTGACAAGAATCTTAAAGCAGCCATTATAAAAATGCTTCAACAAATAATTACAGATCCACTCGAAACAAACGAAAAATAGGAAATCACAATAAAGGGAGTTATAAAAAAAAGAACCAAATAAGAAATTATGGAACTGAAAAATATAACCACAGAAAGAAAAACGAAAACACTTGCTGGATTAACAAAAAACTATAGTGGAGATGACAGAGGATCAGTGAACAGGAGGACAGACCAATAGAATGTGCCCAATCTGAACAAAGAGAGAAAGCAGACCCCCCCTCCCCACCACACACAAAATGAGTAGAGCCTCAAGGACCTATGGGACAGTAACACAAGATCAACACGTTTAAGGGTAAGGGCAAGAGAGAGCAGGATGTGTTCTGATAACTTAGTGTGCCTGTTGTTTCATAGAGATCAGGGAAGGTCAAAGTCAAGCCCAGAGAGAAGGAACAGGTTAGGATGAAGTCTTCAAGGGCCTTGGTGGTAAGCTGAAGTTCTCTGAAATTTGCCACCAAAACTGTAGGGAATAACAAAAGGTTTTTACGCATGGGGGTAACTTGATCAGTTTGTCTCTTTTAAAACAGATTATATGTCAGTAAAACCTTGGATTATGAGTAACTTGTTCTGCCAGTGTTCTTCAAGACAAGCAAACATTTCTAATAAATTTTAACTTGAGAAACGAGCGATGTCTTCCAAAACAAATAGTATGTGATTGCTCAATGTCACATGATCACAACTGAGCCAGTGGTTTGCTTTGCTTTGATATGCAAGTGTTTTGGACTACAAGCATGTTTCTGGAACAAGTTATGCCTGCAAACCAAGGTTTTACTGTATTTAAATTTAAAATATTAAATACACAATACATTTAAATCTTTCAAAATTTCAAAAGCATTAAAAAGTATGTTTCACATAGAACAGATGAACATAAGGGAAGGGAAGCAAAAATAAGATAAAAACAGAGAAGGAGACAAACCATAAGAGACTCTTTTTTTTTCTTTTTTCAATATAATTTATCAAGTTAGCTAACATACAGTGTGTACAGTCTGCTCTTCTTTTCGTGGGTAGAGTCCCATGATTCATCACTTACATACAATACCCAGTGCTCATCGCAATAAGTGCCCTCCTCAATGCCCATCACCCATTCCTACCCCCCACCCCTAATCAATCTCAGTTTGGTCTCTGTACTTAAGAGTCTCTTATGGTTTGCTTCCCTCTCTGTCGTAAAGGACTCTAAATACAGGGAGCAAACTGAGGGTTGCAGACAGGATGTTGGGTGGGAGGGATGGGCTAAATGGGTGATGGGTGTTAAGAAGGGCACTTGTTGGGATGAGCACTGAGTGTTATATGTAGGTGATGAATCACTGAATTCTATTCCTGAAGTCATGATTACACTATATGTTGGATTTAAATAATTTTTTTAAAAAAGTATGTTTCACATCCCTGACCATAGTTACCCTTTTCTTTAGGTAAGTCATGCTACTGGGTTTTTCCCATGCATTTTTCCAGAGATATTTATGCACATACAAGCAAACGTGTGTATGCACATATACATTAGAAACATATATTTTGTTCTCTTTTTATACAAATGATGGTATGGTACACCTACTGTTGGGCACTTTGCTTTTTGTACCTACTGTTGTGCACCCTATACTTAACCCTGTATTTGAAGAATTTTCTGTATCAGCTCATACAGTTTCTTCATTTTTTTCTTAATAGCTACATAGTTTTCCATTGTATGACTAGCCCATTGTTATTTTTCACTTAGTTCTCTAGTGATCTTTCTAAATATGCCATTTTGCATAAACATATGTGTATTATCTCTGTGGGATGAACTCTTAGAAGTGGAATTGCTGAATGAAAGGATATCTATCCATCCGTCCGTCCATCCATCCACCCATCCATCCACCTACATATATCAATAGATATTAGCAAATTGTCCTCCACAGAGATCGTACATTTACAGTCCTCACAGCAATGGACAAGAGTGCCCGTTTTCTTAAAGACTTATCAGCACACCGTGATACTAAGCTTTTGAATCTTTGCAGATCTGATCGGTGAAAAAAAAGTCTTTCAATTTGCATTTGTCTTTTTATGTGTTTGATAGGTTTATGAGCCATTGATAGTTCTTTTGGTGCACTCTATTTCTTTTTATTTTTATTACTCTCTGTCCATTTTTCTATTGGGCTTTTGTTCTTTTTTTTCTTACTTGTCAAAGTTTTTATATTGAAGGAAATTATCTTTTTGTCTTTGATGTAAGATGTATTTTTCTTTCTTCTTTGTCACTTAACTCTGCTCATAATGTTTTGGTACCTTATTATGCAGACATTTCCAATCTTATGTTGAATTTATCCATTGTTTTCAATGGCTTCTGAATTTTGTGTCTTATTTAGAAATGGTTTTCCCCCTCTGAGATTATGAAAGAATTTTCTCCTGTTTTCTTTTATTACCTTTATGGTTTTATTTTTTTACCTTTAAGTTAGTCCTGTATTTTGGAATTATTCTGGTGCTGTGTGAGGTCTGCTTATGTTACCCATTATTTTTGTAGCTTACGAAAATTCAAAATTAAAAAGGTCATTTTTCCTTCAGACCCAGTGTAGTCTCAAAATCTTCAGGAATTGCTTATGTTCTAGTATTTCCATTTCCTTCTTTCGGGTCTCTTCTAGGTTTCCTCCATATCTACAATATTCTCCCCGATCTTTCTGACTTTATTTCTGTTTCACTTTGGCCCCTTTCTCATGGCTTCTCTTTTTTTTTTTTTTTTTTTCAACGTTTATTTATTTTTGGGACAGAGAGAGACAGAGCATGAACGGGGGAGGGGGAGGGGCAGAGAGAGAGGGAGACACAGAATCGGAAACAGGCTCCAGGCTCTGAGCCATCAGCCCAGAGCCTGACGCGGGGCTCGAACTCCCGGACCGCGAGATCGTGACCTGGCTGAAGTCGGACGCTTAACCGACTGCGCCACCCAGGCGCCCCAACTCATGGCTTCTCTTTACCGTGTCTCTCACTTTGTTCCACTGGTTTCTCAGCTACCTCGACTGCCTTCTTGGCATAATTTCTGTAGTGGTTGTAGTTTTCCCCACTCCTTTCCCAAGCGCTGTCAATTCACATTTTATCATCTCTTGATACTTTGATATTTTTTCCTGTTTCTTCATTCATGGCTGTGATTTGATCAATAAGTGTTTCATTTCTTAAAAATCTTTGGTCACTCCATTGCTTCATCAAATGTCTTGTAATGAGAGATCTTCCCTTGCTGCTTGCCTTTCTTGCTCATTTGTTCTTATCTTCTAATGTTTTTATGTAGTCCCTGAGGGTTTTTTTCTTTTTTATTATTCATCATCAAAGGGGTTTAATTTTTCCTGAATAATTATTGTGGAAGGTTTATAGAGATTGGGGATGTGGTTCTACTAGGTGGAGTTTTGTTTTATTTTGTTTTGGTTTTGTTTTTTGTTTTTTTTTTTTTAGAACTGGCCTTTATTTTACCAAAGCCAATGAAGAAAGGAAGATTTTTTTGTTTTGTGTTGATTTAACTCTTTTATTTTTGGGAAATGAAAAGATTGTGTTTTCTTTACGGCACAAAAGGAAGACTGCTTCTTGTAAATAAGTTTTCTTTGTGATTCCTTGTAAATTGTTGCCATTTTCTTTATGGGGGAAGAAAGAAACAGACAAAGCACTGCATCCACACAAGCTCATGGAGCCAGCTGGTCTACCTCTCCTGTTTCAAGCAAGAGTTGAAATGTCAGCCTGTGTCCTTTGCCTTCGAGAAGGGTAGTTTTGCTGGTGCTTGCTGAAACCTTCAGCTGCAAGCTCTGCAGCCTTTTCTCTTCTCTTCCTCCAACTTAATTTCCTCTGTTTTAGATGCTTTTCCACTTACATTCGGTCTCTATAGTTTTAATTGTCTCCTGGTTTAGCTGAAATGAAACTTGCATTTTGTTTCTCATTTTCCTTGTTGATTTTTTGGATGATTTCCAGGGGGAGAAGGGGGAAATGTCGACATTCACACACGCGGCTTGAACTACAAGTCAGTCTAGATTTTGTTTAAGCTGCAAAAGGCCCAATAATTAACACCTTTATTTTAAAAGTCATTTGGTGGCATTTTCAGGTGGGATTGCAGCAGGCCACCAAGATCAACACACTCTAGCTGAATGTTAATAGCATTCCCAGACAAGGGACTCTGCCATCCTTGGTCCAATCAGCTGTGCCCCAATGGTGCGACATGTCTGCTCTGGGCCATTCCTGTGTGTAGGGAAAGGGGGAGTCTCAGACAAGCAGGCTTTTGTGGCAGGGATAACCACTCTTAAAGGTGAAGGAATGAAGGTCATTGAGCCCTACAGCCCAAGTACCACTTGCTCCAAAGAACAGACCCAGTGAAGAATACGTCTCGTGTGTGTGCGTGTGTGTGTATGTGTGTGTGTGTGTTTCTTTCCAGGTAAAGTTTTTTTTTTCTTCTTTTCTTTTTATCCTGGGAGAGTTCTAACATTTAGATTTTTTTCGAGGGATAAGAACATTTATTTTCAATTCTAGTCAACATCTAGCCATGGTCAAAGAGGGAAGCTCAAGCTGTATTTACAGTTTTATCATTTTATCACCTTCAGAATTTCGGACACTGCAAGTTAACCTTTTTACTTTTCTCTTTCTATTAGATTCATCATATCACACATTGTGGGTTTGTAAAGATCTCATTCAGTTGTCTGTCCTTGACCGTTTTTCTTCTTAGTACCTTTCTAGAATGTCACTTGTGTAGGTAGACACTGACATTTTATGATGAACTTTCCATAAATTATGTATGTATGCACTTAGTGTCCTTGGAGTTACTTTTTTTTTTTTTTTCATTTGCGAAGTTTGTACTAACCAGTTTCCTGTAGAAGTGTCTGTGTCCTCCCTCATGGTTGTTACTTCTATCCAGGAATAATACAGACGATTCTACTTGTGTTGGGTCTTCTAACTTCAAAGTTATGAGCCATTTGCAGCTATAGAGAGCTTTGAAAATATAAAGAAAATCACTCATGAACAACTGCTGCCAGGCATCTGCTCCTTTGTTACAATCTAGCTTCTGCTTTGCTTTTCAGGGTGGCTGACACAGGTCGTTTTTTCTCTGACGCTGGCAATCAAATACCTCTTCCATAATGTCTTGCGGAAGTCCAGGTGAATACATGTGAGCACACTGCTGTTTTGTGTCACATGGAAAACCTCCAAATGGAAGCTGAGTATGATGAGACTTTGTTTGGTTTCCTGTCTAAGCTGCTGTCATCAAATTTGACCACGCACAGAATTAAAACACTGTTCAGTCTTGAATGGGCTGCATGGTTTCATAAGTAAGACCCCCACCTCTTTGATAGGTGGGTTTTCTGTTCACCACATTTTGAGAATTGTACTGTTTACAGATGGCCTCAGGCCAAGCTGTTTTCTTTTTGTTGGCCTATCAAGATTGGAAGGATTTACCCATTTTTGCATTAATTATACTAAAATTTCCAATTATCTTTTGCTCAACCCCAGGTTTTTAAAGGTTTTCCAAGTTTTGAGATTTAAATATTCTTTGGTTTCTGGAGCATATTAGGAACCTGAATTGATATGAGTTACTTATCAGTTGATGCTAATAGCGTATCCATCAGGCATTATTTCAAGACTTTGACATAAAAAGGGATTTTTTAGTGATTGGTCTTGTAGCTCTTCTTGTGTTAGGGTATCTGGAGCTATAAACTGATGTGAAATACAACATAATTGAGTAGTGAGCAGTTTTCAGACTCTTTCCTATATTATGATAACATCAGGCTTCTCCTTTGACATTTTAGTTATCATGATCCTGTTATAATGTCAAGATCATGTATTATAATTTTGAGTTACTCTTCCAATGTTATTACTAGCTTTGTTAGTGTTCAAAGTAACATTTATTTTTCATTAAGGAAGTAATCCATGTTCATTGTGGGAAAATTGGAAAGCATAAATAAGCAAAAACTTAAAAAATAATTAAAAGCTTTAAGAAATCCAGTCATCCAGAAATAATAACTATGAATGTTTGACATATGATTTGTCATTCTATTCTTTTCATTTTTTTGGTTGTTCTTTCTTTTTAATACGAAATTTCTTATCAAATTGGTTTCCATACAACACCCAGTGCTCATCCCAACAGGTGCCCTCCTCAATACCCATCACCCACCCTCCCCTCCCTCCCACCCCCCATCAACCCTCAGTTTATTCTCAGTTTTTAAGAGTCTCTTTTCATTGGAATTCAGACTTTTTTTTTAAGAAAAATAAAACAATTGAAATCACTTAATACAGTTTCCAGTATGTAATTTTCAGTCATAAATGTGTTGTATTTTTCCATGTCAATAATATATCATTTTTATAGCATTTGAATATACTGTCTCAGAGATATAGCAGATTTAACCAATGGTCTGTCATTAGGCATTTCAGTTGTTTAAACAGATTTGCTATTGTAAATAGCATTAAGGAGAATACCCTCATACATATCCTTGATAATGTGTGTTTAATTATTCAAATGGTGTTTATTGTAGAAGAAAGGGAAAAAACACACAGAAGCGAATTTTCAAAAATTGCATCATACGAAATTTAACCATTCAGAGATAACCCTTGATAATATTTCTTGTGATTATCTTTCATTGTATATTTTGAGTTTATCTGTTCACATCAGGATTTTACTGTTCATACTGTATTTTCTACCTTTTATTGAGCCATGTCACACATAGGAGAATACACAAATCAAAAGTGTACACGTCGGTGGATGTTCACAAATTGAACACATCTGTGTAACCGGCACCCAGGTCGGAAACAGCATTAACAGTCCCCAGCCTTGCCCTTTCTGGCCACTGTTTTCCTGCCCAGTGATGACCACTATCCTACTTTTCACACGACAGAATAGTACTGCCTGATTCTGAACTTTGTATAATTGGAATCTCCACGTCTAGCTTATTTTGCTTAGCGTAATATTCATGAGATTCAGCCACACTGGTGTATGTAGTTGTAGTTTACCCATACTTACTGGCATGTAGTATTCCACTGGTGAATATGCTACCCTTTAGTCTTCTATTGAAGAGTATTTGCCTTGTTCCTGGTCTGGGTCTATTATTCATAATGCTGCTTTGCACCAGATGCGTTTTCATCTCAGCAATAAATTTTGCATTTTCCTCTTCATTTGTTTTTATCACTTTAGTTTCTTTAACTCACTAACAGATGTCCTTAGAAATCTCACAAACCTGATGTGATTGGCCAACTGACCCAATACCATTTATTGACCCATCTATCTATCTGACTCAGATGATCCATGAACAGATAGATACATAGACACACAGACACATATGGGACTTTGTTGGGACTTTCTGTCCTGACCTGTCCTAAGGTGGTGACCTACCAGCTGGTCTCATTCCAGTAGCACACTTTGAAACCCACTATTGCAAATCACCTCTCATCATGTTTCCTTTTCAGAACTGTCTGGCTAACATTATCCATTTATGTTTCCAGATGAACCTTAAAACATCTTTGCCAAGCTAGGAGCAAAAATTCAAATGAATTTTTTATTGACTGAGGAATGTGTCACTTAACCTGGGAAAGATCTTCTGTCTTCACAGTATTAGGTATTCTCATAAAGGAGTGGAGAATAGGTAGGAGTTTATGCATACTTGATGATAACTTAAAAATAACACCCAACGTTTTGCTGCATAAAACAGGGAAGTTCACATGGCAAAACATAAGATGAATAAAATTAAAAGGCCAGTGGCAATTCGGGGAAAAATAGGACAGATGATTATTTTAATATATTAAGCATACTTTTAAAATACTAAGAAGTACATAAGGTTCTCTAAAAGATCAAATAACACAGCTCATGAAAGTAGATAATTCCACAACTATCAAGGTCCAAAACAAGGTTTAATGATATATTCCATATACTAGTAACCAAAGCACCGCTAATTATAATAACTTGCCACTTTCATTGAATAGGATTTGAGGAACACAGGCATTTATATATCCCAGTAGGAGAAATACAAGAATAAATGCTTTAATAGCAATCTGGCAGCTATTATCAAATATGCCTAAGCATTGACTCAGCTGTTTTGATCTAAGAATTTTCTTTAAGAATGTGCAAGGATATATGTACAAAGATGTTCATCTTAGTGTTGTTTTTTTTAAGTTTATTTATTATTGAGAGAGAGAGAGAGAGAGAGAGAGAGAGAGAGAGAGAGAGAGTGAAAGTGAACACAAGCTGGGGAGAGGCAGAGAGAGGGAGATACAGAATCCAAAGTAGGTTCCAGGCTCTGAGCTGTCAGTACAGAGCCCAATGCAGGGCCCGAACCCACAGACCGTTAGATCATGACCTGAGCCAAAGTCAGACACTTCACTGACTGAGCCACCCAAGCGCCCCAATCTTAGTGTTGTTTATGATAGAAAAATATTGAAAATAAGCAGAAAGTATGCAAGTATGATTGGTTAAATTGTGCTACCGCCATACTATGGAATATTTTGGATCCATCAAAATGTCTTAAAAGGAAAGAATTTTATGACATATTAAGGGAAGAAATCAGATGAAAAATATAGCATGTAGTTTACCAAAAGTATGTGTTATTACAATATTGTATTCTCTCTGCTACCATCTTACTTATAAATCAGAGAGATCCAGGAGCAAAAGCACTGTTCTGGAAACCAGGAGCTTCTGAACCAGTGTATGTGTTGGGGAACCCTCTTCCATTTCCTATGTTTACCCTCTCTCATCTGTAAACGAAGAGGTCATACCTAAGTGACCTGTGACTCGTGGATGTGAGGCTTCTCTAGCTCTGAGACGCCATTTCTGTTGTTACATGGGAAATCTAATTGTGTTTACTCTAGAAAAGGAAGACGCTTTCCCCATTTTCCCAAAAGCTTTTCTCATTGTTCTCCGCCTTGTCCATGTAGAACTACTTTATTTATTTCTTTACACAAACCATGTATCCCTTTGGAGTCCCGATCATTCTATTTAGATTTGAGATGATCAGAGCTGCCATTTCTGTCTTTCACTAACTGGGCATCTTAGAAACTCAGTTAGAATTCTCAGAAACCAAAAGCCAGTGAAGTGAAGTGAAGTGAAGTGAAGTGAAGTGAAGTGAAGTGAAGGGGACAGATATGTCACTTTTGGGGAAACTCCAAAGTGCCATTATCACCTTTAATGGGGTGTTTTGAAGGAAGAAGTCAGTCTGCATTTTCCCTGTGCCCTCTGATCTGTTTCTTCCTGCTCATCGAGGGATTTGAAGATGGCAGCTTATGGAGCTCCCCTTGGCCCGGCAGCCTAAGAGTGGAGTCTTACTTCTAATTTACTTCTGTGGACCAGCAGGTGCACTAGGCTCTCTCCCTACCCCTACCGCCCCCACCACCCCACCCAACACCATGTGTGCAAAGCGGCCCACAGATTTACTTTTGACAAGTAGCCTAAGAGGCGTGAAAAATCTTTTTTCTTTTTTCAAATAGTTGGGACTCCTGTTGTGATATTTTGGCTAAATTTTGAGGTTCATTTGTATCATACAGGCATGGGGTTTTAAAGTCATTTAACAGAGGACGTTTAAGGACTGACACTTCTCTGTTCTCTGCGTTTGTTGCCATTATTTGGAAACTAAAAGAGCAGGTTACCTTTGTCTGAATAGCAGCCAAGTGATGGGATCCCCTGTTCTAACATGTTAGAAAGAGAGGGCAGGGAACTCTAGACCCCAAGGGTGAAAACCTGAGGTCTAGAGTTTCCCTCTGCATCTCACAGGAAGGCTTACACATAGAGTAAAGGTGTGGACTCTGAGCCAGATATAGACCCAGTGAGACCCTAGCGGTCTTTTGTCATTTATCTGTTTTACAGCCAGAATGTGGAACTATGAATCCGCACCTTCTCATCTGTGAGTGGCGGCAATGGCTGTGGTTGCCTGTAGAATTTTGTGAGAGTTAAGAATATCAAGTGTAATATATCTGTATCTGTATCTATATCTGTATTTATATCTGTATCTATCTCTGTATCTATATCTGTATCTATATCTGTATTTATGTCTGTATCTATGTCTGTCTCTGTATCTATATCTGTATCTGTATCTATACCTGTATCTGTGTCTATATCTATATCTGTATCTATATCTATATCTGTATATATATCTATCTGTATATAGATATCTGTATATAGATATCTATATCTGTATATCTGTATTTCCTCTGAAACATAGTAGGTGTTCAACCAGTAGTGATCTATCAAAATCATTATTTAACAATTTACAATTTTTTATTGTTGAAGGATAGTTGGGCATACAGTGTTATTTGTGTTAGTGTCAGGTGCACAGCCTAGTGATTTGACAAGTTTGTACATTACTCACTGCTCACCACAACAAGTGTTGTCACCATCTGTCACCATACAGTGTTATTGGAAGATTATTGGCTATATTCTCCATGCTGTACTTTTCACCTTCACGACTTACTTATCAAAATCATTTTCATCATTTTTCTTACACTTCTCAGCATATTCGCTGGACAGTGTTTCAAATGTTTGCTCTAATGATGGTGAAATTACCTGAGTTTTGTTTAGTGTTACGTTTACTTGAGTTTATATGCTTATAAAAGATACCTTACAGACAAAAGTGTATATAAAAGTTGGACTTTTAATAATAATAATAAGTAATAATAATAATATACTATTAATATAATTATTACTTAATAATAACGGTAGTAATAATAAGAAGCAGCAGCAGTAACACTGTCTTTCCAGTGAGAGCTGTGAAGCCTCTATGTAATTATCCCCAAACCCTCCCTCTCCCTCAGTGATCCCATCTTGCTCTTTAGGGTTTTACCATATTTGTTCCTAAAAAATACATGCTTTGACTTTTTATGCTTTTGAACTGTTTATAAACAGGATTATAGTGTGTGCCTGCTGCACATGTGTGTACATATGGTGTGCTTTTCCGTCTCAACATTATGTTTTAAGATTCATCCATGTTGGTGGATAGACCTACGGCATGCCGTTTTTCACTGCAGTGGGGAACTCCATTATGTGAAATAAATATACATATCTGTTGATCTTGCCATTAATGGATGTTCAGGGTAGTTTGCAGGTTTTATTTGATTTGTTTTACTTTTTGCTTTTTTGAATGTGACTGCTAGTAACGTCTCCTGCTAGGTCGAACTACGTGAAATAGACATTTTTATAAATTGGAATGGTGCGGATTTAGAAATTTCATGTGAGCCAACCAAATCCCTACCTCTTGGTGCACGTTTGCAAGATTATATCTGAGGCATACACCCAGGTGTGGCAGAAATGCTAGTTCATAGGGTACATGCATCGTCAGCTTTGAAAATGATCATTGTGTCACAAAGCAATCGGGTCAATATGTACGCGCTATGTGAAAGCCGCCATTGTCCCTCCTCCTGTCAACACTTGATAAAGGCTGTTTATTTTGGTGGGTGTGAAATGTGGTTTTGATGTGCAATTCTGTAATTACAGGTGAAATTAAGCGTCTTTCCATCTCTCGTATTCTGTTATTTCTATGTAAACGTGTGCAAGTGGCTTTGGAAGTGGCTCATGGGTGAAGGTGGAGGCGTCCTGAGTCACACGCTAGAAAAAGCCGAGGTTGCCTTGAGGAGACTGTTGGTGGAAATATGGATGGTAAAGGTGATGATGCTGAGGGCTCGGGAAGAAGAGAGGTACCTTCTGAGAGAATACGGGTATCATTGTGAATAGAAGGGTGGTCAAAATGTGAATGTTTAAAGTACTTCTGTTGAGGGCTCAGGCAGAAATGAGGAACATGTTATTGGAAGTGAAGGAATTGGATCCTTGTATAAAGCGGCCGAGAATTTGGCCAAGTTGTGTTCTAGTGTTCTGTGGAAGGTGGAACTTGTCAGTGATGAACTTGGGTATTTAGCTGAGGAGACGTCTAAGCAAAGTGTTGAAGCGTGGCCTGGTCTGGCCTTGCTGCTTCTAGTAAAGTGCAAGAGCAGAGAGATGAGTTGAAGAAGAGATTGTTAAGCAGAAGGAACCAGGATGTTAAGATTTGTAAAGTTCTCAGTCTATCCATATCGCAAAACATGAGAAAGTGTGTCTGGGGAGAACATCAAGGGTGTGGCTGGACAGCCACTTGCTACACAGATTATGAGAACAGCTCAGGGATCGAAGCAGCCATTTCAGCAGAAGCCAGGAATAGAGCTTTGGTTACCCAGGAGAGAGCTGTAGAGGACCCTCTTGTTCGATGGTTTGGCCTTCTGTGTATTGCATGGGAAGCCAACAGAGGTTTTGAGAATTCATATCAGCGGAAGCACTGCCAATTCAGACTAAACAGAGACAGGATGAAATGAAAGCAGCCTGGTGGTCCTCTGAGATTCTGCGGGATGTGGCCAATAGAGCTATCTGGCTTCACACGTTGTGTTATCCTTCAAGAAAGGGGAAGAATGATCCCGAAGGCAATTCGGAGGTCCCTGGAGCTGGACTGCCACCATGGCCTGTGGGGTGGGACTCCTCCTGTGGCAGGGCCACCTCCTCAGTTTCAGCAGGGCAAGCTGCTGTGGCTACAGGGCCAGGGGAGTGGGATAGCCACCCTGGTGGGCTCAGAAGGGAGGGCCACTTGGGGGCACAGAGGAAGGGACTTATTCTTGAGGCTTAAAATCTAATGAAATTTGCTCTGCTCTCAGATATGCTTGAGACCCAAGACCCCTTTCCTCTTTTCAGTTTCTCCCATCAAGATTGGGAATGTCAATCCAATGCCTCTCCTGTGTCTTCCATTTTGGAACAGGTAACTTGCCAGATTTCACAGGTTCACAGCTGGAAAAGAATTTTACCTCAGGATGAATCATTGCTCACGACTTGCCTGTACCTAAATTAGATAATATTTAAAGGAGACTTTGTACTTAGAGTTGATGCTGGAATGGGCTAAGACTTTTGTGGCTGTTTGGATGGGCTGAATATATTTTGCATGTGAGAAGGCCATAAATTTGGGGAACCAAAGGGTAGAGGGTGTGGGCCAAGCTGTCACCCCAAAACTCATATGTTGAAGTCTTAACCCCAGTGCCTCAAATTATGACTGTATTTGGAGATAGGACATTTAAAGAGGCAGTTAGGTTAAAATGAGGCTATTAGGGTGGACCATAATCCAATATGTCTAGTGTCCTTATAAGAAGAAATTGAGACATTGATACATATGGAGAGAATACCGTGTGAAAACACAGGGGGAAGATGGCCATCTGCAAGCTAGGGAGAGAGGCTTTAGAAGAACCCAACCCTGTCGACCCCTTGATCTCAGACTTCTAGCTTCCAGAACCATGAGGAAATTTTTTCTGGTGTTCAAGCCACCTAGTCTATGGTACTCTGTTATAGCAGCTTTGGCAAACTAATACACCTGCCTGTATGTCAATACTACTCTGTCTTAATTAATGTAGCTTTATAATAAAGGCATTCCACAATGAGTAGAGGTAGTGAGAGTGGATGTTTGAGCCTTGTTCTTGACCTTTAGGGAGAGCATTTGGTCTTTTGTGATTGAGTATGATGTTCATTTTAGTTTAGGTTTTCTTTCTTTCCCTTTCTCTCTCTCTCTCTCTCTTTCTCTCTTTCTTTCTTTCTTTCTCTCTTTCTCTCTCCCTTTCTTCTTCTTCTTCTTCTTCTTCTCTCTCTCTCTCTCCTTCCTTCCTTCCTTCCTTCCTTCCTTCCTTCCTTCCTTCCTTCCATCAATGCCCTCCCCTATATATAATGGAGGAAATTTCCTTGTAGTCTAAGTTTGCAGAGGGCTCCTGTCACGAATGGGCATTGAACCGATCATATGATTTTTCCATTTTATTCTGTTAATGTGCTGAATTACACTGGTTGATTTTGAATGTTGAACCAACCTGGAACTGTTAAGATAAAACCCACTTGGTCTATATATATAATCATCTTTTTGAAATCTTGCTGCATTGGTTCTGCTAATACTTTACGGAGGATGGTTGCATTCAGGTTTATGCTGGTCTTCAGTTCTAGGCAGTTTTCTGGAATTACGTGTTTGATTTTATAAATGGATACAGCTCTTCATTAAAAATGATTTTTAAAAATATTGCTTCCCGTAATTTCTAGGTATGCACTGCTGGGAGGTGCTCCTTCGAAATAGCATCTTTTCTACCACTGAGAAAATGGCTAAATAAGATTATTTTACTGTATTTTTTCCTTTTGCAGAAGAGAGTTTATTGGTTTCTAGTTTATATTTTAGAGCCATATGATTAAAAGTTCAGGGGATGGGGCGCCTGGGTGGCTCAGTCAGTTAAGCCTCTGACTTCAGCTCAGGTCATTATCTCGTGGTCTGTGAGTTCGAGCCCCACGTCGGGCTCTGTGCTGACAGCTCAGAGCCTGGAGCCTGCTTCGGATTCTGTGTCTCCTTCTCTCTCTGCCCCTCTGCCTCTCATTCTCTCTCTCTCTCAAAAATAAATAAACATTAGAAGTTTATTCCCCTGAAGAAGTTCAGGGGATATAGTGTACATAGGATATTTTAAAAAGTATTATAATTTATTTTATCTTGGAATTATAGATAATACTTGGAATTTAAAACTTCAAGTCACAAAAATTTAGAAGTTTTGGATCCTGTCTTTGGCATTTAGTGGCCAGGGCCATTAGCTCTCTTGTATGCTTGCTTCATTGCATCGAAAAAAGTAAATTATGTCTTTTTCTCTAATTTAAGGGTTGGGTGGGATGAATGAGACTGGCAGATGATCAGGTACCTTCTCCCTTTCTCTGTGGCCTGACATCGTCTGTAAATGTTTGCTGAATGTGAGAGCAGAGCAAGGCACCATCTTAGATGAAACTGTATTAATTTCATGTTAATAAAAAAAATGGGTTGATTTTGGTCACTGGAGCGCATTCCTCTTGCCCTCAATTTGTGGTCTCTCCTTGATTTCTCAGGTCTTGTGTTATCGCCTGTGTTGGGTATTAAATCATGGGGAGGAAGCTGGACCTGTCTGGTCTGACCGACGACGAAACGGAGCATGTCCTCCAGGTGGTTCAACGAGACTTCAACCTTCGCAAAAAAGAGGAAGAACGGCTAAGGTGAGATGCTTCTGTTGCCCTCCTGGGTAGCACGGGACAGCTTTCCTGAGAATGTTCCTCTCCGCTAGCCCTGAGTTCGAAGTCTTTATGTCATGTGCACACACTTCTGTGTATAGGAAGACTGCCCTGTCCTTCACAGAAAGGTTCACCAGCTTCAATGCTGGGCACCATAGTGCCCGTTCAGAAACATGCCTCCCCATCAAGGTTTTCCTTGGGCTTCTCACCCTGCACAGTTTTAGCTGCAGGAAAAGTATACCTTGTGATGACAGTGGCTATTTGGAGCTTGCAACTTGGCTTTAATTTTCCTGTTGGCAGGTAGTAATCTTCCTGTTGCTGAAGAATAAAGTGTTAGGTGAACAGTTCTTGGAAGAATTAGACTCACAGAGTCTGTACAATCTCCTGTTAGAATACTCAACTCCCATGGTGCAGAAAAAGAGTTCCAAAGACCTGGTATAAGGAAAGTGCCATCTGGCTGGGCTGGGGTCACCTGGCCTAGCACCACCTTCCTCACTTTATAGAGGAGGATACTGAGGCCCAGAGAGGGGCTCTTCCAACGCTCTAGTTGGCATTTCCTCGTGGAATGTTCTGAGAAATACAGTTGCTGCTCCTTTGGGTAGAAATGACTAAATTTGGAAGAGGTCAGAGTGATCAAAATGAGGTCATATGTTGGGTCTAGTGTGTTGGAACTAGATAGTAAGTCATCATTACCTACCCTCGTCCATCCGTCTGTTTTCCCTTGGAATCTGATGGGTTTATCATGGCACTGTCTTCTTCCTTAGCCACCGAGCTCAAAACCCCTTTGTAATTCCTCCCCTGACTTGGTCCCCACACAGGGCTGGACCAGGCACTGCTGAATCTGCCTCCTCACCATCTGTCCCTGACTTTTCCCCAAGTCCAGCTTTTATCACTGTCATCCTGGGAACTGTTATAATCTTTATGGCCTTCTGCCTCCACTCCTCCAAATAGCCAGGGCTGTGCGACATCTGAGCCCCAACCATGTCCTTTCCTAATCAGCTTAAAATGTGGGTTTTTTTTCCTTTTCTCTTGGGGTACGTCAGACTTTCCAGTTCTTTACGTATTACCTCCCTGACTAGATTATAAGCACTCTGGTATAATCATGTCTATTTCTATCCTGGTTTTTTTTCTCTGTCATATTATATATGGTTAATATGTGCTTGTTTGAAGGAAGAAAAAAAAAAAAAAAAAAACAAAACACCTGTTAATTAAATAATTAATTGATTTACAAACCATGTGCCAGGCACTGTTCAAGCTGCTGGGAACATGGTGAGCAAACCTAGTCTTTGTCCCATGGAGTTTATATTCTAGAGCTGAGCTGATGCGCACTGCAGCCACCAACCATGGGTGCCTACTGAGCACTTGAAATGTGATGAGCCTGAGTTGGGATGTGCTGTAAGTGCGACATACACACCACATTTCAAATTTAGTGCCCAACAATGTGTCCTGCCTTAGTAATAATTTTGTATTGACTTCATTTTTGAAATGCCCTTGTTATACGAGATATACGAGGGGAAAGAAAAAAACATTAAATGTATTTTTTGCGGTTTCTTTTTACTTTCTCTAGTATGGCTACTCGAAAATTCAAAATTCTGTATATGTCTCATGCCATATTTCTGTTGGATGGCACTGCTCTAGAGGGAGGAGAGACAGGGGAGATGAACAAATAAAAATGTGTTTAGATACGTTCAGTAGCGGTGAGAGCCATGAAGAAAGATAAAGCAGGGAAAGGGGCAGAGACTGGAGGAGGGTGGCAGGTGCTGTTTTCCCGTGGGCTGCTCAGGGAAGACCTTTCTGGGGACGTTGGGGACATTTGGGCAGGGATCTGAAGGGAGGGAGGGAGCTCTGCAGCTACCTGGGGCGACATTAGGCGCAGCAGAGGGACCTACAGATGTCAAGTTTCTGACTTAAGGACATGCCTTGTATGTTTCCCCGAGGAGCTAGGAGGGAGTGAGCCAAAGAAACATAGTACAGAATGAAATCTCAGCAACAGCCTGAGCTCAAACCACGTAGTAAGCAGAGAATCTGTGGTAAAGCCCTGAATCTCACTCTAGGTGGAGGAATCACAGAGTTTTTAGCACAGGAGACATGGTGGCCTGACATCTGCTTTATAGGGTCACTGTAGCTGCTCGGTGGGGGTTGGGGGGGAGGCATCACAGAAAGGCGGGACTAGCAGCGGAGGAACTGATAGGAGGCAGCGGTCCAGGTGAAAGGTCGGGCTGTCTCAGAGCAGGGGAGGTGCAGCGGGTGGTGAGTGGTGGTCAGATCCTGGATACGTGTCAGAGGTTGAGCCAACAGTGAATACTGCTGCATTTCCTTATTGGGATATGCAGTGTAAGAGGGCACAGAGTCAGGGAAGACCGTGAGGTTTGTGGCTTGGGTGACTGAGAAAATGAAGTTGCCTTTCACCGAGTGGAGAAGACAGAAAAGCAGAGAGATGTCAAGTCGGCAATTCCGTACTTGCATCTGACGTTCAGGTGGGAAATCCAAGCCAGAGATAAACACTTTGTAATAGAAATGGCCACCAAAGGGCAGCAGAGTAGGCAGAGCCTGGAAGTACAGTATAATGCCAGTCAACACTAAGACTATTGGGGATTTGTGGCCACTCATTTCCACGGAGCCCAGTTTCAGCACGGTAGTGCGTTTGCGCTGCGTTATCCAGCTTTTCTCCTCAACAGGACCACCAACAAGAATCATGTCTAACTCAGTTTTGTGCCTCGAGCTCTGGGCACTGGGCCTGGCACATAGTAGGCATGCCCTAAATATCTGTGGAACAGATGGATGAGTGTAGATGGGCTGTCAATCTGTAGGGCCATCTTTATGTGTGCCTTGAAGAAGCAGTCTTCCTATTTTCTAGGAGTCATAAAGACCAGCTGTGTATCGTGCCTCATCTCCTGCAGACTCAGGTATGGGTAAACCAAGAGTGTGTTCAGTGTCTTCTGACTGTGGATACTTGTCTTAGCTTCACTGGAGTCATGTGCTGGACTGTGTAGAAGAGTTGCTTCATGGTTTGGTTTGGGGAGAATTATTTTTAAAGGCAGTTCAGTTGCCATTACAGTGGTTTGCCAAGGTGGGCGCCATCTTTCTTTGAGGACTCTTGGCCTTTGGCCAGTAGTCAGTGACTCTGCTGCAGTTCCGTACAAATGCACACTCGTGGGGACCTGCATGTGTTAGGAAAGAATGATACTTGAAGCCATCAGTGCCTCAAGAGGAGTGACACAGCACCTCTTCTGTCCCTGGGAGTGGATGATTTTCCTCTGAAGACAGCCGTCACTATTGTCCTTCTACCCAAAGCCCAGTCAACATGCCTCCGTGAATGCTGACCAAACTCTGAATGATTTGGCCTAGGACCTTATTATTGGGTAAGAAGAGGTTGAGACATCACCACCTCAAAACACCGAGATCATCAAAACACTTGCCTCACCTTTTCGGCATTGCTTGGATTTAGGGTGCATGGGAGAATCTAGGGAGCTGTGTTATAGCTGGCATTTTTGAATTCTTTAATATTTGCTTAAATGACCACAGGACTCAGAATGGAGGATTTTTATTTTAAAGTTTTAAATTGAATTACGTGTCTTTCCTCCTGATCAGCTGTTTTTTTATTTACCTGGTTTCTCTGGTGAGCTTTGGTGGGGGTAGGATTGGGTTTAGAAGTTATGCAGTGTTTCTAATGATCTTCAGCGTGGACATAAAGTGTGGCAAATAAATAGGTGGTGGAAGTGTGAATTAAATGGCCTCAGAACAGAAGGGGAGCTAGTGGGACTGAAGAATTCAGCACCATTAGGTCATGGAAATGAATTCACGAAAAGAGAACTGGAAGGTGCAAAGCAGTCACTGTGAACTGGCGCTGCCCTGGGTACTCTGTGAAGTCATCTTACTGCTTCCTCCCAGGAGTCTCTATAAGGTGGATCTCCACGTTACACGGAGGCACCCAAGCACAGAGAGGTTGCAAAGCTTGCTCAGAGTAGCACGGCCCGTTGGGGACAGAGCCAGGATTTTGTTTCCCAAATTTCTCTCAGTTATATATACTAGATGAAGCCTTTTCAAAACTGTCTCCCTTCTTTCCTTCCATCCTCCCTCCCTCCTTCCTAGCCCTTCTTCCTTCCCTCCCTTCTTCTCTCCTTCTTCTCTACCCCTCCCCTCCCTTCCCCTTTCTTTATTTCCCTTTCCTTCCCTTTCTTTCCTCTGTCTTTCTTGTGGTTAGGATCGTGTTTAACCAAAAGATAGCCCGAGGTGGTGAAGAGAGTCTGGTTTTAGAGTTTCAAAGTATGAGTTTGGGTCTTAGCTTGAGCCCCAACCCTTAGAAGTACACTTACTCCTTTGGTTTAAATTGAACCTCTAAAAAAATGGGACTAAAGGCACTTGCCCTATCTATTCCATTATGTTGTTGTAGATACTGAAATAAGTGATGCATTTAAAAGTGCTTTATGGGGGCGCCTGAGTGGCTCAGTTGGTCGGCTCAGGTCATGATCTCATGGTTTGTGAGTTTGAGCCCCACATCTGGCTCCTCAGTGCCAGTGCAGAACCTGCTTGGGATTCTCTGTCTCTCTCTGCCTCTCTGCCCCTCCCCTGCTCATGCGCTTGCTCTCTCTCTCTCTCTCTCTCTCAAAATAAATAAACTTTAAAAAAGTGCTTATGAGTTGTTAAAGATATATATGTAGATCATAGTAACTGACATAGATAGTAGGAGAACATTGACCAGTAGTGGAAGCACCATGACTTGGGGAAGCCTTTCAAGATGGCGAGCCAGGACGGAATCCTCACGAACTGGAGTGACAGGCGGGTAGGATGGATAGTCTGTGCCTCAAGCCAATCTCTCTGTCCTGAGTTCAGGCCTACAGAGTACACTCTGGAGAATGGTTAGCACATGGCTTCCAGATGGCCCTCCCGGGACATCCCATGAGTACCTCCGTCTGCTGTGCCCAAACGGCGCACTCTCCCAAGGTGGCAGGGGATGGAGAGTCACAGACACTGGCCTGACTTTGTAGACCCGGCCTTCAGCAGGAGGAACAGCGGGCTTCTGCAGGGCCTTTCGGATTTCCCAGGCACACCTGGGCGGTCCATTATGAGTTAGGGTGCTCTGGGTAGACTTTAAAAAAAAATAATGGCACATTTTCAGTGAAAGTTAGGGCTCTTTCCTCAGTTTATTCCTGGGTTAAACTGCCTGTGGGCTGTGGGGAAATGGTACTTAAGAGACATTTATTGGGTGCCTACCATGTGCCAAACACCATGGTGGGTACTGAGTATAGAAGATCGGTGAAACAGTTATGTGTCCTGCCCAGGGACAGTGACACACATTAAGCAAGCAATTCTACAATTGGCTATATAACTTCAACTGTGGAGAGTGCTCTGAAGGAAAATTGCAGGATGCTTCATCAGAGCACACACAAAAGAACGGGTTAGATGCTGGGGGGCACAGAAGACATTCCCAGGAAACTGACACTCCTGCTCATCCTCAAGGCTGATCTGGAATGAGCCGGGTCAAAAGTTACGTGGACGTTTTGGTGGCAGCTTTGGTATGTGTGCCCAGGATCACATTGTACCAGGCTCCCATCTCCCCACCTTGGGCAGTGGGATGGTGTCACTGAGCATTTATATACCAAACTGGTTTCAGCAATGCCTGTGCTTGGCTGTAGAAGGTACTCTGGTCACAAAAACAGAATTAGATACAAGAGTATAAATGAAATGTGTGAAGAGGTGACAGAGCTTCTAAGCCGTTGCTTGGGAGCATTGCAGAATCTGCCCCCTGGACCAGGTGTCTGAAGATTCGACACATCCTTTTTTCTGGTTCGCTGCGGGAGCAGGGAGAGAGACTCCCTTGCTGATGATGAGCCCACAGAGTCAAGTCATCATTAGACCTCGCGCCCGTGCTGTTGTGGATCTTGGTCCCCATGCTGACGTGTGGATCAATTCTAAGCCCATCTTGATAGGCTGGTGGAGAACTCAGTCATTATTAGGGTGGCCTGTCGCCCTGCTTCTGCAAAGATCCCAGGTGGGTATAGCCCTAAGGTATTGGAGATTTCTCTCTGGTTACCCGTCCATCCACATAGGTTTCTTTTTTGATGCCCATTATCTCAGGCCACGTGGTCCTGTTGGTTGGGCTGCTCTGTTGCCACATCCAGTGCAGATGTCCCCCTGCCACTCTGCCTAACGACCTGTGGTCTCCTCCTGGTCTAATGGAACTCTTTCTTCGCACCCACTCGCTGCCCTTAATGGTTGCCCTCCCCGCCTTGCTCTCCTCTGAGTCCCCAGGCAGCATTAGTAAGTAAGTTTGGAATCTATAAAAGATGTGAGGAGCCCTTAACTTCCAGCAACTTCTACTTCCTGCCCTGTAAAATTTCTGCAAGCCCAGAATTTACAAAAGCAAATAATACCCGTAAATCTGCAGGGCTCGTATATGGTTTGATACCTTATGTTGCCAAGTGACCTTGTCTTCTGTGCCCAAGGTATCTTCACTTGGCCGTGGTCTCAGTCATAATTGAGCCCTTAGCAGCTGTCCTCTCCAGAAGTCCAGAGTGAAATGTTTCTCCTTGGGCTAGCTTGTGTTGTGAAGAACAGAGTCAGGTTTGGGTTTTCATTTGTAATGAGATGTCAAACCAAGCATCATTGTATTTTTGTACGGAATTACATTTTTGGTTTCTAAGGTGAATTTCACATAAGGTTAAGTGCACATAGCTTACACGTGTAGTTGAACTTTGATAAATATATGCACAAATGGGTGTGCCTGGGTAGCTCAGTTGGCTAAGCAGCTGACTCTTCGTTTCGGTTCAGGTCATGATCTCACAGTTCATGAGTTCGAGCCCTGCATTGGGTACAGACAGTACGGAGCCTGCTTGGGATTCTCCCTCTTTCTCTCTCTCTCTCTCTCTGCTCGGCCTTCTCTCTCTCTCTCTCTCTCTCTCTCTCTCTCTCTCTCTCTCTCTCAAAATAAATAAATAAACATATATATATATATATGTGGATGGATACACACACACACACGTATATATATATATATGGATGGATACACACACACACATTAGCATATGTAACCAATATGCTAATGAAGATGTAGAACATTCCATCATCTCCCACAGTTCCCTGCCTCCAGTCAGTCCCCTTGTCTCAGTAGTATTGACTGTTTTGATTTCTTTATTTTTTTAATTTTTTTTAATGTTTAGTTATTTTTGAAAGAGAGAGAGAGAGAGACACAGAGTGTGAGCAGGGGAGGGGCAGAGAGAGAGGGAGACATAGAATCCGAAGCAGGCTCCAGGCTCTGAGCTGTCAGCACAGAGCCTGACGCGGGGCTGACTGTTTTGATTTCTATTACATGGTAGGTACTCTTTAGGATCTGGCTGTATTGATGTATGTATGTATTATGTATTTATTTTTGCTCAGCACGGTGGCTTTGAGATTCATCCGTGTTGTGGTGTACATCAGCAATTAGTTCCTTTATTTTGCTGGGTAGGACTCCCCAGTGTGAGCCATGCTGCCCCAGCTTGTGGACCCCTCCTCCTGTTGTTAATTGCGTCCTTTCCAGATTCTAGCTGTTACGAATAAGCTGCTATAAGCGTTCTTGTACAAGTCTCTGTGTGGGCTGTGCTTTCATTTCTCTCAAGCAAATACTTAGAGGTCAAATTGCTTGGTCTTAAGGAGGTTCACACAAGTAGAAAGTACAAAAAACCAGTGTGTATCCACTCCAGTCGTAGCAACTACCGGCATCCAAAGGCAGTGGCAGACATGGTATTATTTTGCCTTGAAATACTTCATCGTGCATCTCAGAAAAGGCGTTTTATTGCATGGCATAATGCATGTTAACAGCTAACAGCATTAAAATAATTCCTTACTGTCGCCTGTTATTTGGTAAGTTTATCCAGTGGTCTTTTTTTAAAAGGTCTTTTTACGGTGAGTGTTTTCTTTTTTTTTTTTTTTTTT
>NW_024412400.1:7740142-7934929 GCF_014898765.1 Herpailurus yagouaroundi
TTTTTTTTTTCAACGTTTATTTATTTTTTTGGGGACAGAGAGAGACAGAGCATGAACGGGGGAGGGGCAGAGAGAGAGGGACACACAGAATCGGAAACAGGCTCCAGGCTCCGAGCCATCAGCCCAGAGCCTGACGTGGGGCTCGAACTCACGGACTGTGAGATCGTGACCTGGCTGAAGTCGGACGCTTAACCGACTGCGCCACCCAGGCGCCCCTACGGTGAGTGTTTTCAACGGAGAATGAAAAGTGTCCACTCACTAATAAATGTTTTGAATCTAAAGTCCCTTGGTTTGTCATGACTTCTGACTTAAATCAGCAGGCCAGAGCAGGACAGGGTGCCCCCGGGAATAGTTTTACTTTTGATTTGTTGTTCTCATGGTCAGGCAGAGTTAGAAATGGAGCTTAGTTTTGTTGTAATTTTCCCCTAAGAAGGTCCTTTGTGGCAATTTTTTCCATTGATCTCCCTCCAAATTCTATTAAAAAAATTTTTAGCCGTAACTTAAGTGTTCTTTTTCTTTTCCCAAAACCATGTATTTAGGTTGGGTGGGATATTTTAACGCATGCAGAAAGGACAGCATGGTCGTCAAGGTGGGTGAGTGGAGAAGGGCACGGTGTGGAATGTTACAGCCTCCATTTTTTCTAGGGCTCCCAGTGAGCGACCAGAAGATGCCTGTCCCCCACTCCCCCCAGCAGCTTATGATGGGCACAGTCACATCACAACTGGGATGTATACATCAGCTCTCATGTATCACCTCTTACGCGCATGCAGAGGTCTTACTACATAAAGTGATTCCGTGGACCCCATGTCAGTAAGATTACGTGCTTTCCCAGTGCTGCAGATGTGGGGCATTGAACATTTAATTTCACGAAAGACTATGTGTAGAGTGGGACTGTTTGGAGGGAGACCAAGACCTGGAAAGTCCTGAGACTGGTAGACATGCAGTACCAGAAAGCAGAGGGGGCACTTATTTACAAGTTCAGTGGAGTGAATGGCGATTGCACTTAGCTCTAAGACACACAACAGCATTGAAGCTACGAATAGAGGATGTTGGAGAACACAAGACATGTTGATTTCTGTTCCTACCTTCCAGGGAGCTTGGGTCTAATCTACTCAGGCACAAGTGTAGAAAATGCACATTATACTCGGTTGATTTTATTCTTTGCTTTTTCTGTTTTTGTCAGATGATTTCATGCAGACAGTAGAAATCAAAATGGTAAAGAAGATCTTATAATGAAAAGCACAATGCCCTCTGCTTCATGTTTAATCATCTTGTTCTTAGCTCTTAGTCTCCCTGGAATTGCCCCCATAAGTCTAAAAAGTATGCTTATGTTGCTGTTTCTTGATGAATCAATTTTAGACATTCCTTCAGTTCTCTGCTCTGAATGGGCTTTTGCTCACTTACACTACCATTAGCTTTTGTTCCTTGATGTTTCTTATCTTTGTTTCTTGATATTTCTTGAATTATTTTTGGCTTGGTTTTCTCTTAGTCGTCTTTCAACCTTATATGATAGATAGAGACCTTTGAGTCTTACCCCATCAACTTTTGCTATCCCTTCTTGATTCTGACAGTGCAGATGTGCATATTGGTGCCCCTGCCTTCCCTCTACCACTCCTTCGGCTTTCTTTAGCTCACATCTATCTTTGCTCTTACATACTCAAGGCCGAGGCCATTCACAGGCTCTTCTGCAAACATACTTGAGCCTCTCCAGTTTTGTTCAGAAGTTGACACTAATGTTGAAAATCAGCAAGCAGCCCTTAAGTAATTATGATGGAACATATTATCTGTGCTCCCTCTCCTTTTTTAGAACTTCACTGGAATCTGTAGGTGGCTGATTGTTCTCCTTTTCTCTTTACTTTTATAAATTAATTGCACTTTTATTTCTTTGCTGTCATTTTGAAGTAGTCTTGCGAAGGAGGGAGAGGCAGCTAAGTGTTTGTTTAGTCTTCCATCTGGACTTGCTGGTCAGGGCCGTGAGGTGCAGAGGTGACGAGCACTCCGGTGGCATGAACCCAGAGCACGCTCGCGGTCCAAGGGATGTGGATATGTCTCCTTCTATCACCTCTTCTCTTAGGCTTGGTACCCAGCTTCCTGAACCTGGGAGGTCAAAAGGAGTCCAGAAGAAGCTGGTTCATTGCTGTACGGGAACATTGTCCTATTCTCAGGAAAGTTGACATTTCCGGAAAGTCTGTCCTCACCTTCACTTCACCTCTGTGGATAGAGTGTTTGGGGGTGGGGTGGGGGGAAGGCAACCCATGCAATGGACCCTGTTCTTTTGGTCTTGGATCCATAATTCCAGGCATCAGCGATGCCTGCTGAGAGGCACAGCCTCTCATGGATTTCAGGTTTCTACATTTTTCTTTGCTTGACTGCCCTCTCTACTTCTAGTGTTGGTCTCCTTGACAGAGGAAACTGGGTTCAATATATTGTCTACACAGGATTCACTGAGAATAATAAAGTTAATTTGTATAAAAACTCAGTGTGTTCAACGCTGTGTTCAACGGTGTGCCCTAACAGCTAATGAGATTCGTCATCGGCGTATGAAGTTTCTCTATTGCCTTCTTTCCTTAGTTATGCAACTCTTAAAGAATCTTTCTATGGTAGAAAAAAGTAACTAGACATATCTGCTGCACTGAAGGCCATGCTGTTCCAGAATCTTACCCAACCGCTTTATTTGTTAGAATTTGAGTTTCTGGGGACGGTTGGAGTGTGGGAACCCCGGCCGGGATGAGTGTGGTATCTTTAGCAGCTCTGAGCCTGGCACCAGGCTCCCATGGAAGTTCTGGGCCAGCCAGGATTTTGATGACATCATTTATGGCAGCCACAAAGCCTCAGAGGGGGAGCAAGGCCCTGATTGGAGGAAGAAGTGCTAAACATAGCCTCCTAGGCTGTAGGCAGACTAGTGGACAGACCACCATAGGGCAGTAAGGCTGGGGGCGGGGACGGCCAAGTCGTGTTGCTTCTTTGTTGGACTCCTCGTGCTTCCCATGTGACTCAGATCCAGGAGGCCCAGCATGCATCTGAGCGTGCCAGTCTCCCTGTGGTAGCCTACAGAGGGCCCGGCCCCGGACTTGTACCTCATCCCTACTCGGGGGGCTGTGTTCGCTTGAGTATTGGGCATTTGGTCTGGTGTTCCCTTCTCTCCATCTGCCTTTCTATGTTTCTGGCATCCTTAATTTGAAGAACTTCTTTTTCTTCTGTGATGTAGCCTATCGTGGTGCTCTGTCAATATCTGCTCAGATAAACAGATTAAATTAGTAAAATAAATAAATGAGGTGTCATCTGTACGGTGGAGGTAGAGAGTGCTCGTCAGATACGTCATGTGTTCCTGCACATTTCCCAGCCTCCCCTCCTCCTCTGCGGTGAGGTCGAGGCCATGTAACTAAGTCCGGCCAATAGGCTGTGGGAGGAAGGGTACGTGGCACTGTTGGACCAAGACACTTAAAAGCTGATACTCCTCTCTATCCCCCTGCCCGCTGTGGGGACCCTGGAGGCCTCATGTTGAAACGTGGCATCACCAGATGGACGGAACCCAATCCCTAAGACATTGGATGGAACAGAGTTTCTGATGGCCAGCAAGGGACTTTATGTGACAAAGAAATAAACTTTTATTGGGTTAAATCGCTGAGGCCTCGGGGTTTATTTGTAACAGCAACATACTCTAGTATTGCTTTGAGTAATATAGTTTCTGGGAGCTCAAAGGGACCGGAGTATTCATTATTTCTCTGCCCTTGACTTGCAGCTGAAGAAGCAAGCTCAAACAGTGCAGATAGCGGGAGAGCCTGGCCAGGCCCTGAGGTTCTGGATGCCAGGGCGCCTGGCCTTCTTCCACCGTCTGGCCCCTCGTATGGTAGAAGATACCGTGGAAAGATCTCCAGACACGCAGTCACATCATAGTTTAGACCCTATGATTTTACATTGTCAGGCGCGTTTACAAAGTGGTTTTAACAGTGACTGTTCATTGCACGGTACTCTGGTGTTCAAATTGAGTCTCGGAGGCATTTATGAGATAGACACAGCCTTTACAGTTTTTCATTTAATACATGCTTGCCAGAAGCTAGTTAGCAGCTGGATAACTTCCAAACATTTGCTGGTGCTCTAGTGGGCCTCTCTGTGGTGGAGCAGGGGTTAGAGGTAATGAAGTGGTTTCCTGTAACTGCGACTGGCCATTAATTGCCAGCGTTTGCTGAACTGACGGTCTCCTGAAGCCTACCACGCACCGCGGGGCCAGGCTGGACCGGGCCAGCGGAAGGAAGGGAGGGAAGGGTTGAGAGTGCGGGAGGCAGAGCGCTTCCTGCCTGTCTTGGTCTGAGAGGCTCTCGGGGATGGGGGATGGCGATGTGCGAGCTTCTCCCCCTTTCCCTGTGTTAAGGAAAGGGAACCGAATGCACCTGGAGACCTGCTTCTGCCGCTCCCTGGTCTCAACTGCTCACTTCTGATAGGACCCGCACCTGCTTTGCCCTGTGTGGGGGAGGGCGGTACTCCACCGCACAAGAGTCAGGTCCAAGTGTCTTGAGGAAATAAGAGCTCCCAGGCATGTGGAAGAGGCACTGTAGGGAAGAGAAGCGTCTCCCCCGGTCTAGAAATAGTTTGTGTTTCTAGTCTGTTCTACAGACGCTCCTTTGAGGATTCATCACCCCCCCTTTTTTTTAAAGTAGAAAGAACACAGTACTTTTAATGAAATGGGTCAGTGATTTTTCTTCATTCAAAATTCATTTTAATTTTCAACAAATTAAAATTTTATTACAAGAACTTGAGTGTTCAAGAAGTTTCTTTTTCAAAAAGTAAAACGCCTTTGTTCTCAGTGTCTTTTGTTGGGACGCTTAAATCGAGCTCACGAATGAACAAAGGCCCCCGGTTGTATCCGTCTCTGAATTTGGAAGTCCGATGGCCTTGTCTTTACTCGGTTGGAATAAGTGGGCCCTATGGTTGATGAGATAGCTGGGCGTTCACAGAGTGCCTCTGCCTGACATCTCCACACTGGCCCTTTGTAGCTCCTCATACTCCACACTGACACCGTGGCACTGACCTGTCCAGTTAATGAATCCGTCATCTCAGAGGGGACAGGAGGGACTCCTTCCTCTGCAGCAATAGATCAGCGTGGCCAGCCAGTCACCTGGAAGGGCCCTGAAAGAAGAGAGCCCGAGAGCAGGTGCATTTTAAAGTCCAGTGGAAGGTCTGGTATGGTTCTGTTTGAATGTCACTTTGGGAAGGGGAAGGCCCTGTGAGAGTCAGAACCGGGAGACATCGGGAGAGAGCCTGGAGACCTGTGGGGGCAGGGCAGGCGCAGGGACCTCAGAAACAGGTGGGGGGCGCAGGGTATAGAGTATCAATCTCAAACTAGAGGGGACCTCCCAAGATTTTTTTAAGAATCTCCTTTTTACTTATTATTAGAATTTTTATTAATAATGAAAAGGTCAAATATACTAAATCAGAGTTGTTGGATTATTTCAAAATCATGGACTTAATGTCAGGACCCTCCTGGGCAAATGAGAAGGGAATGAAAGGGCAGAGGGAGAGAGGGAGAGCTTTATAATTTTAATAAGTGTCTTAGCTCTTGAGGAATAGTCCGGAAGGTGGACTTACATGTATAGTTAAGACTTATGTGTATAATTAGAATGTTCTAGAGAGTTAGAAATAAAAACATCAAGGGGCACTTGGCTGGCTCAGTCGGTTAAGTGTCTGACTTTGGCTCGGGTCATGATCTCACAGTTCGTGGGTTTGAGCCCCACATTGGGCTCTGTGCTGACAGCTCAGAGCCTGGAGCCTGCTTTGGATTCTGTGTCTCTGTTTCCCTCTGCCCCTCCCCCACTTGCACTCTGTCCCTGCCTCAAAAATAAACCTTTAAAAATTTTTTTTAAAATGGGGCGCCTGGGTGGCTCAGTCGGTTAAGCATCCGACTTCAGCCAGGTCACGATCTCACGGTCCGTGGGTTCGAGCCCCGCGTCAGGCTCTGGGCTGATGGCTCGGAGCCTGGAGCCTGTTTCCAATTCTGTGTCTCCCTCTCTCTCTGCCCCTCCCCCATTCATGCTCGGTCTCTCTCTGTCCCAAAAATAAATAAACGTTGAAAAAAAAAATTAAAAAAAAAATTTTTTTTAAAAAGAAAGAAAACCATCAAGGCAGACCCATGGGAATACCTACATCTCGGTGGAAGGTAGGAAAAAGGAAAGACTTTCTGAAGAGGGGAATTTTTAGATCTGATTCTTGAAGACGGACAGGATTTTTTAAGCGGAATGAAACAAAGGTCTGGGTAACAGGAAGCATCCTGGGCAAAGTAATAAGGACATGTTTTCTCAGCCCCACATCGGGACCTGTGGGGGGCCGTGGAGGAAGACAGTAGTTTTGCATCCACTGTTCCTGATCATAAAGGATAGAGTGTGGTGTTCCAAGAATGTCACCTCCTCTTATTTCTAGTGACCCTCAGAAACACGGTTTCTTATCCATTGCCAAAAGGGGGAAACTGAGGATCCAAAAAGATGTTAAGTAACTTACTCAGATTGTACACAGTGAGAGGTAAATTCAAGCCGAGGCAGTTTCACCCCAGAGCTGAGGCCAGTAACTAGGATAGATAGCACACAGCCTTGGCATTGAACCAAGGCCACCCAGGCGCCATGGGACGTAGTAGGGGAAGTTAGGGCCATCTTAGAAAATCTGGTACCTGTGCTTGCTAAAGCTTTGCATATTGGAGGGGGGAGCTAGGAGGGCTTGATTTAGGATATGGGAAAGGGTAGTTGGGACATTACAGTAGTCATTAGTCCCCTGTGGCATTGAGCTCTTCAAATATGGCTTGTCCAAATTGAGATGTAGTCCAAATATAAAGTACACTCTGGATTTCGAGGATCTAGTGTGAAAAAAAGCTATAAAAGATATCAGTAATCATTTTTATATTGAAAACAAAACGTACCTAAAATTACATTTTAAATAAAAATACAGTTAGAATTAATTTTACCCATTGTTTATTTTATTTTTATTTACTTATTTAAATGTTTTTATTAGAGAGAGAGAGAGAGAGACAAGGGGAGGGACAGAAAGAGGGAGAGAGAGAGAATTCCAAACAGACTCCGTGCTGCCAGTGCAGACCCTGACTCGGGTCTTGAACCCATAAACCATGAGATCATGACTTGAGCCAAAACTAAGTCGGATGCTCAACCTGCTGAACCACCCAGGCACCCTGTTTTTTTGTTTGTTTTTATTTTTTTCAATGTTTTATTTATTTTTGAGAGAGAGAGAGAGCACAAGTGAGGGAGGGGAAGACAGAGGGGAAGACACAGAATCTGAAGCAGGCTTTAGCACAGAGCCCGACGCAGGGTTCCAACTCACAAACCATGAGTTCGTGACCTGAGCCGAAGTCGGACACTTAACCGAGTGAGCCACCCGGGCACCACCCCCCCTCTTTTTTTTAATGTGATTGCTAGACTACTTTATATACATGTTTCACATTAAGCTTTTATTGGACAACACTAGTTTGGAATGCAGGTTAAGCAGTTTGGAATTTATAAGACCAAAAAGTAAGCTTTCTTTCTCAATTTTGTTTGGGGCTAGTGCTTTTCTGTATGAGGTTTTTAGCTTTCTGAAGGGTCCAGGCAATGTCTTAGCTACCAAATTGTATATTGACCTTTGCTTTCAAGTATTGTCGTCTCTCTCAAGTGAAGGTGGTCTCAGAATAATGTCCTGGTTTGGGCCTTACTATGTAGTTTAAAAGGAAAGTCCATTGTATTCATGCTATATTCACTGCAGAAAGTTTGCACATCTCAGGATGGAATAAATCCTTTGATGTCTCTTTGAAGTTAATGGTTGACCAAGTATGTCATGACCTTTGAAATAATATGTGGCTTTAGAATAGCCTTATCTTCATAATTTGTATAGTGTCTCTGGCACCATAAAATTAAATTATCATGTATTTGCCTATGGGGCCTGCCTTTAGGAATGGCCAGGGGAGTTTGTTGCTGCAAATGTGGTTGTAGGGTAAAAGGGAATGATACTAAAGCTTCCATTCACTTTTAAATGTGTAGCCCTTCGAAGATGTGTAGTTATTAATTGGGAGGTTCTGGTTCCATTCACCCCATAATCCCATAGTCTTTAATAACAGTTTCTTACAAGGTTGCTTTTGTGGTGTTAAGTTCCTGATCTTATTTACTTTTCCACTGCAAATGTCAGAGCTTCAACTCTGTTGGGCTGTGATAAAGCTTCTTGGCACAAATTCTTGGCCTAGCCCTCATTCCTCCAACCCCTGGCTGCGGAAGGCATTTCTTTGGCATTAGGTGTGCACAGATTTCAGAACTTGAAAGGGAGGAAGGAGGAAGGTTTCCAAGCCACTGAAAAAGCAGCTGTCTCCAACCACATTAGTTCAGGCACATACACAATCATCTCACCAGAGACACAGAGCTGGTGAGGGCAGATGGGCAACATGGAGATCAGAATTTCTTGTACTTCCTCGCTCTGTGCTGTGTTGCTAGAATAACTTGCTTGTTCCGTGAACTTCTTCAGTTTCTGGATACGGACCCTAGCCTTGGTGGCCAGGAGCTGCCTTCCCTTCCCTCCTCACCAGCTCCTAAAGCCAACAGTTCCTAAGCTGACATGTTCATAAGGAAATTCATGAACAACCTGTTTGACTCACAGGTGACTTTTAATGGGCTCCTTCGCCCCAATGGGAGACTCCTGGTCCAGGGTAGAGATTCCTTTGCTGGAAATTGGAGCAAGGCCTCTAATTCCAAGAAAAGCTCAGCCCCAGGTGTGCCTCAAGTCCCAGCCTTCTTCAGCTCACCCCGGTCCCTGTTGGCCTGACTCACGGGCTCCCATTCTGCATTAACTATTAATGTGTGTAAGCCTAGGAGGCAAGTATCCTGCCCTGGCTGATTCTTCTCCCCATGCCTCAGGCCAAACCCAGAGTGCCTAGCTTCTGCATGTCTAAGTAGATTCTGGGTCCCAACACGTTGACATACCCAGTACGTTGCCAGGGTCTTTGGAATTAGTTCAGGAATGGAGTGTCTCCTTTGCCCCTACCAGGCTTCCCCAAATGTTGGTGTGTGGTCAGCCCCAGTAACTGTGCTGGTTTAATGCTGGTCGTCTCCCACAATGTAATGCTTCGCTTGCCTTTTATGTCTTCTGGGCTGAGCAACTCATAGCCACCAAGGCCTGCTTTGCCCCATTCCATGCCAGGAATGTGCCTGGAGCCTGCATTTCCTCCCTTCCCAAGACTGCTCCTGGCCACTGGTTAGACAGACATGGTTTTGTATTGCTCTCGGAATCCCATCTCTAGAGCTCCCTACCCTACTGCTCTACACACCAGGGCTGGCGTCTACCTGAGTGCTCTTGGCAGATTGCCACCCTCCCCTGAACCAAGGCTCAGGCAAGGTCCGGTCAGACTGCCCGATGTCTATGGCTTGTGTCCCTCCCTGAGCCGCATCTCTGAGCCCCAAGAGGACCGACACTTCCCCAGACCCTGGACTTTTGCCATATGGTCTTGCCGTACCCTGCTCTTGTGTCCTCCCCTTTTCTTCCCTCGCCTTCTCCTTCCCCTCCTGGGTCGGCTCCCCCACAACCAGGTTTATCTAACTGGGGGGTCCAGGACAAAAATTCTAGAAGCTTCTATTCCTGTGAGAGCATAAAAAACATCTGTGTGTGGTCCTGAAGCAGAGCATAATGGCCTAGGTTGTCTGCCGTGCTTTGGTGACGCGTGGTGAGAGAGGGAGAGAAAACTCTTAAAATTCATTGTTGACCGTATTTTTGATCCCCCTTCCTTGGCACAGTATTTATTCGTTTTTACATGAAACTCAGAGCAAAAGCATGGGGGCGGTATGTAAGGCCAGATGCTCAACTGTACTACATGTCTCGTTGAAAATACAAGAATGAAGGAGTTCATCAATGTTGGTTTGCTTTATGGCCGAAGAAGCCTCACCTGACATGTGACCATGGGTATGTTCCTTCATCTTTAGTGCTCTGCTTTTCCCACTGTGCACGAAGAATGATGGAGGTGCCTATCTGGGGGCTGTGAGGGTTCCGTGTATTAATACACGGACAGCCTTGTTGACAGATTTGGGACATAGAAAGGACTCGGAAGAGCTGTTGGTGGCTTGCTTTTGGCCGGTTCATCTGGTGCAGGAGTTAAATCATTGCAGTTACATTTATATTTTCATATCTGTTTAATACATTCAAATGGTTTATGGCTTGGCTTTTCCTAAAGCGAGATACGTTCTCTTTCTGATTATTAGATGATTCTCGACAGGTAGAAAGGAATGCTCGAGTTTGTTTTATAGCCAATGCTTAATTGTTTGGACCTTTTAAAATAAGTTTTCATTTAAATTCCAATTAGTTAACATACAGTGTAATATTAGTTTCAGTTGTACCCTATAGTGATTTAACACTTCCATACAGCACCCAGTGCTCATGGTGACAAGTGCCCTCCTTAACCCCTGCCACCTCTTTAACCCATCCCCACCCCCACCTCCCTTCTGGTAACCATCAGTTTGTTCTCTACAGTTAAGAGTCTGTTTCTTGGTTTGCCTTTCTCTCTCTTTCTTCCCCCCTTTCCTCTTTTGTTTTGTTGAAATTACCCCCGCTAATGAAATCATATGGTATTTGTCTTTCCAAAAATACTAATTATTTGAACCTTTGATGTCTGTCTCCACTTTGTATATTCACTCGAGTCCTGACCCACCGTGGCCAAAGGAGACTTTTTTCCCTTAGATTTGGACACTCTCACTCCTTTTCATTTAGGGAGGTTTCTCTATATAGTTTCTGTTGCCCTGCATACCTTCTGTAGGGCTGCTTAGTAGCTTCTTTTCTTTCTGATTACAGAAACAAAGTATTTCTGTATGAAGTAGAAAATGGCTCATTGGGCCCATGAAGAGTGAATTTATGAGAAAATCACACTTTCTGCTTTGACAGCTTAAGTATGAAAGGGAAGCTTTTAAATATAAAGTAGAAGCCCTGTGCGCAGGCAGGCACCCCAGCAGGACTATAATTGACCTTAGATGCTGCCACCGAGAGTGTTTGTTTTCTCCTGGAGCGACATTTCTGTCTCCAAGGCAGTTTCCAAAATCTTGCGTGTCACAGCTCTACAGTCAGCAGGGCCTCCGAGCACTGCACAGACAGTGTCCATCCGTTAGTCCCTTTATTCTGAAGGCTCTCTGCCCTCATGTGACATTAAAGCCCTCAACATTGCTGATGTGCTCAAAGCCACCTGACACAGAGGTGATTCTGGTCCACTGTTGCCATTATTGGGAACAGCAAAGGATGCCTCTGGTTGGAAAAGCTTTACATTGAGAAGCCTGTCCCTAAAACTGACATTGTCAAACCTTCGTTTCCTCTCTGAAGTAGAGAGAAAATATTCTAGAGCAAATGATGGGTTTAAGAGCTAAAATAGGATGTAAACATCAGTCCTGAATTCAAGCATAGCCCGCTCGATTTATAAATGAGGAATCGAAGTCCCTGGGAGTTAAGCGTGTTACATAAAGCAACACAGTAAGTGATACTGGCAGTCTCATCCTGTTCCCTCAATCATGACAGTGTGTCTCTTGTTTAGTCTTTGTTTTGCAGTGCAGTTAGGCATTCAGTTAAATGTCAGGAGAGCTACACTCCACAACCCCCACCTACTTTCAAGGGAATATTTAATTTAAGCCCACTGTATTGTTGAAATACAAACAATCATGATTTAAAATAAATTTGTTTTTTAAGGCATTTGATTCTGAAAATTGAGAAATGAATTTGCATCCTTCATTATGAAACTCATGCATATTCACGTGGGATATTACAGCCCAGCTCTAGGTACGTTGTACAAATGCCAACAGCTGGCTGATTTCTGCTTCCGGGAAGTGGAACAGAGGTACTTCTCCCTATTCCTTCTACTAAGTACAACTAAAAACGCCAGACACTACATCTAGACAAATGGAAGGAGACTGTGAAAGGTAGCTGGAAGAAGGCAGACTGGCTAAGTGCCCCTGGAACTGAAGAATGACACAGTGGCAAGTTCCCTGGGCTTTCTTTGTGCCTCATATAAATCTGAGATTTGGAAGTGAAATATCTGGCAGCCTGGAAATGCAATGGTCATAGACAAAAAAAGCCTCAACCCCCCCACCCCGCCACCCCCCAAACAAACAAGACCATCCAACAAAAGCCAAAGAACCAGGAAAGGAGTAGCTGAACAAGACTGAAAACTTGTAGACAACAACTGCTATCCTCGATCCAAACACCAAAGAAGAGGATCTGGGGCTCCCAGCCCCACCCAGAGAAGGCCAGGTAGGGAGCTGAAACTCTTAGCTTCAATGGCCACTAACAAGCCCCCACCTCTCTTGTGGTGTAAATGGGGCCCTGTAGGGAGCCAGACTTCTACCTGCACCCGGCAGAAACAAAGTGCTTCTCCCCATCCCTGCCATGGTGGTGTCAGTGAAGGACTAGGGAAGAGTCAAAACTTTCAACATTGGCAGAGATAATGAGGCCATCTGCCCTATGGAGTTACTGAAGACCATTTGGGGGGCTGCAGTTCCTACCCAGCAGTAATGAGGAGCCTCCTCCCTGGGTGTCAACAGAAGCCAAGTGGGGAGCCTACACTTCTCCCCCTATCTGGCAGCAACAATGCCACATTGGTGTCAGAGGAAGCCAGCTAAAACAGGCTTAAATAAGACCTAGAGTCTTAGAACATAATACAAACATGTACAGGCTTCAGTAAACAAAAAAATTGCATACCAAGAACCAGGAACATCTCAAACTGAATGCAAGTAGACAATCAGTAGATGCCAACGCTGAGATGGCAGATATGATGGGAATAGGCAGTATTTTGAAGCATCCTTGATAAAAATGGCTCAACCAGCAATTTTGAACATGTTAGAAACAAGGAGACAAAACAAAACGAAAAGCCTCAACAAAGAAGTAGAAAGTTTGAGCAAAGAAATAGAAGGTATGATGAAGAACAAAATGGAAATTTTTGAACTGAAAAATATAGTAACCGAAGCTCAAGAGCAGAATGAAAGAGTAGAGGAAAGAATCAGTGAGCTGGAAGATACAACAATAGAACTTACCAAATGTGAACAACAGAGAGACAGTGAAATGAAACAAAAAAAATGAACAGAGCCTTAGTGGCCTGTGGGACTATAATAAGGTATCTTACATTCGTGTTATCGGAGTTTCAGGAGAAAGAGGGCTGAAAAAGTACTTGAGGAAATAATAGTTGAAAACTTGCCAAAGTTGTCAAGAAAGAGACACAAGCCTACAGATTTAAGAAACTGATAGAATTTAAAACAGGGTGAACTCAAAGAAACTCTCTTCTAAATTCAGAAAAGAAAAAATCTTGAAAACAGCCAGAGGAAAATGGCACCTTACGTACAAGGGAAAAACAACTCGAATGACAGCAGATTTCTCGACAGAAACTGTGTAGACCAGAAGGAAGTGGTACTATCATTATTTTCTTTTAGATGCTGAGAGAACTGTCAACCCAGAATCTAATACCCAGTGAAGACAGTCTTCAGGGACGAAGAGAAAAATCAAGACATTTTTAGGTGAGGAAAAACTAAAGACTGGCTAAAGAAAGTTCTTTAAGCAGAAATGAAGTGACAAAAGAAGTAAATTGAAAACATCAGAAAAGAGGAATTTGATAAGCAAAAATAGGAGCAAATATAATATTTTTTATTCCCTGGTAAATATGTTTTTTAAATTATGCTTGACAGTGGAAGCAAAATTATGCCATTGTCTGACGTGATGCTAAATGTATGTAGAGGAAATATTTCAGGCAATTATATTGTAAACAGGGTAAAAGGACTTAAAGGGAGATAAGATTAATATATTTCACCTGAACTGGTAAAAATGACTACATTAGCAGACAGTACTATGTTTTATATATATAAAATGTCATACCTACTAACCACTATAAAAGTTATACAGATAACATTCTAAAAACCTTAGATAAATCAAAACGAAATTCTAAAAAATGCCCAAGTAACCTGTAGGAAGACAGGACAAAGAAAATAGAGAATCAAGAGAATAAACAGAAAAAAAAAATAGCAAATTTAAGCCCTAACATGTCAATAATTACATTAAATATAAATGGCCTACATACACCAACCAATTAAAGACACAAATTAGCAAAGTGGATAAAAAGACACATCCCAAAGATATGCTGTCTGTAAGAAACCTGCCTTAAACATAACAATACAGGCTGGTTGAAAGTGAAAAAAGAAATATCATGCAAAACTTAATTAAAAAACAACAACAACAGGGGGCGCACCTGGTTGGTTCAGTCAGTTAAGCGTCCGACTTTGGCTCATGTAATGATCTCACCTCACCTGAGTTCGAGCCCTGCGTCAGGCTCTGTGCTGACAACTCAGAGCCTGGAGTCTGCTTTGAATTTTGTGTCTCCATCTCTCTCTGCCCCTCCCCTGCTCATGCTCTGTGTCTCTCTCTCTCTCTTTCTCAAAAATAAATAAACATTAAAAAAGAACCAGGAGTGGCTATATTATAATGGATAAGCTATATTGCAGAGCAAAGAAAATCACCAGAGACAGAGGAAGAAGGCATTACATAAAAAAGGGTTGCTGTACCAAGAAGATGTAGCAATCTTAAATGTGCATGTACCAAACAACAGACCTTGAAAATAGGTAGAGAAAAGCAGGTAGAACTGAAACCAGAAGTAGTCAAGTCAACGATTAGAGATGGAAACTTCAACAACCTCTCTGAACAGTTAACAGAACAACTAGACAGATAATCAGGAAAGATATAGAAAAAACCCAACACCACAGTCGACCATGGAGAGGCAGTAGGTTACTGTGGAAAGAGTCCAGCACCAGGTTATAAAGAGCCACCACGGAGAAGAACATGAGTTGGAAGATGCCTCCAAATTGGAAATCGGTAACTTTGTCCATCAGTCTGTGCCCTCAGAGCGAGTCTTAGCTCTCCCCATCAGTGTCTGCAGACCTAGTGTGTGCAGGGCCAGAAGAGGTCAGAGAGTCCCGCGGTCGATCCTGAGAGCTCACTCAGTCCTCCCTCCACTCTTGTAGCTAACGGCACTGAGGCTGCTCTCCACCCCTGGGGTCTGTGTATTAGGCACTGACAGTGCCCAGTGTCAGGCACCAGACCCTCAGGCCTCACTTCCTAGCAGTGTGCTTGCATTTCCTCAGAGCCTCGGCCCAAGCTTCTGAATTGGATATGTTAAAGCAACCATAATTTGCATATAAAATCTAAAGTTACATTTGCATGAATGGTGTTACCTCTAAAAATACGTAGACCAGATTTTCAACGAGGACAGATTGCACAGAGTCTCTAGAACTACTTTAGAACAAGTGACCCTCTGGCAAACTGCATGTATCTAGACGCAGCAGTATGAACTCTCAGCTTTTTATTTCTTGCCTGATCAACCATCACTGAAAAGTGAATAGCTCAGCATTAGGAATCTTCTCATGCAGAGACTGGCAAACGATGGACCCACGGGCCAAATCTGGACTGCCACGTGTTTTTGTATGTGAAGTTTTATCGGAACCTAGAGAGCAACATCAGAACCATCTGGGAACTTGCTGGAAATGAAATTCTCCTGCTGCAAACTATTGACTCAGAAACTCGGGGGGTGACACTCAGCACTGTGTGTTGGAGAAAAGTTGGAGAACCCGTGGATTACAGTGTCCTGCCATACACTGGCTAGTGCTGTGATATGGCAGTACTTAGTACTTAATACCTTTGTCTTCTCTAAGGATGCAGTTCAGCCAACATCCCTGGATGCTGTGGCCATGCACCTGATCCCTTACTGTGCCTGAAAAGTACATAGGCTCTGGCCTCCCAGGGAAGCGGGCATGCGACCGCAGTGTGCCGTGTGGAGTCTTCTAGGGATGCATGAGCTCTGCAAGCCTGGAGTGAGGAGGACGGAACTACCAGAAGTGATAGACTTTCCTCGTCACGTCTGTGTTTCTGGAGGTAGGGTGTAAGGTCCCCCTTGAGACAGGCCTCAGGAAGCAGGATGAGTGAGAGCCACGCCCAGGTTGCAGTGGTGAGCCTGGAGCCCAGGCTCGGAGCTGGAGGAGGACAGCCCAAACTGGAGTGCCGGGCAGATGGGATCACCACAGCACAGGCAGCAGCAGACGGCTCAGGGAAGGACGAGACTGGGCCAGAGGGAATGGAAGAGTGTTGCTCTTTCTTTTGCATGCCTCGGTGTGCTGGGCTGCAGGATCTGAGGACGTGATTCAGGATAAAGACCTAGCTCTGGAGTCCGGCTGGAGAAGAAGCAGAGAGCAGCAGTACCTGAGGTATTCTTATTGTTTCTAAAAATCAGAGTCGCGCCCACAGATGAGAGGTGTTATGAGTCTCCAGCGCGGCATCAGCCAGGAGTTGAGGGTCAGAGGAAGTGATAGAATAGTCCGTTATTCAGGTGTACTTCAGATGAAGGCTCCATCACTGAGACTGTAGCTAGATGTAATCTGAAAGTTGCCCCACCAAAGAAGTGGGCAGAGCAGGTAGAAACTGCCTCTCTTCCAAGCTAAAGTGGCAAAAGTCATTTTGAAAAAGCCAAGAACCGGGTGACAGGGATAACTCTGTGATGGAGAATGAACCCAGACATCATGAGGCAGGAACTTCTGGATAAAAGGTTGAGTTTAAAGTTGTCCAGAGACAGGGTCTGAGTGAGAACATGTTAAATACAAGTGGGAAGGTTCCAAGGCAGTGGCTGAACAAGGTCTTTGTCAGGTGGTTATTATGTGTTTATGTGGTTAAAGGGCCAGAGACTGGATGGGATTGGTGTGTTACCCAAGATGTGGATAATAAAAATATGCAGTGAATACAAATGAGATGACCTTTAAAAACAAGAGAGAGAGAAACCCCCAACTTGTGCTTCCTTCTCCCGTTCTCAGGCTGATCCCTTTCCTCCTTCTATGACGGGTGATGTTTTGTTTCACTCCCCTGACTTGTGTGTCAATGACAACATCCCTGTCTCTACTGGTATTGCTCTGTGCTCAGGCATTAACTGGGATAGGGGATCTGGGGCTGAGCTCTTTGCCTAGACACACAGCTCCCTCTCTAAAACACCACGCGTCCTGAGTTCAGATCGTGTTCCTTATGCTTGTCTGCCCCAGCCCCCAACCCTCAGTTTAGAATTCTTTTAACAGTGCTTGGACAGGAATCACAGGGTGAGGCAGCCATAAAGTGGGCGTCGAGGGACTGGAAAGTCTCCGACAGGGGTGTGCACAGTTGGAGTGACAGTTGTCAAAGACGGGGAGCTGCTGGGGCACAAGGCAAGAAGGGATTCTGTAAATCACAGACAGTCAGCGCTCAGAGAACGGTGGAGTTAAAGCATAAAGCACATTCATGAGCTGAGCGGATTGTCGAATACAGCCCAGGAGTTAGGAAGAGGGCAGGAGCCTTCCTGCAGTTTCAGGGTGGGGAGGTGAGCCAGAGTGTTGGGGAAATAGCTGTGTGGGAAACAATGGGGAGAGCAGGAGGCCAGACATCCCCGCTGGGAGTCTTGGCATGTGTCTCCACGTGGGGATTCCTTCCCAGCATGACTCAGGGTATTTGCACACTTTCCCAAATCCCTAGAAAAATCGGTAGAGGCCTCATGACAATAGGAGGAAGTGTTAGCATTTTTCTTTGAGAAATGAAGCTTACCAATCAATGGAGAGATGTTATTAGTTTGAAGGAATCCACTGATGTCAAGCAAGGGCAGGGACAAAAGCCACAGACACACGATGTTGAAGGTGAAGGTCAACATTTCTGGGAACAGGACAGAGCAGTCAGGAGAGAAGCAATCATGGTCTAAGTGGTCATTCTTGCTTACGTCTCTTTCCGTGTTACAAGTGTGGGTCTATAGCCCTGGCTGCTGTGAACCCAAGTCATTGTTTGCAAATAGAATAAATATTAAAAGTGTGTAGGCATAGTGTACTTTAGTCAAATTCCGTGAGTGATATTTCAAGGTACAAGTTTTTGAAACAAAAGAAGTCCTTTTGGTCATTTCAACATTAAAGCCGTGTGGAATTGTTAACTTTGCTAGGATATCAAATATTTCATTATTCACGTACCACCATGTAACGTTCACTCTTCTTTTCCAGTGTTTGAATATTTGGTGTAGACCACAGTCCTTTGTAAGTTCTACTAAACAGAATATTTGTTTTTCTTAAACAGTTTTTAGGTATCTGTAGTAAAGGCGAGAGGGTATGGAGAAGTGAGTATGGTGAAGTAAGTTTTCAAGAAACTTACAATTTTGAGCTTTCCCAAGAATGCCAGGAATTCTAGCTTCTCATTCTGAATCACATTATCTTTGGGGAGTTTGGGAACAGTAGGTAGCTAGCTACAGTCCCCTCGTAGGAGGAGACAGAACCACAGAACCACAGTATGGCCAGTGCAGCCTCTACAGAGGAGCGCTGGGGATTCGTGGAGCTAGACGGAGACAGGAAGGAGTGAGAGACAGCCACTGAAGGTCAATCAGATGGCTGAGGCCTGAACCTAACCTGGGAGCCCCGCTGTCTCCAGAAAGCCAGCACGAAGTGGTGGGGTGGGCTGCCGATCTTCGAACAAAGAGGTCTCTCCGGGACGTTCACATTGGCCATGTCTGAGCGCACAGCCAGGTGTTTCGCAATGAAACTCTGGAGATGGGAAGGGCAGGAAGAACCGGAAGTCAGATCCTGTAACAGCAGCATGTAGGCATATGTTTACATCATGGCAGATGAGGACTTCTGGCAGATTCTTCCCAGGGCTCTAAGCACTCTCTTAAGCATTTGTGATTTATATTTAACCATATGTATATAAATGTATATGATATGTATATGTATATGATATGTATATGTATATGATATGTATATGTATATGTATATGTATATGATATGTATATGTATATGTATATGTATATGTATATGTATATGTATATGTATATGTATATCTCCTTTGCTCTGAAGTTAAGTAACTGAACCGTATCCAGGTTGTCATTCTCCACACCCTTGAACCTGAAGCCCGCCTGCATTTGTGGTCTGGCTTTGTTCAGCACTTTATGCACTTGGCCTAATTTAGTCCTCACTTAAATTGTGTGAGGTTAGGCATTATTGTCCCTGATTTACAACTGGAGGAGGAAAAGTCACTGACACAAAGTCACTCAGCTCCACCGGTGGTCAAGCCCAGACCTGCCTGTCCCTCCAAACCTTAACACCTGGCCACCGTGCTCCAGCCCAGGTGAAATCATCTGGTGCTTCCAGCCACTGGATCTTAGAAGGGCCTTCAGGAGATCATGGGCAGCCTGTCCCTTGTCTACAGGCAAGACGTTTTCATCCTCACGTTGGAGATGATCTGTCTGAGGTGTTAGCATTTTGCATGTGTTTTTGCACAGACCCCAGGAGTAAACTGCAGAAAGAGAGACTAGAGCCTTGCGGTTCCTTCTGTCAAACCGTGCTGCGCTTTTCTGGGCTTGCACCATTAGGAATGGACAGTTTAGCTTAAGGGATCAACAGATAGTTTGAAAAGGTCGTTGCAGACCAGACCTGTCCTTTGTTCCTGCCGTCGTTTGTCAGATCGCTGCCTGGCACGACTGGCCGTGGTTGTGTTAACGTCCGCCCATGCTGAGGATTCCTTTTCCAGCCAGGATATTTAACATCAGGTGCATGAATCTGGCCGCTTTCCCGGTAACAGCGGCCTGACGTCGGTGTGTTCATCTTCCAAAGACAGACAAGGCCGCCTTCAGTGTACTCGGGGCAAGATGTGTGTTTGCCGGGACGACGGCAAGGTTGTTCCGTATGACTGCTATGCTGCTCTCACCAAGTACTCTTTTCTTACGAGTCGGGGTCTCTGACACTTTTATTTACACCAAGGTTTCTGAGGCGGAAGTCTGGTACATTGTACCCGTGTCCTTCACCTCATCATTTCTGAGTGGGAAAACGGTGTGGACATTCCCAGTGTGCTTTCTCTGTACCGGGGCACCCCTGAACAGCATCTCAGGCTGGGGCGAAGCCTCTGCATCGGAGTTCCAACACGCGCCTGCTCTTTATGCTCAGGTCCAACTGGTCTCTATGATGTGGACCGCCCAGTACTTATATATTCAAGGCTTGTCACCATTCAGAGGCACTGGAGTTTGTCCGGTCACATCCAGTGTGGCCTCTCTTAGACCTCCGTGCATGAGCCCAAATGAAAAGGGAGCTAATGAAAGGGGCTCAAATATGAGCTGCAAAATGCTTGCAGGCCTGAAAGATACGATTTAATAAGAAAAATGAAAACAACTAATGATAGGTTAACTGGTAAATCACGGCCACTGCTGACTCTACCTTCCATGACAATAGTGAATTACGTGTTAGTGGTGACGAGAGAGTGTTAGGTTTGTCACCAGGGGAGAATTAACCTCCTTCTGTATATATGATAGGTAGGAGCTATTGGGGGAGGAAGAGGGATAATTTAGAACTGCAGTGAATTAAATCAGAGATAGAATTATAAAGAGAGAGAGAGAATAGGTTCCAAATGAGAAGAAGAAGAAATTAAGGATGAGGGCACAGAGAAGCAGCAGCCAGCTACCTTTAGTAAAACCGTGGTCTCTGTGCTGGGAGAAGACATGGTTGGCACCAACCTTGACACTGAATGCCCCCGTGTAACAAGCATCCAGATCGAGAAGCAGGACATATGTGACCAGCTTCCAGAAGCCACTCTTCCTGCTTCTAGTCACTATTGCTCAAAGAGAAGGCCAATCTGTGCCTCTAGTGGCAGGATCAGTTTGGCCTACTTTTGAGCAATAGACTCATAGAGTATATATTCTCTTCTGAGTTTGGCTTCTTTTGCTCAATATTGTTTCGAGATTCATCCACATGATACGTGTAATTATGGATTGTGTAGTCTCACTGTCCCATAGTATTCAGTGTATTCGACTCTCTGTATGGGCATCTGCATAGTGCCTAGTTGGGGTTGTTGCAGATACATCCACCGTGAGCACTCTGTCTTGATGAGACCACGTGGATGGGTTTCTGTCACGTACACACCAAGGAGTGGGATTTCCTGTCAGAAGCATGAGTGTATTGCTAGGGAAGACATCGTAAAGTGGTTTTGCACCAGTTCGCACCTCTAAAGGTTCTGATTATCCTCATCAGAACTTGTATTTTCTCTCGTAATATTAGCTGTTCTGGTGGCCACTAGGTAATGGAGGAGAAAGCTGAGGCACAGAGAGGTGTCTGATACTCCATACCTCCCAAGTGGTGAAGCTGGTGTTTGTACCCTTACAGCTGGCTCCGGGCTTCATGCCCCCCCCCCCCACGCCACCCCCATGATCTTCCTTCCTCCCAGGAGATGCTCCATTTCCTGTGATGATCCATGTTGGTCAGCCCTGGCCAACCACCACACCAATAACTCAGTCAGCTTCTGTGGGCCCCCGCCTCAGATATTTTAACCAAGCTCTGTCATCGGCCATTCGATTGTCAAACCAACCTCAAAATGTCATTTTCTGGACCCAGAAAAACTGCACACTGCACCCCAAATCGCACTTGGATTTCACATTTAAAATTCCAAATCCCATTAATGAATTTCCCAGTGAGCCCCAAAAGCAGCTGACTTGTGGTTCACTCTTTGTCTTTGCCGGCCAACCTCTGAGGGAAGAGGCCAGTTCTGTCAGACAGCAGGAAAAGAGCGACGAGAAATGGAAACAGCCAGAGCGGGCAACATTTTTGCATGAGAGGGTTCTTTCTGCAGACGTTCGTGGAGACTGTGGGAAATGGGCCAGACATGACAAATAGGCAAGTAGTAGTTAAAAAAAAAAAAAAAAAGCAAGATCTAAAATGTTACGACCTTTGAAATTACATCTAATAAAGCACGCCTGTGCACCTGAACGTGTGTCTTTAAGCTAGCAAGAAAAAGCAAATGGCTCATAGTGATTGTTTTAGGTTGATAGGACAGTGCCTAGGGGTTTGTAGTCTCTTTTGTATTTCGTGGAATTTTTTTGCAAATTGCTTACGTTAGTTTTGTAAAGGAAAAAAAAATCGCTTATATCTAAAAAGATTGTTTTCCTTTCATGTTTTTGCTGCTTACATTTGGGGAAAATAATGTAGAGCTGTAATCATTTGAAGCTCTGCAATCATTGTGTTTAAAAATCACAGAACCATCGGGGCGCCTGGGTGGCGCAGTCGGTTAAGCGTCCGACTTCAGCCAGGTCACGATCTCACGGTCCGTGAGTTCGAGCCCCGTGTCGGGCTCTGGGCTGATGGCTCAGAGCCTGGAGCCTGTTTCCGATTCTGTGTCTCCCTCTCTCTCTGCCCTTCCCCCATTCATGCTCTGTCTCTCTCTGTCCCAAAAATAAATAAAAACGTTGAAAAAAAATTTAAAAAAATAAAAAAAAATCACAGAACCATCATGTAACAATTAATGTCAGGGTACTACAGTGAAATGAGTGAAAGCAGCCAGTGTTCCAATAAGGAAATGAATCTATATTAATAAAATGGGACCTATTCCAGAAGTAGAATTAAGGAGGTTATAATCTGTGTGTGTATAAATAGATGTATTAGTAAGTATGCATATGTACATATATCTGCACATATATACATTGCTGTGTATGCAAACACATGATTCAAACTCACTATACACACTATATATATGTAATTTATCAGTCTATTTCTGCTCATTCTTATTAGTCTCCCTCTTTTTTTTTTTTGAAGTTTTACTTATTTATTTTGAGAGAGAGAGAGCATGGGAGCAGGGGAGAGGCAGAGAGAGAGGGAGAGAGAGAATCCCAAGCAGGATCCATGTAGTCAGTGCAGAGCCTGATGCAGGGCTTAATGTCATGAGCCATGAGCTGAAATCAAGTCAGATGCATAACAGACTGAGCCACCTGAGTGCCCCTAGTCTCCCTCTTTTAAAGATAGACAGGGATACTAAGGACCTGGGAAGTAAAATATGTATAATATGTGTATAATAGTAGATATGGTCAATAAAATATATATGCTAAAGTATACATTTTGTAAGTGTGTATATTTTCATATAGCTGAATCATATATACACAGGTCTGCATGGAAATACACAAAATAATATCATTGCTATTTCTTGGTGGTATTATGAATAGTTTTCCTTTATACTTTATTGTATTTGAAGATTTTTTTTACGATGAACATGTGTTTAAATGAAAAAAGTCAGAAGGAAGGTCTTAGGTAACATTTGAAACTTCTAAGTCCCCTTTGTAAGGTGGGTAAGGACCCTATGAAGGAAAAGGCAGTGTTGTGGAAAGATATTGTTCTCTGTTTTCCAAAGGAACATTGAATTGTATTGTTCAAACCACAGCTCTCTTTAAGTAGATAATACAGTAAAAAAATTGTGAATGTTATGTTAGATTTTTTGCCAACAATGAGGATGTGTTCTTGGCTTTGTTCTCTTTTCAAGGTCTGTTTTATTTTCTATCAGATTTATGGATTATTAGACCCCATTTCTTGTCTTAACAGAGACAAAATGAATCCTTTTATTCTTCTTAATGCTCAATGTTCTGTTCTACTTGGATAGATAATGAGACATTATTCATTTTGTGCACTTATGTGTTTAGTAAACCAAACAAGGGAATAGAAATGTATTAGGCAGCAAATAAATATAATTTTATCTGTTAAAATTCATTTATTTAAAAATGTTTTCTGATTACAAACATGTGACAGCATACAAAACTAAGAAAAGGGTATAGAAACTTAAAGAAGGGGTGCCTGGATGGCTCAGTTGGTTAAGCATCTGACTCTTGATTTCAGCTCAGGTCACGATCTCACGGTTCATGGGTTCAAGCCCCATGTCAGGCTCTGCACTGACAGTGTGGAGCCTGATTGGGGTTCTCTGTCTCCCTCTCTCTGTGCCCCTCCCATCCCCCCTTTATCAAAAATAAATAAACATTAAAAAAAGAAACTTAAAATTTTGCATAATTGCACACTTTAGAAATAACCACTTTAGAAAACAGTGGTGAGTTGCCTTCTAGATATTCAGCATTTATTACCAGTTATTGCCTTTAATGGGTATTTACTGAGCTTCATGGTTTGCATTGCCGTATTCTGGGGAAGAGTTTGTGAGCAGGACAGACAAGATCCTGCCCTCACATAACTTACTGTGTCTGCCTGGGCATCACTGTGTGTGTGTGTGTGTGTGTGTGTGTGTGTGTGTGTGTGTGTGTGTTTAGAGAGGTATGCAAAAGGCAGAGGAGGGAGGAGGGAGAGCAAAACAGAAGAGTCCTCTATCAGTTCAGTGTGAAAAGTGCTATTATGGGGGAATTGTAGTCTTCTAAAAATTGTGTGCAAGTTTACACACACACATGCATACATATATACGCAAGTACGTGCATGTGTGTATACAGTAGCCAGATTGTTAAAAAGCAAGTTGGCATTCTATGTAATGTTTTCCCATGTTAATATTATATTAAGCAGTATCCTATGTTGTCAGATATGGCTATGCCATGTGATATTGCAGTATCATATCACATCACATCATATCATATGCATGCTTGAGAGAGAGGTTGAGAGAGAGAGGGTGTGCATGCGCCAGATAAAGGGGGGAGGGGCAGAGGGAGACAGAGACAGAATCTTAAGCAGGCTCCATGCCACGTGCGGAGCCTGACGCAGGGCTCCATCTACCAACTGTGAGATCATGACCTGAGCTGAAATCAAGAGTCGTATGCTTAACCGAATGAGCCACGCAGGTGCCCTGCTTGCTTCTTAATCTAGTTAATCCTTCCTTGATTGATATTTGGGATATTTATGATTTTTATACTATAAAGAATGTTGCAACAAATATCCTTGTATATAATGAAATTTTGTCATCTTCCCAGTCTTTTTTCCTTAAAATCCATTCCTGAAAACAGAATGACTGGCTTAAGTGTGTGAGATGAAACTTTTCCAGGCTATGGGACATGCCATCAAGTTGGTTTCCAGAGGGTAGTGCCAGCTGCCTGCCCATTTTTTGCTCACTGGTGAAACATTTCATATTTGCTTCTTCTGAAACTTGTGGACCGAATCCAAGGGAACACGCCCTGTGTTAAGATCTTTATGGCAAGTGCTGTTTGGCACGGTTCTCTGTTTATTGTCAATTAAGCAAATGGAGCTCAGTTCCATAACAGTGATAGCAGCCCCATGGAGTTAGTACCTCTCTGTGCATTCAGAATAGGAAATGGGGGTTAAGTGGAGGTCAGAATAACAAACGAGAGCCATGTCACTGGAGTTTCCTTTGATCTCATATGTCTGGCGTGGAAGGCAGAAAGGACCACCACTAATATAAGAAACAACAAGCCCTATATACTTCGTTCCAGAATAAAAATTTTGTCATATGAACCCTGCTAAGACTCTCTCCTAGAAATTCATATCTGACATCTCAGATGTTTGGATTTTATAGAAATAGGAATTAGCAAACTTCTTTTGTGTTTTAGATATGTCAATTTAATCAGCAAAGACAAATAGCTTTCAAAAAATTAAATGAGATACTTGTTGGCTCTGGAACAGTGCTGTGCCTAAAGACACAATAATGGAGTGCCCATATAAGCAGTCTTATTTCTGATGACCTTGAGTCTTGACCCATCTGGGACACCCACGACTGAGACCATGTTTAGGGATGTAAAGCAATCTTCATGCTCTAGAGATTTTCTGTGTCTGATATGGATGAGCTATAGAGCTCATTAAACTTTTGGGCATAATTGCTTGGATGACCACCATAATTTATGACAACATTCTTGTTAGTTCTATATTTTTATAGACCCTACCCTTTGGTTTAATATTGTTAAGGTTTTATGGTGGTCCCATCCAATGATGAAAAATAAGTGGCAAACATCTTGCCCTGGTTTCCTGTGCTTTTTACCAGGTGCAGATCCCATGATAGTGCAGGTCCTGAAGGTGAAGTGAAAATGAGTGTCCCTTCAGTGTTGAGAGAAAGGTCTCGGTGGATGAGGGCTGAAGTGGGATGGGCTGGAGGCAGCATGACTGTGTGTTGTGGTGCCTCTGTGTAGTGCTTCGACTTTGGTAACTGCCTTCCCCTCCTTAGTTATCCAGTAGAAGACCACTGCTCTATGAGATCAGTACATTCCCCTGGAATTACCTCTTAATTAACTTTTCTGGTGCTTAATCATCATAAGCCTTATTTAATATCTAGGCAATGTAGGATAGTACCGGATGGGATTTCTTTTATTAGCAATAAGATAAGGTCCCCTGGAGCCTGTTAAATCAATTCTCATTAGACATTGATTCATGGAACCAAGAACTCACCAGCACTCTGCTGCTTTTATGTTGAGTTTAGTGTTTTTATGGGCTTTGTAGAGATGCTCAAATTTAATGGATTCTGGACACTAATCATTTCAATATGTCCTGAAGCTTTATAGCGATAGTGTGTTTTGTGGTATTCATGTGTCATAGGGAGAAGAGAGTGAGAGGAGCCAGGATGTTTGGAGCAAAAATCAGAGCCCATTTGAGTGTTTGCACACCCATCCCAAACAGCCACACAAAAAACAAACAAAAAATTGGGGACAGAAATTTGAAAATACCATATAGTGTGCATTGGAGCTATTAAAAATCATGCTATATTTATTACCATATGACCCAGCAATAGCACTAGTAGGAATTTACCCAAGGGAGACAGGAGTGCTGAGGCATAGGGGCACATGTACCCCAATGTTTATAGCAACGTTCTCAACAGTAGCCAAATTATGGAAAGAGCCTAAATGTCCATCAACTGACGAATGGATAAAGAAGATGTGGTTTATATATATAACAGAATACTACTTGGAAATGAGAAAGAATGAAATCATGCCATTTGCAGCAACATGGATGGAACTGGAAGGTATTATGCTAAGTGAAATAAGTCAGTCAGAGAAAGACCAATATCAAATGTTTTCTCTCATATGTGGAACTTGAGAAACTTAACAGAAGACCATGGGGGAAAGGAAGGGGGAAAAATAGTTACAAACAGAGAGGGAGGGAGGAAAACCACAAGAGACTCTTAAATACAGAGAGCAAACTGAGGGTGGACGGGGGGTGGGGGTGGGGGAGAGGGAAAATGGGTGATGGGCATTGAGGAGGGCACTTGTTGAGATGAGCCCTGGGTGTTGTATGGAAGCCACTTTGACAATAAATTATTTTTAAAAAGTGTCATAAATTAAATCATGCACTTTGCAACCTTTTCAAAAAAATCATGCTATAGTAGGCTCATCCATTACTAGATGAAAGTATAAATTGTTATTTGCTTTCTGGGGAGCAGTGTGGCTATAACTATCAAAATTATAATATGTGTAGCCTATAACCTAGTGATTTCATCATCTTCAGAACTATCCTGCATATGTACCTCACACATTTGAAATGGCATACTTGAGGTTTTAACTGTAATATTGTTTAATATATATATACCACTAAGTTATTGGGAAAATAAACCATGGTATATGTGGACAATGGAATATTACATTGTTATAAAAAAGAATGAGGGAGGAAGCAGTCTTAATATACAAAGATCTCCAAGATATGTTAAGTAAAAAATAAGTTTCAGGACAACTGAATGATACAATTTTATCAAAAGGAACAAAAATTTTTAAAAAAGAGAGAGAGAGAGAGACAGAAGGGGAGCAGGAAGAGGCAAGATGGGGAAGAGAGAGAAAGAGTCTGTATATGGATGAAATATCTCTGGAAGGATATATGGGAAACAAATAACTTGGTTTGACCGTAGGGAGGGCAGTTGGTAGCTGAAGGACAGAATTAAGGGCAAAGAAACCTTTCTGTTTTAAAAGCATTTTTTAAATGTTTTATTTATTTTTGAGAGAGAGAGAGAGACAGAGTGTGAGCGGGGGAGGGGTAAAGAGACACAGAATCTGAAGCAGGCTCCAGGCTCTGACCTGTCAGCACAGAGCCCAACACGGGGCTCACACCCATGGATCTTGAGATCATGACCTGAGCCAACGACGGACACTTAACCGACTGAGCCCGGGTCGGGAGGAGACCTTTCATCGTAAACCTTTCCATACTTTCTAAACTTTGAGCCACGTCACTGTAAAACAATTGTAAATGGAGCCTAAAAACAATCATAAGAGTCTTAATGGCTTATGACATTGTTGGATGAATATTAAGGGTTCATCAGAAGTTTATTTCCTTTTCCCTAAATTGTAAAATAACACGATTGTACATATCCTTGGAAGAAGTATTGTTTATAAGTTTCTACTTTCCTTTAGAAGCAGGGTGCTGAGAAAAACATTTAATTTTTGGCCTTTGAAATTTTTTATCTGAGTGGCGTTGACACACAAGCTTACATTAGTTTCAGGCGTATAGCATAGTGATTCAACAAGTTTATCCATTATGCTGTGCTCCTCATAAGGACTGTACTACACTATTGCAATACCGTTGGCTAGATTCTTTATGCAGAAGTATTCATTTTTATATTTATTGTCCCTCACTGTGTGACCCTGAATCTTTATACACGTATCAGTAGATTTCATTAATGTTTTGCTGGAACTTAATTTTTCTGCTTTTATGGAGTAGTGTGTTGATAGAATATTAATATTTTTATGTTTTATACAGTCTGGACTTGTACATCTGGAAGAGTCTCTAAGGTGATTTGGTTGGGCCCCATTGAAGGATATGCATAAGGTCCACAGCTAGTCAGAGATGCCTGGATGTTTTCATGGGTTTTTTGTTTTGTTTTGTTTTTTTCTGGTTTTGTTTTTGTTGTTGCTGTTGTTACCTTAAGTATGTATTTTGGCCTCAGAAATCACAGTTATTCCTATGCACTTAACCTCATTCGAAAGGCTTCATCAACAAGCCAGAAACAAGGGAATACCTTCTAGTCCTCAACCCAAAGGACTCCTCAGCCCATCCAAGAACTCAGAAAATTCTTGCTAAATTGTCCAGTCAGTTAAAAATTTAATTGAAGGAGAGACCTCAGATGAAAGGAAAATGAAATATAAATAAGTAGTGGGTAATTAAATTTACAAAATTTGAGTTAGTGTTAAATAATTGTTCTTAATGATTTTACAGCTTAACATGACATCATTGTTAAGAGTCATGAAAAGCATTAATATTCTAATCTGAATAATAAGGCTATGATTCTTTCATGTGGCAGTGGCGGGGGGTAAGAAGAAGAGGGAAAGTTTCAGATACTGTTTTATTCTTTATGATGATAGAGAAAATAGGCTTAAATAGTTTACAAACATGCAGGTAATTGCTTCAAAAATTGAAGAGACTACATAGAACTTCTGGATGACCAGAGAAAGAGAAGAAAGATCAAAGGAAGCTTTGATCCCTGCAGGAAAAGGTATTGAAGCTGGTAGGAGGGCAAGGGGACAACAAGAAAGCACAAGAGAAAATGACACACGAAGATCAAATATTGTCTCCCAGTTAATGTGAATTTGTTAAAGTTATTTATTAAAAAGTGAAGATGCTCAGATTTAATAAAAAAGCAAAGTCAGTGCTATTGTGAAAGACCCACTTAAACATAGTAATGTAGAAAAGATAAAAATAAAGAAATGAATGTGGTGCTTGGCAGAATTTTAAGATCATCCTCAAGGTCCACTCCATCTGACCCCGTCCTGGTATACAAGCCCTGCGTATCCCCCTCCCCGCCCTATGATTGTGTCATGTGATCTGGCACAGCTGGCCATTTGGAAAGGGAATTGTCCAGATGGGCCTGACCTACTCCCATGAGCCCTTTAAAAGCAAAGCATTTTCTCTGGATGATAGCAGAAGGGAAAGTCAGAGAGATTACAAGTGTGACACCGGGGATGTTCCCTGTCGCTGGGAGGGCACAGGCCATGTGGCAAGGGCCTGAGACCAGCCTCTAGGAGGAAAGTCACAGCTAGAAGACAACAGGGACCTCAGTCCTGCAACTGTAAGGAAACAAGTTCTGCCAACAGCCTGAGGGAGCTCGGGGAAGGATCGTCCCCTGGTCAGTGGAGTCCTCTGGATGATATATCAGCTGGCAACGCTTTGATTTCAGCCTTGCAAGACCCTGAGCAGAGGCCCCAGCCAAAACACCCAGAAACCCCTAACCCATGGAAATGGTAGATAGTACCTTTAGCGGCAAAGTGGCATTGCCACTGAGTTTGTGGTGATTTGTTATATATAGCAATAGAAAACACACACACAGACACACGTACGGTCTGGACAAGAAAGTTGGAGTGTTGCTATTAATGTCAGACAAGTTAGAGTTCACAGCAAGATGCATTACATGGGACCAAGTAGGCTTTTTAATTAAAGTAATTTTAAATAAGGTTAGTCTGGTGTGAATTGATTTTGCATTGTAGCTCGGTCACTTACAGCGGAACTTTGGACAAATATACTTGATGTTTAGGAGCCTTGATGTCTGTGTCTGTATCATGGCAGTATGCCATGCACCTCACTGAGGTGGTGTGAGAACTAAAAGACATGTGATATCCAACAAAAAACCTTAGCTGTATATGGTGCCACAAATTGCAGTGATTTCTAACCCTTTTGAGTCAGCTTTTTTCCAAGAGCCCATTAACCACCTGTTTCATTGACTGTCTTTCTAGACTTTAATCAGGCATTGATTTGAAACTTTACCTTTGAAATCTACCTTCTTCTCTTCTCTCATTTGAAAAGCGGAATACCACTGATCTGGCTCAGAACTCTTGGTGTCTATCCTCAGAGACTATTGACAGTGATTTGTGATCACATTTGCAACTTTTGTGGGGGCCCTGATGCGATTTGTCTCAGGCAGGCACCTGGAAGTCAGTATAAGGCACCTGTGTCCTATATTGTTTTAACTCATTTTACCTCTTGTCTTGGATTCCAGTTCCTTATTTAAACTGGAAAATAGTTTCTCCAGTGGAGAAGATGAAAGAAAAGAAGATGTTGAAGCGCCCTGAATTTTCCACTAGGCTCCATGGAACAGCATTATACCACCTGCTCCAAGCAATATCACTTTTTGTTTCTTATTCTCATTGCCCTGTGACATGATTTTAGGTACCATTTATTTTGAATGTCTTAGCTTATTCTGAGCTTTTCTGTAAATATTCTTGTACATCCATGCCCCTTTTTAAAATAAATTTTTAAACATACTCTTTTCAAAAATAGGAGTTCTTCTGTGTTTAGTTTATGCTTTTAAAAATATGGCCTCATTAGAACACAGCACTCTGCACACGGCTGATATTCCATGTTTGTTGGTTTGTGTGTATGAGTGAATGAATCAGATAATTTTCCATATAGCCACACTAATAATTTGTTAATTACCCTTTATTCCTTATCAAGGGCACTCACCTTCCGGAGGTGCTTTGTCGCAGGGACTGGTTAATAGTGACCAGCTCAGTTAATGTGTCTTGAAACATTGACTGGGAGGCAGCAGTCGTCTTGGTCCCTTCTTTTCAGGAGACTCGAGAACAAGGTAGCTTTGTCACAGATAGGTACATTTAATCTGCCAGGGATTTCGTTTCAGATCACTGACCTAAAGCTGCTTTGTGTACTCATTTTCACAATTGGATGTGATGTGAAAATAAAACTCAAGGCCTCTGGTCTTGCGTCCATGGTTGATGGAGAACAGTGAACCTTAGTCCTGGTGACTGGAATCAGCTAAAGAGCTTTTTAAAAACTACACTGTCACGGGGCGCCTGGGTGGCGCAGTTGGTTAAGCGTCCGACTTCAGCCAGGTCACAATCTCGCGGTCCGTGAGTCCGAGCCCCGCGTCGGGCTCTGGGCTGATGGCTCGGAGCCTGGAGCCTGTTTCCGATTCTGTGTCTCCCTCTCTCTCTGCCCCTCGCCCGTTCATGCTCTGTCTCTCTCTGTCCCAAAAATAAATAAACGTTGAAAAAAAAATTTAAAAAAAAATAAAAACTACACTGTCTGAAGTTTGTCAGTGTAATTCGTTGGGCAAAGGGGAAGGAAGCTGATGGAATTCAGTTGAGAATATTTTTTTTTAAACTCCCAGATGGTTCTAATGTACATTCAGAATAAAGAAGTGCTACTTTAGAACAGGTGTTCCCTTTTTCTGTAAAGGGCCAAAGAGCAAATATTTTAGGTTTTGTAGGCCATAAGTTTTCCGTTGCAACCACTCAACTCTGCCTTTGTAGTACAAAAGCAGCCACAGACAATGTTGTAAAGAATGAGCATGTGTATATTTCTGTAAACTTTATTTATGGACATTAAAATTACGACTTCATGTAATTTTCACATGAAATGAGAGATTCTTTCTTTGGGATTTTTTCAACCATTAAAACATGGGAAAACCATTCTTAGCTTATGGTGGATCTGAGCAAAATCGGTGGTGGGTGGCCCACGGGCCAGAGTTCAGTGACCCCAGCTCTAGGTACCTCTGACAAAAGATCTCTCCTCCACTGAAACACTTCTCATGGTCTGGGAGGAGGGTTTCATCATTATTTTTTTTTTTTAACAATCACTTTTTAGTCACTGTGGTATTTGTCTTTTTCGGCTCTTTATCCCAGCTTTATTGTGGTTTAATTTACATGCTATAAATTAACCCATTTTAAGTGTTGCAATTCAGTGATTCCGAGTAAATTTATAGATTTGTGTGCAATCATTACTACACCCAGTTTTAGAATATTTTCATTACCTTCCCAAAGATTTCTTGTGACCATTTGCATTCAGCCTCTTTCTCCATGCCAGCCCCAGGCAACCACTAATCTGCCTACACTGCCTTTTCTGGATATTTCATATACATAGAATCATACAATATGTCATCTTTTGCATTTGGCTTCTTTTGTTTAGCATACTGTTTATGAGTTATTCTATGTTGTAGCGTGCATGAGTAACATACTCCCTTTTACTGCTCCATAGTATTCTATTGTATGGATATACCACATCTTGTTTGTCCATTCACAAAATGGATTGTTTCTATTCTTTAGCTATCATGAATAATGTTTCTATGAGGACATTCCTCTTCAACTTCCTTTGTTGAGAGTTTTTGTCCCAAAAGAACATTGGATTTTGTGGAATCCCTTTTCCGCACCTATTAAAATGATCACGCATTTTTTTTTGTCCTTTTCCTACTAATATGGTGTGTAACATTAGTTGATTTTCAAATGTTATAAACTTAGTCATGGTATATGATCCTTTTTATATGGTCCTGGGTCTGGTTTGTAATATTTGTTAAGGATCTTTGTATTTGTATTCCTGGGGGGGTATTGCTCAGTAGTTTCCTTTAATTATGATATCTTTATGTAGCTTTGGTATTTGGCATTTGGTATTAACCTCATAGAATGAGCTGAAAAGTGTTCCCTGTCTTCTGAATGTGTTTGTGAAGGATTGATAGCAATGAATTTTCTTATCCGGTAGTGTCTCTATTTTGCCTTCATTTTTGAAGGATAGTTTTGCTGGATATTGAATTCTTTGTTGATAGGAATATGGATAGTGAGGGTCCTTTCCAGTCTCTACTGAGGGTGTGTACAGCCTTGCTCTTATACACTGCCTTCCAGAACCCCAGGGATATATGGAAGTTGATGATTATCTACTGCGACTTCCTCACCTGCCATGTCTCCCTGGTAAATTTCTGGCTTGTCTGCTGCTCTGTTGTTTGGCTGAAATAAGATCACAACTTTTGTCTTTCCCCATTCTTTTGTCTCTGGGATTGCTCCTGTTTCTGACAATGCCTAGGGACGTGAGGTTTTTCCTGTTCTGCCCCAAATCAGAACGGCTTCCTTTGGCAGCCTAACCACAGGTTTTCATGGCTTCCTTCACCTTGGTAGAATTATCAGCTGGCAAGTGGGGATGGGTGTGCATGTGGGTGTCTGCCTCACGCTAAAACGTACAGACTTCCTCTGTTCTTACGTGAGGCTCAATAGTGTTATTTGAATAAATGCTTCTTAATTTGCTGTGTTCCTTTGGACCACTTCCAGAGTCCTGAAACAGTCGTCTTTGACTTTTTTTTTTTCTTTTGAATTTTGTCATTGCTTTTTGGAGAATAACTTTTTTGTGTTTTATCATTGGGGATTTGCTGAGCTACTCATGCTGCCATTCTACAGTCTTTTTAACTTATTGATTAATGTTTCCTTTCTTAGGCGGCTTATGGAAAATCTACTTTTCTTTTGTTACTGTCAATAAAATCTGTAACAGGATTATTGGCCCAAGAAGACTTACTGGATTTTATTCAGGGTATTCAAATGTGCTACTAAGACGGGATTTGTGTGGAGGAATGAAATTTTAATATTAAACAATTAAGTATTATTAAATATACATATTATAGATTAAGTGATAGCATAGTTAAATATATTTTTGTATAAAATAGTTTTCTTTCTGAGTGGTAGTCCTCCTGTCTAGCACCGTCACACAGAGTTCTTTCTTGTTCTGGGAGGGCCCTGAGTGAGCCAGAGGAATGAAGAGCCATGAAAAGCAGTTCATCCCTAGCCTCCTTGTCCACCAATGTTGGCAGGTGGAATTGAGCAGTCTTGGTATCAGGTGCAAAAAGGGTAGGAATGAAGACTATTGGGTAGAGTGGACAAGGCAGGAAGTGACATCAGCTTCCTGGGCCCCCACAGCATCTCCCATTCCCAGAGCCACGACAGGCTGTTCTCTTGGTCTTGGAATTATCCCTGGAGATGAGAAACCAGCAGTAGATGTGACCATGACTTTCTCTTCTAGTCCCCGTTACTGGCCCAGGGTACATCAGAGAGTCAGTGGGTTTGGGTCTTGGAAGTTGGTGAGATATGGAACCTACTACTAGTCCCACCTCCTGACCATCGTTCAGTCTATTTATAGTGTCCCCTCCCACCATCCCCATTCTTTCCTGTCTCTGCCCTATCATGCTCTCGAAAGGCCATCACATCAAAGTAGGAACCAGTTCTCACTGAGCATCCTCTTGTAAGAGAGAGATGCTCTTGTAAGAAGCATGAGCCCAGGTAATAAAGCCATTAGTGAATTTTACGTAGAAAGGCAAGGCTGAGTAAAAGCATGCGGTAAACTGTTTCTGCTTATGATTATGCAATTCTTCTGTTTCCTTTATTTCCCTAACCAAGGCATTTGTAGTTCATGGCTTACTTTCCCGTCTTCAGCCAGCAACCAGAACTTGAAGAAGTCCATACAGCTTCGCAGAAGAGCAATATTATGTAAAGACAACACTGTACCCACAATGAAACTAGTATGGCTGCCTTATGTGTCTCTGTAATCTATTGGCACCATGCACATTTGTTGGGCATTTCTTCTGGCCAAGTTCCAACTGAAAAGAATTGAGTATTCTGGGCTTCCATGTGGTGGTTTAGCCATAACAGGTTGGTAACTGGGGGATCAAGACAGAGGCAGATGTTGCCTTCACTGTGAGCTTACATAAGCCACACTAGTCAGTGCTGGGGGTTTTTTGTTTTTTTTTTTTAAGTTTATTTATTTATTTTGAGAGAGAGAGAAAAAGAGTGCAAGCAGGGGAGGGGCAGAGAGAGAAGGAGAGAGAGAATCCCAAGCAGGTTCCGTGCTGTCAGCGCAGAGACTGACACAGGGCTCAATGCCAATGAACTGTGAGATCAAGAGTCAGATGCTTAACTGACTGAGCCACTCTGGTGCCCCATAGTCAGGGTTGGTTTTAAACAATTCCATTTCTTAGGAAGCTAGTTGCACACTGGATCTTCCTCCTAAAAATCAGTGCCTTTCCCCTCATGAAGGGGGCGCTGTGCGGACAGGAACCTCACAGCAAGGAGAAGTGTCCCTTGGATTGTTGTTGTGCTTGTAACGTCCTGCTAAATGGAATGGGACTTTGCAATCTCTCAGCCCCAGCAGTTTCCTCTTCTCATCCAAATCGAAGCACACAAATATTTCCCTAACTATGGTTTGGATCCAGAATGTTTATCTGGCAGACCTGGGCAAGTTGGATTTTCTGGAAGGAAATCTAGCTTTAAAAAACATCTTAGAACATTGTGTCCAGGGTTGAAATCAAAGACCATGTTTCCCACACACGTTGTTTTCCGAGCAGATTTCCCTGAGGTTCATCCCCCGCCCTTCCGAAGATTGGAGCTTATAGGTGGGGGAGGGGAGGAAACAGCAGGAGACTCAGAGAGCAAACGGACCCACGCACGTTTCCCTAGTGATATTTGCTTGATTCATTGACACCTCTATTTGACTTCAGAAAGGACTACTTGAAGTGGCTTCCTGATGTTACCACTTTCCGCCAGGCACGGGGAAATACAGCAGTGGAAAAGCAAGAAGCGATGAACCGAGGTTACTCTCGAGGGAATCGCTGGGGATTCCTACCACTCGAGGCCCATTTTCCTCTATGCTCTGGAGACCCAGCTGGGAAGCAAAGTGTAGTCCGCATGGTTGAGGCCTGGGGGGTAGGCACCGGCTTTGCAGGACAAGATTAGCCACAACGCCCTCATTGCCTGGCCTTACCCTCTGGAAGATTCCAGATTTGGATTTTGAACGAACCCCTCTATTCCTAGTTGGGGTGTCTACTGTCAGAGGGCCACACAACTGCATCTTTTTGCCCTATTCCCTCTTTTTGTCTGTTTAGAATTAGCTCCGTCTGTAAGACACATTTTTCCTGTTCTGCTGTGAGGTAGCCCCTCTTCATTATGGCAGTCAGCCTCATCTTGCGGTAGGACCATTCAGCACATGGGGAATTAAAAGGAATGGAAAGCCAATATTTCAGGTAGGACCAATGGCATAGGGTATCATGTGGCTGGTTACATGGATGGAGGCATCAGGATTAAACTGACTCACTGTGTGATTCTGTTTCATGAACAGAGGGTGAATGGACTTCCCTAAAAGATCTCCCAAGGCCAGTCACAGGCCCGGTAGCATAGCCTGCTGATGTAGACACTTCTTCCTTTTTAAAAAAATTTTTTTAAATGTTTGTTTATTTTTGAGAGAGAAGGAGACAGAGCGTGAGTGGGGGAGGGGCAGAGAGAGAGGGGGAGACCCAGAATCCGAAGCAGGCTCCAGGCTCTGAGCTGTCAGCACAGAGCCTGATGTGGGGCTCAAACCCATGAACCATGAGATCATGACCTGAGCCGAAGTCAGACACTTAACCGACTGAGCCACCCAGGCATCCCTAGACACTTATTTCTAACCCCCTAATTCATCTGGGTACAAACAGCAGACCTGCCATTTTTTAGCTGTATGACTTTAAATAAGTAATTTAATTTCTCAGAGCCTCAGTTGGCCCATCTGTAAGATGACTGTAAGAATGCTACCTTTCTCTTGGTTATTATGAGGGTCAGAGAAGATTATGCACATAAAAATCTTAGGTATCACCTGATATGTGACAGTGCCTCAGAAATGGCAGTGGTTATGGTGTCTAAACTCCTGAACCTGTTGTTGTTATGACTTTGTAATTTTGCATTTTCATTGCTTAAGAGACTGACAATTAGAAGGAAAAAAATTGCCTATCAGTCTCCTGGAGAACAATTTGGAGATGGGGAAGAACGCAGAGACACTAACAGCTATATGTTCTCTGAGTTCAACAAAGGGACAAGAACAGAGCATCTTTAAAATTCGCTGTAGGGGCGCCTGGGTGGCGCAGTCGGTTAAGCGTCCGACTTCAGCCAAGTCACGATCTCGCGGTCCGTGAGTTCGAGCCCCGCATCAGGCTCTGGGCTGATGGCTCAGAGCCTGGAGCCTGTTTCCGATTCTGTGTCTCCTCCCTCTCTCTCTGCCCCTCCCCCATTCATGCTCTGTCTCTCTCTGTCCCAAAAATAAATAAACGTTGAAAAAAAAAATTTTTTTTTTAATTCGCTGTAATGTCGGGGTTCTCTGTAGGTGAAAAGGAGCTGTGTGCTTGTCCAGAGATACACAGCCCACCCAGGAGGGCCTCAACTGCACCACAAAAGGAAGGGCTCGCGGACTCTGGTGCAGTTACCTCTGCCAAAGACATTGCTCCAGAACGTCCTCCACCAAAGACGTCCTAGAGCTGGGACGAGGGGCCAGAGGCACCCCGAAATCTTGGAGAATTGCACCTCATGTTTTAGAGCCCTGCGTTGCTGACTGTGGCCGTGACTTGGAATCACTGTGTAAGAAGATAGAATGTCTCCGCCAGCCCATTTCTGGCCAAGACACTCAGATAGATGCCAAAAATCACTTGACTTGGAAACTATTTCTGTGTCAGAGTGGTAGAATTCTGGATGATTGAGTTGTTTTCAACTCTGTTGTGTATTCTAAAGTTATCACCCCTCAGTCTTGGGAGAGAACATATGCATGAGACAAACGGAGCGAAGGAAAATTAACACAATTCTATGCATACGATTGCATAAGCTCGTGTATGAGAGGGCCCGGTACCATCTAGATGTCGTAGAAAGGTAAAGAGGGAAAGAGCACACTTTGTGTCCTGGGTTTGAATCCAGTTTCAGCACTTTCAGAGTGACAGTGCCAGGGCATGTCCTGTCTCAGAACGTCGGTCTCGTGATGGACACTGTCCACCTGACTGAACAGTCGCACACAACAAATGAGATGACGGGCGTGAACTGCCTGCCCGCATCCATTCCTGTGCATTGTCCCCAGCCGGGTTTGCGTGGGGGTGCTTGATGGGGTGAGGGGGGAAGCCTGAGCGATTTGGGAAGATTTGTGATAGAGTGTTAGAGGGGGGAATGACTTCCACTGAGTTGCCGGTGAAGCTTATCTGGTTTCTTTCTGTCCATCAGTCTGTCTTCCACCTTATTTATTCATAGATGCGTGCATTCCTCCATTCACCTACCCGCGCAGCCTTTTTTATTGAGCATCCTGCAGTGTGCCAAGCACAGATGAACAAAATAGGAGTTGAGACACGGCACCAAACAGGAAGTGTAGAGATGTCACCTTCTTCCTTACTCTCACGTGCTGGTGTTTAGATATAAAAACACGGTCACACTGAACACATAAAGCATATTCCTAGAATCACCGATACCAGGAGAAGTTCGATGATCTGCGTGTCCAGAAGTGATATTTATATGTACGTGTGAACATGTGTGTATTTGTATTTCGACTGATCACTTATCTGTATTAGAAGTAAAAGCAGTGGGATCTCATTTCGCATGGAATCTCATTTGCTCATTGTTGTTTCCTGCGTCTTTTTCCAATAAATCTGCATGTTCATGTTATGTACCGGAAATGTCCATCTTCAGAGATCAGTTATTTTAGCTTTATGTTTAAGAACTACTCTTAAATTTTTTTGAGAGAGATAGAAGGCACAAGTGAGTGAGGGGCTGAGAGAGAGAGAGAGAGAGAGAGAATCCCACAAGGGGCAGAGAGAGAGAGGGCGGGTGGAGGGAGGGAGAGAGAAAGAGAGAGAGAAGCAGAGTTCACCTGAAGCAGGACTCATGTTTACCTGAAGCTGGCTCGAGCTTACCCGATGCGGGACTCAAAGTCACGAACCATGAGATCATGACCTGAGCCGAAGTCAGACACTCAAACGACTGAGCCACCCAGGTGCCCCTACTTTTTAGCTTTTAATTACCATTATGAGCAACTTGGTTCCGTTCCGGTTGTTTTGCTTCAGAAGAAAACTTTGAAAAAATTGTTTACAAAGTATTTTAAGCAGTATGAAGGGTTTTTGAATGGCATGCATGACAGTAGAGCAGGTAAGAAATTGCTGGCAGGCATTCCAAGCAAAGAGGCAGTAAGATATTACGCAGTGGACCATGCAACGAAGAGGCTACAGCGTGGGGCCCTGCCGCGGGATTCTGGCCTGACTGTGAGGAGAAAGAACTTCTCTGTTCTCCTAGAGCCTTTTCTCTGAGTTATTGAGTGGATCCAGATAAATACTTGACATCTGTTCAAGGTCTTTGGTTCCTCTTTTTAAAAACCGGGTGTGGGCGCCTGGGTGGCACAGTCGGTTGAGCGTCCGACTTCAGCCAGGTCACGATCTCGCGGTCCGTGAGTTCGAGCCCCGCGTCGGGCTCTGGGCTGATGGCTCAGAGCCTGGAGCCTGTTTCTGATTCTGTGTCTCCCTCTCTCTCTGCCCCTCCCCAATTCATGCTCTGTCTCTCTCTGTCCCAAAAAAAAAAATAAACGTAAAAAAAAAAAAAAAAAAAAAAAAAAAAAAAAACCCGGGGGGTGTTTTTTTTTTGGTTTTTTTTTTTTTTGTTTTTTTTTTTTTTTTTTTTTTTTTTGCTCACAGTGGAGTGCTATTCGATGTTAAACTAATGACAAGACCACTGAGGCCTGAGTAGATGCTGTTCGTGAAACCCTTACTGCAGGGTCAGGCTGCCGGTAAAACATCATTTGGAAGAGGTCTGGCCTTCCAGGAAATTGTCATGAAACCAATCCAAGAAGAGCTTGGAATTCTGGACTGCTTTGGAGCGCGCTGTAGGCTGCGATGGAATTTGTTCACAGCTTTCATGGAAGATGACACTGTTTGTAGAAGTTGGAAACTTTTCTCATAGTCTTCATTTAACTGTGGACACATCTGATTGGTGTAGCTGCTTGGAGAATCATGCCAAGGATAAATCTTGGGTTATTTTGATACATACCCTTTCTAGTTTTGAGAGGAAGAAGGAGAGGTGTATTTGCTAGAGGGGTGATAAAGAGTCAATTTACAAACTCACGATGTTTTAATACATACCTTTGAAATACTTTAAATTTACAATGAAATTCATATTTGTGATTGTGTCTGAGGCGCAAGCTAACAATGCAGTGAAGCATTTTATGTAGAAGCACAAGTTTAGTAGAAACTATTCTTTATAATTTTCTCCGTGTCTTTCCATAAATCCGCCCTCCCCCCGCAAGTGGACATGTTACATATTAAATTTGGTTTTATTGAACTTATTAGTATTTTGACCCAATTGGAGGCAGCCTTCTTTATGTACATGTTTGTGGATCCCAGGAGCCTATAGGTGAAGCCCTTTGGACGATATCTCACACATTTCTTAACACCGTTTCCCGAATGCCACATAACTGTGAGTTGTATGAAAAGCAAAAGCATTTTATAGAACTAAATGTGATTTTTCTCAATTTAAACTTGGTATTCTTCCCATTTGGAGCTACTTAATGATTTGCTATTTTGTCCCTCTATCCCCTGCACCCCAAATCAGTGCAGCTTTATTTTTACTTAATTATAGCAATTAAGAATATTTTTAAACTCTCAACTTTTTACTTTTCCTAGTAGATATTTGTATCAGTCAGGGTCACCCAGAGGGCCAGAACTAGTATGGGATATGTGTGAACATTTATTGCAAAGAACCAGCTTCTGTGATTGTGCGAGCCAGCTGGGCTTGTCCAAAATCCACACAGCAGGCTGTCAGGAAGGGCAGGCTAGGACTCATGTGAGAGCTGAGCTGCTGTCCACAGGTTAAATTTCTTCTTTCTCAGGAAAGCCTCAATTCAGCTCTTAAGGCCTCTCAGCTGATTGAATCAAGCCTGCCCAGATCATTGAAAATAATCTCCCTTACTTAAAGTCGATTGATTATGGACTTTAATCACATCTACCAAATACCTTCACAGGACCACCTAGATTGATGTTTGAATCACTGTAGACTATAGCTTAGCCAAGTTGATACATGAAAAAGGAGCATCACAACATTCAAATGCAAGACATTTCAAATTCAGCAAAACCGATATAGATTTCTGCATAATTATATTTGTCTGATATCAGCTGAAACCCGTCGTTCCCTTGGTGTTGCAATGAAATGCACGTTTGGAAAATAAATGTTCAAGTCCCTCCTGTCTTGGCAGACGGAAAAGGGCATTAGAGAGGTGATACGGGTGGTCGTCCCTTGTCGCAGACTTTGAGTCCGGAGTTCTGTCTTGTCCAGAAACAGAATGGATGCAGAATTGAATAAGAGAGAGGCTAATGCCTGGGAGGAGACAAGAGCCCCAAACAGGGGTTTTGTCTCTGTAGTTATTGAGCTCTCTAGGTTTTCCATATGTGGTGAATGTGCAGAAGAAAACAATAAAATAGTGACCATTAATTTGTGTATGTAAGAAGCAAAGAGTTTGCAAGGTGAGTGTCATTAGAAGTTGAGATTAAAGCACAATTACATATTGGAGCCAGATACCAGATGGACAGTGTTTCTCTGTGGGTGATACAGTCAAGTAGTTGTTATCTCCGAAGTGTAAGATTGCCAGAGCACGCTGCCTCAAGGCTAACAAGGCACCCTTTCCACTAGCTAACCTTGGGTGCTTTCGCCCTGTGGTGGCTTTCTGCCTCTCTGCTTTGTTTTAATGACTGGCCTTGGGCACTTCCGCCCTATGGCAGCTCTCTGCCCTAAACCGTGTTAACCCATTGGTGCAAGCCTACAGAATTCTTAAACTTATTTCCCACAGTCCCTGAGATTCTCTGCCCTGCAGCTAAGACAGGCAGTCAGTAGAGTAATTCCAGGATTTCAAGGCAAGTGCACCCCAGTATGTCCTGTCTTCTCTCAAGTTCCTCGGATCTCATCTTTCTGAAGGGCTCTGTCTAATAAGTCAAGAGGGCTTTCCTTGGCCGTTCAGAGCATGTCTGTTGCTGAATGATTATTCAAAACAGCCAGGCTTAAACCCAGAAGCTTTGGAAGCCAGGGGAAGGCACCCTGAATTTTACCGACTATACCTGTGATGATGAAGGAGTGGCTCCCCAACCATTGCCAGAAAAGGGGTGACAGACACTAGGCATTTGAAACATGGAGTGACTGCTGCATTTGTCTGCTTCTGTTCCACCTCTGAAAATGAAAACTTCTTGAAGGCACAGACTATCAGTGCCCAGAGCATGCCACAGTAAGTAGCACATGTACCAGTTTGGGTCCCAGCAGGAAACAGTGTACTCAAATCCGGATAATTTCAGGAGGGGTTCACCAAAAGGCCTAGGGAAACCCTAAATGATAATGATAATCTCCACTCTGGAATTAGGGGTGGGGGAAGTTACTGGAAGTCTGAAGACAAAGTCTGGGATGGAGGGACTGTGGCCTCTGGTGAAGGGATAAGCCAGCCCTCTGGAGATGAAGCTGAGGAAAAGAAATACCCTTGCCCTGAAAATGGACCACATTATCTCCTTGTCTTCACCTGCCTGGGCTCCCCATTGGCTGAACCCACTAAAAATCAGAGGGCCAAGGAGTCTGCTGATGTGTTCCCTTCAAGTCAGTCACTGGGAGGCACAGTGGAAGGTGGATCAGAGAGACAAAATTAATGCTCTAGACAGCTTCAGGTATGTGAACTTGAACAAGCTGAGTAATTTCTCTGAGCTTCCATTTTTTCATTTAAAAATGGGACGATCACAGTTACCTGGCTACGTTAGTTTAGGGGCAGAGAGTATATGTGGATTACCTTTAATAATGGGTGGCATTTCATAACTGTCTCAGCTCTTTTTTAATGTTTATTTCTTTAAAAAAATTTTTTTTAATGTTTATGTTAGAGAGAAAGACACAGAGCACAAGCAGGGGAGGGGCAGAGAGAGAGGGAAACACAGAATCTGAAGCAGGTTCCAGGCTCTGAGCTGTCCACACAGAACCTGATGTGGGGCTTGAACTTACAAACTACGAGATCATGACCTGAGCCGAAGTCGGATGCCCAACCGACTAAGCCACCCAGGCACCCCGTTTATTTCTTTTTTGAGAGAGAGAGAGAGAGAGAGAGAGCAAGCAAGTTGTGAAGGAGTAAGTAGAGAGAGGGAGAGAAAATTCCAGGCAGGCTCCCCGCAGTCAGTACAGAGCCTGACGTGGGGCTGGAACTCATCAACTGCGAGATCATGATCTGAGCTGAAACCAAGAGTCGGATGCTTAACCGATGGAGCCACCCAGGCACCCCTGTCTCAGCTAACTCTTAACATAGACCAGACCTTCACATGCCAATAATAGGGAAAGAGGTAAGATGTTTAAGAAGCATTTTAAACTGTTTTAGAATAACCGTAGCATCTTACGTACATATATACATACTTTAACCTAAATTCTGATCATCAATAAAACAAAACTCCCATCTCCTCTAGAAGCGCCTTATTACCCAAAAAATCCACTTTTCCATAATTGCCAGGGATAAAAAACAGATTAGTAACTTCCCCACTTTGAATTGCATTCCCCTACCTATCTCGTAAAGGAGAATTTAAAGACAAGGAAAAAGGACAAAAGATTTTAACAGAGAGAATCGGAGACTAATGCGCATTTCCTGACTTCACTGTTACTGCAATTTGATGTGATTACATGAAAACAGTGAGTCTATATAGGCAGATGAAAAATGTGAGTATTGGCATTGTGATACAATAACTGTGCCCACCTGTGTAATTTCTCTTCTCTAGAGTATTTATGATTAGAAAGGAGGATTTATAGATAAAGTAACATAGATAATAGTATATACATAGTACAGATTACTGTGCTTTGTAAGTTAGATCATTAAGTCACATGGAAAACCAAATAGAAACATCTTAAGATTTCATCTTAGGAACGATGCAGAGGGAATCTGTGGTCTTTGCAAAGAAAGAAATCTGCACCTTCCAGGTCCTGCCCCAGCATCTGATTTTGAAAGACATTCTTACTGGTTCCTTAGGACAAAGTTGTCTGCATGGATGAGACTCCTGCCTGTGAATAAAACCAGGTCGGAGGTTTGCCACAGTTTATCAAGATACACCTATGAGTAATTCATGAGCCATCTGTTGACCAAAAAGCCAGTTAAGGAATTCTAATAAATGCGTGATTTCCATTTCCTAGGGTAAAGCAGCGTTGGCATTTACAACCTTCCTCAGCAATAAAATGCCAGTAAAAATATAACTGACAGTTATGGGTCTTTGCTATTTCTAAGCATTAATCACCTCAAAGGCAGTATCACAGATCTTCCTTTCTAGAACTATGAGCTACAAAATGTTGGCAACATGTTAAACTTCAATTACTTCTTAGAATACAACATCTTACATTCACATGAGCAAGACTTAATGACTCACAAAGACAATTTGGAATAAATATGGATATTCACCCTGGAATTTCCTCTTTCAGTGGCAATAATTATTAACAACACTAGTTTCTTCTCTGAGGTAGTAATTTTTGGCAGTTTAGATCTTATTCAGAATGTACTGAAGATGTGATTATTCTTAGTGCCTCTATCTTTACCAGCTTGTAATAGCTCACATGGTAATTTAATTTCTTTTTTGTTGGGTGAAGGTGGCACTGTTATCAGCAGAAGGATACGATTTTAAAGTATCATGACACAGAGTGATTTTTAACGTGAACTGTTATGATTCTGAATCATTTTCAGAAATCACAGAGATTGCTTTTTCTGACATCCTGATCGCCCCGGGGAAAAATAAGGAAGTTATACTTTATGAAAGTATCAAACCCCAATCAGACTTTTGCCGTGTTGATTATTTTTGTTTTTGAACATCCCATCTCGCATTTTTTGGCCCAAGGATGTGATCTGATTACTCTGTGGTGAACAACGTGGGAATGTCTGAGAATCTCACCTTAAGTGGGTTAGCAAATAGAGGCGTGTGTTATGCAGACCTCAGGGCTGGCCACTACCGTGCCAGATCCTCCTAGTTTTTTCTTCTAAAATGAGAGAATAGACCCTTCTTTTCATGGCGACAGAGGAGCTACCTTCTGTTGGTAAGCATCTCCTTTGGGCCAGAAAAAAATTCATGCCCTGCAAAGTCTTGATTTTATCTCTCATTCCAACTGACTTGAGTAATGTGACTGTCTATTAAACTGTCTTCGTATTTTGAAGGTAAAGATGATGGGTATATAATAAGACCCCAATTTTGTAAATAAATAACGGGTTTTATATGTGTATCCGTACTGATTTTTAAAAGACCTAGAGGGAATATTGCTAAAAATTGAAAATGATTACTTCTGGGTAAGTTCTGTTTTCTCTCTTGTATTTTATTTTCTAAATTTCCTTTAATCATACAGTAGTTTATTTAAAAAAAAAAAAGTTGGTAGTAAGTAAAAGTGTTCATTTCCCTCCTCACCTCATCCACTAAGGAGCACAGCCAAAGAAAGCAGTATAGGAGTTTGAAAGAGGGGGTGTGTGCTAAGGGGTTGTGAGGGTGACAGGTCCTTCAGGCCAGCCACTCGTTTGGCAAGTGCACCGAGAGATCTCTCCGGGACGACTCCCAGGACGAGGTTCCCAGAATCCGACAGGGACGTCGTCAGAGCACAAGGGCCCCAGTATGATGGTTGGGCAGTTCCAGCCTCTGGGACAAGGATGCCCCTGTTGACGTGACTGGGGTGCTCTCTGCCCTGCTGGCTCCAGAGCGGACGTTTGTCCAGTGTGCACCGGAACCAGGGTGGGGCTCCCTCTCTCAGGCTGTGACCGCCTTTGGCCTCCACCTCCATGGGAGGGACGCACTGCCCTTATTAGAGTGTTTGGCACAAGAACTTTTGGTTAAACACGACTGGGATGAAGCTTGCCTTTTGCAGTGGAGACCTGCACAAAACCTATTGAAATGGAAAGAATGAAACCTGCAAACCTGGAGGCTATTTAATTTCTAGGTCAGCCTTTATTACTTACCATTTGCATTTTCTGACCTCCTCCTCTGGGCTTTCTTTAGACCAGAATTTCCAGGCTTCTTGTGTAATACTCTTAACCTTCTTTCCACATGGTCAGTGCTGGTCATCACCTCTCAGGACAGGGTCCAGCTCTCCCTTCTTTTGTGTTTGCCGGGGAACTCATCCATCGATGGCTGTGGAGTCCCTATTGCATATGTCCTAGGTCCTGGGCAGGGTAGATGCCCTCGCGGACCCGTGGAAGTAACCTCCCTTCGTTAACAAAAAGGCTCTCCAGCCCTCCTCTCAGCAGGACCTCTTAGAGATGAGTTCATTGTTCATTAGCCTTCGCCTTCTGGATATGAGTCTAGACTGAGGCTTCATACCATGTTACTACTGACAAGGGCTGGTCCTAGTCGATGCCTTTGAATTGAGACCTGGGTGGTATGCAGTGTGTCCATTACATTACCAATGTCTATCATAGGACTCAAGTATAAATAGACAAATTCAGACTAGTGGTATATGGTGCATTGGTATGTATCAGACCTGTGTGACATCAGAGGTTTCACTGGTGTAGAGTCGCTGAGCAGGTAGCATCTCAGTTTGATGCACAAAGGTTAAAAGTGGGGGATGAGAACTATGGATGTTGGGGTGTCTGTGCTATGGAGTTTGGCTGGTGTCCCCCACAACGGTCTGTTTTGTCTGTCTTCAGGTGACCTTGGGCCTGTGCAAAGTGAGTGCCCGGCCCCTCCCTGATCATTGCATCTTGTCTCTTTTACATAGTAAAAATAACTGGGGATGCTATGTTCCGCCTGGGATTATGATGCCTCATTGCCATATGTTTGTGTGGACATAAATAGTCTTCTCAGAAATTTGGCACAAGCCTGGCCACATGCTAACTGGGGACCGGACTTCCTAGAGATCACAGAGAAATCAGTTCCAACCTGAGCCTTGATCAGATTATTGAATTTGAGTTTGGTGCTCTAACCTTCCAAGTGGGTAGCTCCATAAATCTTGTCAAGGACAGTTATTTGGAAGAAAAGTGCTTCAGAACTTGCCATTGTGTCTTACTGAACTTTGTTGCTTTCGTGAAAATGTAACTGGAATCCTCATGTCCGTCACCTAGGCCCCCAGCCTCTTTTATGTTCAAAGTGGTAGCATTTTTGCACTTTCAACATGATTTGATGCTCATTTGCTCCTCCCCCTACTTTTAAAAAATGGTATAAAATGGAGAGAAATTATACAGAGGGTGCAGCCCTCAATAGAAACAGCCCATCGATTCAGTGTCCCATTAGTGTTGACTGTTGAATGAAATCCAACTCAATACCTACAGAATGCTTAGGGCCTAATGTTTTCATATTCTAGAGCTTTGTGGAGCACTCAGCCCAGATTTTTAATGAGTTTGTCCCTCTTGGGACTTGCAGCATTTAGTAACGAAAACTAAGCAGCTGGTTTGCCAAATATAGTCAGGTGAACAGCCTTTGATCACACGTTCTCCTGGGGGATGCAGGCGACATTCGATTTCATGGCAATTAATAGGTAACTTTTAAATGGCCAATAAATTGGCAGTTGATTATATTTTCAAATGAACATGGCCACCGCAGAAATACCATGTCACCTTTAGTTAACATCAACATGACACTTTTGTAATGACAATTAACATCAGTGGCTGAAAGACTTCTACAAGATCTGTTTAAAAGTATTTAGGGAATGAAGATTGCTGTGGTTGGTGCTGAGGATAACAGAAGTGAGCACACGAGTTCACATCCAGTGGGGAGGCAGAAATTAGCCAAAGATTGGCAGAAGGAGTGTGAAATCACAGCTGTAACACAGGTAATGAAGAAGGATCATAATGCTGCTTAGCATTATAGGTTCTCTAGAAGCAGAGCCTGAGGCAAGGGTTCAGATTTCATGATTTATTGGGGAAGTGCTGGTAGGAAGAGGAGAGTGTGCAAATCAGGCCAAGGCAGTGGAGATGAGATCTCAGCTGGACGGAGCTTTAGCCTGATCCCATGGGGAGCTCTGGAGCACGAGTTGTACCCAGAGTTGCCCCACCTTAAGACAAGGCTGCTCTTTCATAGTCTCTCCTGCCCTGCACTCGTCAGACATTAACCAGGGTCTGACCTGCGGTGGATGGGTATGTCCTCTGGGCAAGCGGGCTTCTGTAAGGTCAAGGGCACCACCCAGAGGAGGAGGACAGTAACAGAGAGAATGAGTGTGTGGACCTGTTAGAGGCCCTGGGTGTGGCACCAGCTGCATGCTCCAGAGATGCGAAGAGCAAGTGTGACACAGTATTCTTCCTTATTCAGAACCCTCTGGTGGCCTCCCATATCACCCAGAAAAAGAGCCACATTTCTGGAAAAGACTGCCATTGCCTGTGGGGCCTGGTGGGGTGAACTTTCAGTTATCTTTTCTATTTAAACAGCAAAATCTATTTTGGACCCTGTTTCACATTTCTTCAGCATGTGTTGAGACACCCGCTTTTGTTGTCTTACATTTTTATTCCTAAGATCTGTAAGTGCCCTCGAATTTTGCTTTAAGGTGCAACTTGACATATGGGATGACTTACCTGGCTTCAGAGAAATCTTTTTTCCTTCACCAAACATGACCAGAATTCCTGTCTCCTCGAAATTGGCCCAGGGTTGAAGAAAGAAAGAGTCTTTGAGGTCAAGAAATACATACATACTTTTAAAATCACACAAAAGTTTTGCTACATACAGTGGACTTCTTTATCTGGGCTATGTCCTTATGACATCCGCCTTTCCTCCCACATTTGGGTTTGTCTCTTAGATCTCTGCGGTCTTGGGTCTTTTCACAGCTTTCTCCAGTGCCTGTCTTTATTATTTGGTATCGGTTCATTTTTTTCCTCCTTGAATTCTCCACCTTTCTGAGTTCTTTCTTAACATTTGCTTCTCGTCAGATAGCAGATCGGAGGATGTTCCAGAAATCTAGTCATTTGTCAAAATCCTGTGCTGCCTCCGACCTCCCTTAGCATCCATGCCTTTGAGGCCTTGGTGGGAGAGGGGCCCCCTGTTGATGCCACTGTGGTCCTTCCTTGGAGATGTTTTGAGTCCTTGTCATTTTCACCCTGGCTGCTAGATCTGAAACACTGCCAAGTTCCCGAAGAGACAGTTCTGATAGATTTCTTCCAATTGTAGGAATGTATGTTACTTATAAGACCTGTGTCTAAGGACCGATTTAATGTTGGAGGTTAGAACACATCAACTCATGTTTTCCTGTACGCCAGTGGTGGGGGCACAGGTTGTGGGGGGGCTTCTGGTGCATTGGAAGAGATGGCGAACTATATGTAGTTTTAATAAAAGTGAACTGGCTGGTTTGGAGAATACAGAGACAAAACATTTTGAGTTTTGCAAAACCTGAAATACTAGCAGGGGAAGTGGACTTATAAACACACGATTAAATAAACTGTTAGGTGACTCAATCTCCTCGTCTATAAACTAGGAGCAAGACTTCTCTTTTGAGAGTATTAAATGAAATAGTGCATATAAATAGTGCATATTAACAGGATGATAGACTGAATGTTAGGGTGCTATTTGGTAGAGATATGTACACAGCAGGGAAAAGGAGTTAATTTTGTAGAGTGGTGGGTGGAGAAGTGTATCCAAAAACACTTAATAGAGTTAGCACCTGAGAGTTGAACAAGATTTTGTGGTTCTATCCATCCATTCATGATCTGCATTAGCAGCAACACCCATATCTGTTGGTGACACTCTGTTTGTTTATATAGGGTGAGAAGTTGGACCCTGGTGGGTAGGTCTGATCCCCTAAAGTGGCCTGGCATTTTTGTTCATGGAATTACCAGTTTTATCACCAACTGACAGTTGCAGTTAAATATTATTTACAAATACCTGATGGCCTTGATCATATTAAACAACGAGAATTGCTCATCGTTGTGTTTCAGAATCCTAGGCCCTGCCAAGTCTCTTGGGAAGGATGCAAAATATTTTCATAACCAATTTAGTAATTTCAGCATCATAAAATATCTATTAGGGGATACTAACCGAGTACATATTGTTAATCTTAAAAAGGATTTGAATGTTTTTAAGTAGCTTCCACGTCCAGTGTGGGGCTTGAACTCACAGCCCTGAGATCAAGAGTCAGATCCTCTAGGGGCACCTGGGTGGCTCAGTCGGTTGAGTGTCCGACTTTGGCTGAGTCATGATCTCATGGTTTGCGAGTTTGAGCCCTACATTGGGCCCTCTGCTATTAGTACAGAACCCGCTGAATTCAGTCTGTCTCTGTCTCTCTCTGTCCCTCCCCCACTTGTATGCACTCTCTCTCTCTCAAAAAAATAAACATTAAAAAAAAAAAAAAGTCAGATGATCTACTGACTGAGCCACCCAGGCGCCCCTTAAAAAGTATTTTAAATGAGAGGGGAGTGTCTTTTTATTATCTGCTCTACATTTAATTTTTTGTTGTTGCCTGAATCATTATCCTAACAATTAGGACTAATTTTCACTGAAAATGGACTCTCAAAAACACTTCCTGGCAAACTGAGGCAAAACTGTATCATGGTGCATTGGCAAAATCTCCTCCAGGATTATTTACCCAGTGATGTCAAACTCTATAGATACAAGAACGTGTCAACTCCATTGTCCGTGAGTTTGAGTTATCCAGAATAATACAGAAAGCATTTATTGTGATGATGAATGAGAATGAGGGTTTAAAGGTTAGAAATATTTAAAGCCTAAAGCAACCATAGAAACCTAATTCTTCGTAAATCTTTTTGAAATTTTGCTTTTGACGAGGCTTAATCCATAACCAAATACCATTGCTAAATATAAACTTGAAATACAGGTTTCTGATATTTGAAAAGGTGGGCCTGGCCTACGTTTCAGCCTTTGTGTGACCCATCTCCTTCCTCCCTGCTGGCTTCTGAGCAGGATATAGGGCACTAACTGAAACATTGTCAGGAAAATGTGAAATAGTGGTGCATAGAAAAGAGGAAAACCTGAAACAAAAAAACGAAACAAAACAAAAGGTAACATTGGTTTCCTTGGTTGAAACTGTTTCCTTTGGATGTCAGGTGTTTGTGTATATATTTTTACCTTTTTGTTGTATAACACAGTTTTTAAGCCTAAAGTTTGAGTCATATGAGTCACTAACCAGCAGTATTCCTCATCACTGATTACTCAGTTTTGACTGTTATGCTAGATGGTTTTGACCCTGCAGAGTTTAGTTCTTAATGCCTTTTCTGCTACACCACTTTAACCTGAGGCTTGACCTATCCTATTTATTCCAGAAATAGCTGGCAGCCTGCTGTTTGACCCCCGGGAAGGGCTGTGCCTGCAGTGGGGAGCCACCCAGACCTGGCCCCGCCCTCAGGGAGTTCTAGGGGAGGAAGCAATTAACAAGTAAATGAATGAATAGGTATGTAAAGTCATCAGTTACAGATTGTGATAAGATCTGGGAAAGAAAGAAATAGAGAGAGATAGACATCAATGGGGACACATTGTCTACAAAATATTTGAAGACGGGAGCCTTTATGTTACTTGATTTCCCAATGTAAACAGGACATGAGACATTTAATTTAGGATTAGGTGCCAGAAAATGCTACCTCCTTTGAGGAACTGGAGAGCTTCCTTCTTTGTATAACAGAAAATTATCCAATTTATCCTAGTCCCTCTTTTTTTTTTTCTTTTTCTTCCTTACCAGTCCCCCCTCCCCGACTTTGGTTTCCAGAAAGCTTGGAGAAAACTTTGATGCCCAATTAAAATCTCTCTTCTGGTCAGTGTGATTGTGCAGCAGATAAGCTAAGCACCACCCTGGCCCTCGCACCCCCAACACAAGGATGTGCTTATAAAATAGTGAGTGGTTCTGGGGCAGGCCAGGGCCAGCCTAAACAGACCAGAAAAGAGATATTTCAGACCAGAGCAGAGACAGCAGAGATTTTTTTTTTTTAATTTTTTTTTTAAACGTTTATTTATTTTTTTGGGACAGAGAGAGACAGAGCATGAATGGGGGAGGGGCAGAGAGAGAGGGAGACACAGAATCGGAAACAGGCTCCAGGCTCCGAGCCATCAGCCCAGAGCCCGACGCGGGGCTCGAACTCCCGGACCGCGAGACCGTGACCTGGCTGAAGTCGGACGCTTAACCGACTGCGCCACCCAGGCACCCCTGAAGGGGAGTTTTTAAAAGGAAGTTTCTCCGTATGATGTGCAACATAACTCACACCTCCATTTCTGCACCAAATTCTCCGTAAAATCTACATTATTCTCTGGTGTGCGGTAGGAATTGGATTTGTGTTTTGGAATGCATCCAAGTGTTGAAGCTGACCTCAAATTGGCTGTAGAGTTAGAGCAGATGTCCCGAAGAGGCCAGCTGCATTCTGTTTACATTTTGTTCCTGAACCTTTTCATTGCTTTTCCTTATTACTTCTTTTCCTGGTTTGTTGATTTTATTGGGTTTATACCTTTGTGTATGTGAACATTGATGATAAGTAGAAATAAATCCCTCTCTCTTGAGTACGCTGAGAACCTACAGTGTGATAGGCGAACAGACCTGGATTAAAATCCTTGCTCTGACACCGACCGGCAGTATCCTTGGACAAGTTGCTTTCCGGTGGGTACTCCAGTGCCCCCACCCAGATCCCTTTTACCGGTGCAGGGCTCCCATAGCCCAGTGGCTCTGAGTGTTGACTGCTGATGGCTCGTAATTGCTCCCATGTTAGACTTTTATCCCTAGAGGTAACAACCCCTTTGGGTCAGGGGGTGGAGTGGCCTCCCACAGACATGACTGACCTACACAAGGATGCGAAAAACTATCCTCTGTTCTCAGAGTGGCACCAGCTCTTAAGTATAATCCCAGAGCCCCCAGAGCTCCCATGGGGTTGGATTGAAGCAGATTCCACTGAGACTACATCTCTGCCCGACTCCTTCTCCTTTCCTAACCTGCTTCCTTTCTCCCCCTTTTTTGAGAACGTTCCTACAATACATCATGTGCACAAGAATCCCAATCTCAAGCTCTGCTCTTTGGGCCTCTATTTTCTCATTTGTAGAATGAAGAGAGCTCATCACTGCTAGAATTCTTTTGAAGATCAAGTGAAATAATATATGTATAGTGTCCAGAAAGACTTAAAAAATAAGCGTTCAGGAGCTAATATTAACTGTTATATGAGGGAAGGCCACATCACATGGCTAAAGGAATGTTGAAAAACTGAAACCTTATTGAACACTTCTAGAGTGTCTTGTTATTCACTTGGATGGTGCTAATCATCATGGTCCCGCAGATGACAATAATCTGATTGCTAAGCAGTAGACTTTTTCCAATTTCTTTTTTTTAATAATTTTTTTAAGTTTATTTATTTATTTTGAGAGAGACAGAGAGGGCAGGAGCCAGGAAGGGGCAGAGAGAGAGAGAGAGCGAGAGAAAGAGAGAGAGAGAGAGAGAGAGAGAGAGAGAGAGAGAGAATCCCAAGCAGGCTCCACAGATTTGGCACAGAACCCGACACGGGAGTCAAACTCAATAAAGCATGAGATCATGATCTGAGCTGAAATCAAGAGTCAGACACTTAACCAGCTGAGCCACCTAGGCACCCCACCTTTTTCCCATTTCTAAGTGCAGGGCTGCCCTCTGCGGGACTCTGAATAAACGTTAGTTGACGATATTAGGTTATGCAGTAAAACTCTTGCACCCAATGGCAAACTGTGTGAAGATTGTTCTCTCTAAGCTTTAATAAGCTTCCAGTTACGTCTAGAGACAAACCCTGGCAACCAAGTGTCCTCAGAACTTGTGTCCCTGTTTCCTTGAGGCTTGGGTTTTAGGACCCAGTGGAACCTTTCATATCTGCTCCTACTTATCATTTTCAGAGAAGATACTCAGAATCCAGAGAGGCAAAGTGGCTGTTCACTGCCCCATGATGAATGAGGAGAACTGAATTCAAATCTTACTTGAGCTCTAGCTTCCAACTCAGACTGTTGTTGTGTGATGTGCTGCTGTCTTTGTGGGAATGGATTCGTTCTCTATGAATAGTTCCCATCTGTTTAATGACATCGAATACTACTTATTTTTCCTCCCTTCCTACTTCTCTCCACTTTGCTCACTTATCACTAACCAGCCTGTCATCATACTGTTTTTCTAGCACAAGAAGCAACCTTCCTACTCCAAGACCTTTGCTCTGGCTGTTCCCTTTCCCTGCCATGCTCTTCCAGGTCCTGCTTCAAGTCTTTGCCCAAATGTCGCCTTCTCACACTGCCCATCCTATTTAATATGGCAGCGCTCCCCCACCCCCACCCCCCGCCGCACTCCAGATTTCCCCTTGCCCTGTTCTTCTTTTTTTTTTCCCATAGCACTTATCACCTCCTGCCACGCTGTATAATTTACTTATTCATTATGTAATATGATGAATGGAGGTGCCCCGAGAGCTGGGATCTCTGTTTCTTTTGTTCACTGACATAGTCCATGTGCCAGGAACAGTGCATAGCACAAAATAGGGACTCAATAAGTGTGTGTTGAATTAATTAACCTTCCAAAATGCATCTGTCACCTAATGGAAACGTCACTACTCCAGTGTGAAAGTACAAATCTCTGGGACGTCTGAGAGGTTGAACAAATATCCTATGCCTCATGAAGTATCAGGCCACTGCTGTCTCAACTCTGTCCACCAAGAGACCAGTCTCAAGAGGCCCACTGTGCATAGAAACCCCTTATCCACCCTTTACCGCCTTCATGCCCACAAGGCCAAGCCTCCTCTATCCCTGGGCTCTCTCCCCCTGCAAGGCAGGTCAGCCTGTGCTCTGACTCCGCCTCCCCATCTCCCCCAAACACTTCTACTCTGCCTCCAGGCTCATCACCACCAGTGGCAGAGGCCCCTGTCCTCAGCCTCTTCTCTGAGAGTTGCCATTGCTGTCTCACTCTTCTGCTAAGCTTTTTATAGAGAAACTAAGGCTTAAGTCACATTAGTCTAATCTTTGCCCCTCTTCAAAGATGGGCAACTTCCCTTTTAAAGAGAGTTGAGGCTACTTTCTATCCAAAGATACATACTGTTAACATTTTGGTGTTTACTCGTCCAAATTATTATTTTTTAATTTAATATCTTCTTAATTCAGCAAGAAAACAAAAGTAATTGGAAGCAACCGCCTCGTCTTTCCACCTCTCCTCCAAGGACACCATTACCCCAAAGCCTTTTCAGATGGTGGCTGCTTTGTCTCTTCTCCCCTGTACCCCTGGGCCAGCTCCAGACCAGAACCTCACCCCTTTGAAGCACTTGCCATCTGAATGTACTACTCACCACTTGACCTTGCTCTGGGCATCTGTCAGCCTTGCGGCCAGTCCCCCTCATTCACAGAATATTTTGTTACCTAGACCTCTGTGTCTCACTCTCTGTTCCTATGACCCGTCCACTTCTCTTTGGTGACCTCAGCATCTCTGCAGTGACCCACTCAGCATCCTAGTCTCTCAATTCTCTGCCTTCCATTAATCTTCCAGTCCATGGCCCTTCTCTAGCCCTTGGCATCCTCAACAATGTCCAGCTCTTACATTCTTGACCTCGAGCATCCTGGTCTTTGACCACCACTTCCTATCTTCTAGAGGCCTGTCTCCATCAATTCTTCTTCTCTGGGATCCAGTGGGTCCCACGTTTTCATTGTCAAGGCCACCTCTTGTCCTGACTTCATCCTTACTCAGCTGGGATTTCATTAACGTATTTGGTTTTTGTGCGTTCATTTTCAGTCTGTTGGCCTCTGCTTCCTCAGCCGTACCCGCCTGGGAAACCCCACCCCTGGTAAACCCCCAGTTGCCCTCTGCACCTCCCCCAGCACCTGAGCAGCTAAGTATGGATGCAGGGAAATGGACCACCATGCTGACTTTCTGACCATGAGAGTCAGTGGGTCCTCAGCTCTGCCTGGTGTTCCTAAATCATTTCCATAGTCAATCTCCACTCTCCAAAACGTCAGTTATTCACACCTCGTCCTCTGTTCTCCACCCTTCTCACCCATGTCCCCCCCTCATTCTCAGCTAATTAAATCTTTTCTCTTGAAGATTAATTTTATTTATTCCTTTCTAACTAAGAATAAAGCCACATGTTTTATTAATAGGGGAGTCCTGTCCTCCCAGGCATGGTTGCTTATTAATAATAATGAACCAGTAATTGAAATTTCAACTAGAAGTAAATTGGACCTAAGAGAAAAGTCAGCTGGTACCCATTCAATTTTTCCCTCTTCTACTAAACTTTGTATAGAGAAATTAAGGCTGAAGTTACATTAGTCTGATCTTCGCCCCTCTTTGAAGATGGACAACTTCCATTTTATTTTATTTATTTATTTTAATGTTTATTTATTTTTGAGAGGGACAGAGAGACAGAGCGTGAGTCGGGGAGGCGCAGAGAGAGAGGGAGACCTAGAATCCGAAGCAAGCTCCAGGCTCCGAGCTGTCAGCACAGAGTCTGATGCGGGGCTCAAACTCACTAACTGTGAGATCGTGACCTGAGCCAAAGTCGGACCCTCAACCGCCTGAGCCACCCAGGTGCCCCCGGCAACTTCCATTTTAAAGAGACCTGGGGCTACTTTCTGTCCAGACATACACACTGTTAATATTTTGGTGTTTATGAGGCCAAGTTTGTTTTTTTCAATTAAATATTGTTTTAATTCAGCAAGAAAACAAAAGCAATTGGAAGCAACTACGTCATCGTTGTACCACCAGATCTGCTCTGTCTTTCCTCTTCGGGCAGGTGACTAGACATTAAGCATGGGTAGCAGTAAACAATCTGTGGGTAGGTGCGGTATCCCCAGCATCTCAGAGCCCGAGAGAGATGGGCATAGCAGGCCTGAGTTTTTGAGGTTATAAGACTTTGACCCTGTGCTAACTCTTCTCAGCCTTCAAAGACTGTCAACCTTCCAGTTACTTTCTTTACAATGATTTCATTGAAATAATGACATCATCTTTAATCATACGTCTGTCTGCTTTTAAGTTGCCTGCTAAATTAGCATAACTTGAACTTGATAACTTAAAGGATTACTTTCAGTATAGCTTAAACTATAGTTTAAACTATAAACGGTTCTTTTGTGATTTAAAGCATACTTAATGATTACAGTATGAACACTTCAAAGGGGAGTCCCAAAGACACAGAACTTACAAATACAAGAGAACGGATGAATGTAACCTTATAAATGCTATAAATAAACGTATGCCACCTGGTTACTGCAGGGTGAGATATTATCATCCATAAAGACAGTTCTCCGTGTTTCCAAGTAGATTGCTGTCAACCTTTCCTTGCAGTAGCACAGCTAGGAAGAATGTACGAGGTTGTGCTGGAAACAGCATCTGTGCTTCCAGGAAAGGCTCCTTCCTTCCCACGGCACAGATGACTTAAGTTCCAAAGCAGAGAGTCAAGTGAAAAACCCACACAGACTGCCCCTGAAATCCTTCAACCATGCATGAAGCTGGTCCCCAGACTGTGTCATGGGAAGGTGCACACTAGATCTTTACACAGACTCACACCCAGGAGAAGATACTTCAGGGACTTAGGTTTCATGGTCTCTATGTTGCTTTCTGTTCCTTCCGTAATTTTTGTGAGTCTTAATTTTTGGGAGGTGAGAGCCAGATTATAAGCCAAGACATCTGATGGGACTGGCATAAAATGCTCCCCGTGTGGTGGATCATCGCACAGACAGCCCTGAGCAGCCCACAGCTGTGATGACAGGTCTCTGCAAGGTTTTACAGATGGAAATTATACATGCTTGCTCATTTCTCCTAATCATGTCCTTACATTAGAAACATGGCTGGCTGCCTCCTCCTTTCTCCTACCCAGTATCTGAATACCCGGAAAACGATAGAAGTTTTTGCATTTCAGTTGCAAAGGAACTTCATAAGGTCCCTGTAGCAGTATTTCCCAGCGTGAGGCATACACGGTAGACCAGATGAATGTGGGTGGTGCTGGATTAAACATCTTTTATATTAATAGTTATGTTTTTGTTTTCATGTGTATTGGAAAAAAAAATTAACAAAACATATCTTGCCCAGTATTTCATGGATGTAAATACCTAGAATCAGTCAAAATAAGGATAGTTAAGTTCTTTTAGGTGAGATGATTAAGAGCATTAAGTAAATAGTAATAAAGTTGATAAATGCATGTGGCAAAAATTGTGTAAGCAGCCTGCAGACCCGCAATGAGAAGGTGATGCCCTCAAGGGCAGAGCCATCAGACACAATTTCTTTTTTTTTTTAATGTTTTTATTTACTTTTGAGAGAGAGAGAGAGAGGGAGAGAGAGCATGAAAAGGGGAGCGGCAGAGAGAGAAAGGGAGACACAGAATCTGAAGCAGGCTCCAGGCTCTGAGCTGTCAGCACAGAACCCGATGCAGGGGCTGAACTCGTGAACCACGAGATCATGACCTGAGCCGAAGTCAGACACTTAACCGACTAAGCCACCCAGGTGCCCCCATCAGACACAATTTCTTACATGGCAAAGGATATGGAAGCTTTCGGAGACCATTCCTTAAAACGAGACAACTCAACATAATCCCTTATGGAGAGATTATCTTCTTGGGCACTCAAGTTTCCCACTGGAAAGTACAGCTGCCCGTGCAGAGTGGAAATTACTTTACCATTCTTACGGCGTTTTGTCTCATGAAGAAATGGTAGGAACCATGGAGTCTTTTGCTTTCAGAGTCTGCAAATAACCACCTAGGGACTACAACTGAATTCCGTCAGTCATCCATTCAACAAACGCTGTAGAGCACATGTGTGTGTCAGGCGCTAGGCAGGGGCTGGAGCTAGAGGAATGAGAAAGTCACCTATCACAGGGTGTTAAGCTTGGGAGTGACTTATTCTGAAAGCTCATCCTGGCTGTCCCTGTGACTTGACGGGCAGCAGAAACAGAATAGACCGGAGAAGAGGTAATGCAGGAAGACACGATGGTGGTGGCAGCAATGGAGAGAAACGAGCGGGTTCTAGAGATACTTCAGGGTAGATCCGATAGGACGTTGGAGATGAGAGAAAGACGGGAGTCAGGAGGAGCGCTAGGGTTTTGGCTTCAGAAGCCCCGTGGGTGGGGGGATGTCAGGTCCCCGAAGCTCACACAGCACATTGCTGGGGCTCAGTATCACATTGTCTGGGAGGTGCTGCCATTGTGGCTTGCGTGTCATTCGTCCTGAAGGGAACATCCTTATTTTTCTGGCATGAGGCCAAGCATGTAAAAGGCACTCGACCAACGTTGGCAAATGGGCTAGTGGAGAACATGGGACATAAGATCACATGGGTGATTGACTTCCAGTGTAGAGCAGTCGCCTCCGCCCCATTTTAAATTTCACCTTGAAGATCATCTCGAAACTGGACTTCTGTATTACGTTGTTACACAAGGAAACACAGAAGAAGCCCACCCTTCTGCCGCAGGGACATAAGAATGTGCTTGGGGACAGGCAGAGCTGAGACCAGGTGAGCAGATTGAGGTGACACAATAATGGAGGGAGAGGCTGAACACATTTGTTGAAAGCCAGTGGAGTTTGGTGCCAGCATGTCTGAGTTCTTAAACTTGCTGCTATGCCAGTGTCTTCTTTCCAAACATACATTCATTCATTCATTCATTCATTTATTTATTTAAAGTTTATTTTTGAGACAGAGAGAGACAGAGTATGAACGGGGGAGGGTCGCAGAGAGGGAGACACAGAATCCGAAACAGGCTCCAGGCTCCGAGCTGTCAGCACAGAGCCCGACACGGGGCTCAAACTCACAAACTGTGAGATCACGACCTGAGCCGAAGTCGGATGCTTAACTGACTGAGCCACCCAGGCGCCCCGATTCATTCATTTAAATTCAAGTTAGTTAACATATAATGTAGTATTAGCTCCAAGAGTAAAATTCAATGATTCGTCACATGCACACAACACCCAGTGCTCATCCCAAGTGCCTCCTCCAGTGCCCACCACCCAGTTAACCCATCTCCCCCACCCACCTCACCTCCAGCAGCATTATATTACTGTCATATTTCTTACCTTTACCTGAGGGACTTACACTCATCAAAAGAGCCAGAGAAATATTGGAGAGTGTATGCTGTTAGAACATAGAGCCACGGAGCAGAAGCCTTGCGAGAAAGAAGTCTGCGATGCCCGGGAAGAGTTTCCATCTACCCCTGTGATGCTGGAACAGCATGAAAGCGGGCTGGGCTACGAGGTCGGTGTTCCATCGTGCCCACGGATTCTGGCACACCCCGCATCGGGCCCACTCTGAGTCCTCCACATCCTGCTTCTTTCTAATCCCCACATACGTGTGTTCTGAGTCCCTCTGCTCCTGTGCGCTCCAGGCTCCTGTCCTACTGACCCCCCTCTGTGGCCTACAGCACGTGACCCTGTGCTGTGAGCAAGTCAGTACCAACTTGGTCCTGGTCAAATGCATGAAATAGCACACATCTCTGCCCAGGCTTTAGTTTTACCCTCAGTTGTTATCCCTACAAATAATTCAGGTCATTCTTTGGCTTCATTAGCCATTTCACCCTCTCTTTGTTAATGGCTCCAAGGTAAAAGTGGATGCACAAAATTAATGAGGTAGAGCAACTGTGGCTTGCAAAAGGATACAGACGAGAGCGTGACAGTGCGGACATAGGCTTCGCGAGCAGGTGATTTGAAACGATGCTATTTGACTTCGCGGGCACTGAAGCGAAATAGTAATGATGTTGCCCCTTGCTGTCCCTGGCCCACCCGGTGGCATCCTGGGCATGTCGGACATGTGCCGTACTCATCTTTTGAGAGTCTTGTCTCTATTTTGCAGCAGGGTATGTATATAACGTCACGTGATATTTGCAAGTCTCTTCTGTAACTGAGTCTCTAGTGGCAAAACAAAAATAACCACACGTGTGTGACTAGAAATGAAGTGCTGGGAGGACCACGGGGGAGTTGCTTTACTCTGAAGGGCAAGGGAAGTCCTTTCATGGAGGAACGGAGGAGGGTAGATGGACTCAGGCTGAGGGAACTTGGGGGAGAGGGGCTTTCCAGGAGAGGGGTGTTGTGGGAAAACCTCGGAGGGGGCAAGACCATGGCATTTTCAAAGAACAGCACGAAGTTGAACAGACAGTGTGGGGAGAGCCTGATAAGGGGAGTTTGGAGGCAGGCGGGCCATGTGGCTCCTGTTATAGCTTGAGAAAAACTGGAATCTGTGAAGTCGTGTTAAGCAGGTGGGTAACCCAGTTAGGCATTCAGTTTTATGTTTTATTTTTTATATTAGAGAGAGACAGAGAGACAGAGAGAGAGCGAGTGGGAGAGGGGCAGAGAGACAGAGACAGAACCTGAAGCAGCTCCAGGCTCCGAGCCGTCAGCACAGAGCCCGACGCGGGGCTCGAACTCACGAACCGTGAGATCACGACCTGAGCCGAAGTCGGATGCTTAACTGACTGAGCCACCCAGGCGCCCCGGCATTCAGTTTTAGAGATCCTTCTTGTAGTTTGGAGAAGAAATCAGGGAAGAGAAAGAGATTTCATCAGTTAGAAAGAGGTTATTGCCCTGGTCCCAAGGGACGTGAGGTGTGGCAGTGAAGACAAGCACATGGATGCCAGGTATTTCCCACTGAGGAGCTAGAATGTATAGACTGGCTCCTACTGGACTGGCCATGATACGTAAAGAGAGGCAACAGCAAGAAAACATCCCGTGTCTGGCTTTAGCCGCTGGGTGGATACAGGGGTCGCTCCCGGAGGCCAGGAATCCTGAGGAACCAGCAGTTTGGCAGGGACTGATCCAACGTTTAAAATGTTAAATTTGAGGTGTCTGTGAAATGGCATCCACGTGTGTACTTGAGGAATCTGTGATTGAGCGCCCATGTCGCGGTGGTGGAAATTTCCACGTTAAGTGTTAATGGTGCTACCCCCGGAATGATCAAGGCTATTAGAGTCACTCGGGAACACTGTGTTTCTGCAGCGCTCACTGGCCACCATCTGCACCCACTTTGGCCACTATCCAGGAAATGAGGAGAGCTGTCGGGTTACATGGAAAACTGCCATGGTTGTGTTTCCCGCAAGTAGCCACGTCGAATGAGGGGCACGCGGTATGCGATGGCCTCAGCGAATGCTTGGGAAAATCCCTTTGCTTCGGAGAAGGAATTCATGTCAGTTTAGTCTTCAGAGTCAGTGGGAGACAGAGACAGCCTCTATTTTTGTCAGAGTTCTGTTTCAGGCTAATGCATCCAGCCTTGGGGAAAGTGGTTTCAGAAGAGACCGGATCAGGTGTCAGGGAACAGTTCACGTTGAGACAGTAGCAGCAGGGCCTTGGCCGGTCATCATTCTCCCATGAGCTGCTGAGCAGACCGTTCTCTGATTTTATCTTTATTTAAATCTATGAGAAAGTATGCACAAAGCGTGGCTTTTAAAATAGCAGGACCAATAAGGAAGTTGTGGGAGGAAGTAAGACAGACACACTAATGCACATGAATGCTCCCGGCCTCACCTAGGCCATCTTCTCCTGTCAGTGCACACAGCCTGGGTTCACGTCCTCTCCCAACCAATCCCTCTCTGAGTAATGAGAATTCAACCTTCACGAACCTCAGTTCCTCCTGCACACGCTGGCCATGTGTGTAGGGTGCCTCACGTGACTCCTGGCCCATAGCAGGTTGAAGTAGTCCTCTCCAGGAAAAAGGACCAACAGGGTGTGTGTGTGTGTGTGTGTGTGTGTGTGTGTGTGTGTGTGTGTGTGAAGAGAGAGAGAGAGAGAGAGAGATTTTATGGACTAGGTGCCTGCAGTTGCAGAAGCTTGGTAAATCAAAACTCTGTAGGGTAGGCAGGCAGGCTAGAGATCATTCCAGTCCAAAGGCAGTCCGCTAGCAGAACTGCTGCTCCAATGTGGGTGGTCAATCTTTTTTAAATTAATCCAACTGATTCGGGATGCCTGGGTGGCTCATTCGGTTAAGCGTCCGACTTTGGCTCAGGTCATGATCTCACAGTCCATGAGCTCGAGCCGTGCATCGGGCTCTGTGCTGATGGCTCAGAGCCTGGAGCCTGCTTTGGATTCTGTGTCTCCCTCTCTCACTGCCCCTTCCCTGCTCATGTTCTCTCTCTCTCTCTCTCTCTCTCTCTCTCTCTTTCAAAAATAAATAAGCATTAAAAAAAAAAACATTCAGCTGATTGGATGAGACCCATCCACACTATAAAAAGGTAATCTGCTTTACCCAAGGTCTCCTGATCGAAATGTTAATCTCACCTAAAAAATACCTTAGCAGGAGCATCCAGACATGTTTAACCAAATACCTGGTTGGCCTAACCAAGCTGACATCTAAGATTAATTATCACACAGGTGGTCTCTACAAAACGCCCTTCAGATGGGGGGTGCCTGGGTGGCTCAGTCAGTTGAGTGTCTGACTCTTGATTTTGGCTTAGGTCATGATCCCAGGGTTGTGAGATCGAGCCCCGTGTTGGGCTCCACACTGGGCATGGAACCTGGTTAAGATTCTCTTTCTCTGTCTCTCTTTTCCTCTGCCCCTCTTCCCTACTTCCCTTCCTGTGCTCTTTCTCTGGAAGAGAGAGAGAGAGAGAGAGAGAGAAAACAAATGCCTTTCAGACTTCCCTAGCTCTCCCTGCCCAGGTGAACCCTCAGAAGGGCTCTCGCCCTTTTTCATGCCTCCTGTTACTTGCCTCCATGCATGACTTTGTCCTTTTTTTTTTTTTTTTTTTTTTGGTCTCTGAACCCCCCTGTGTTTAGGACATTATACAGCACAAGGTAGCATCTCCATATCTGTTCATTTAATAAAGAACCACATAAATTATATAGGATTCATTTATAGAAGCAAAAGATAGAAAATTCAACAGGCTGTGAATTTATTTATTGAGTAAAAATTTTAAAGCAATGGATGCATTTAGATGCAGGCTTCAGGACACACATCTTAACATACCGTTAAAATAAAAATATGCAACCAAAGCCCATGGAGACCGTTAAATTAATGCTGTCGTTCTTTTCCAAATGGTCTTTCCCGTATTCAATTTCAGACCATGTTGTCGGGCATAGCTGGGCTGTAAGTCCTCGTCTGGGCCCTGGTTTTCTCTCCAGGGAACAGAGAGCATGCTGGAAGACAGCTGCGGGAGAGAGCTCTTCAGTGATTTTGGTGATTACTGCAGGACCCTGCAGGACACCTAACATCACGGCTCTCCGTGTGGACACTCACCCTCAGGGGACCCTGCCACCGCCAAGGGCAGAATACACACTCCTTCCAATCAACACCCTCCCGCCCCCCCACCAGCGGCGTTCCTTAAGGAACGAGAAGCACACAGAACTACAGGTTCTCTGCAGTCACTTTTGGCTCCTGTCTTCCCAGTCCCTTGTTCCCAGACGGGGCCGCGAAAACGTAGGGAGGCAGACATGGGGTGATGCAGACTGACCTCACTGAGTCAGTCTCCCCTCTGACTGTTTTTTTGCCTCCTTGCTTAAAGCTCCTGCCTGTTCTTGCCCCAGCACTGGGGTTGGGGCAGTCGGACTCACTGTCGTAAAGCCGAGGCAAACAGGGTAGGGAGGGGAAGGAAGTTACAACACAGGGGTTCTCCGCTGGAGTGAGTCTTCTAGCTCCATCATCTGCGACGGGCAGACAGGGAGCCCAGAGCTGCATGGCCCAGATGTGGAGCCGACCAGAGCCTGCTGCTGAGCCCTGTCCTGGGCAGGGTCACCATGGGCAGGTGGAGGGATGGAAGGCTGTTAGCTTCCAGCGTGACGGCTTGGGACTTCCTAAGGAGTGATCTGAGATGCGGTTCTAGGGGACACAGGTCTTCCGGATGGATGGTGGTCTCCTGGGGCTGGAAATCCCTCAGTTGGAGAGGCCACGTCCTAGCAAAGGACTGCATTTCTCAATGTTTCCATAAATGGTCATATTGACATGACCTACTAATATCATTACAATGATAAAACCCATGATTTTATTATATGCCCATGATGTACAGGTGCTGCGACTGCACATTTCATCTCTAGTCCTCTGACAGCCTTCAGAGGTATGCATTATTGGCCTCATGTTATCGATGAGGAAACTGAGTCAGAGAGCTGAAATACCTCACCAGGTCACGATTGTCACCCAGGTCCCTCTGATGCCAAGGCCTGTGCTCTTCATGAAGAACTTTCTTGATAAAGATGATTTTTCTTTCTCCTCCAAGGAAGGATGAGCCCAGGGAAAGGAAAGTTATCCTGGGAACTAGGAAGGAAGGACAGCAAATCAGAGCCCTAGGAATATGGCCAGCCATTGAAGGGCAAGCCAATGGGGTGGGGGTGGGGACTGTATATCCAGGCAGGGAAAGGCAGAGAGAATGGGCCAGTGCTGTCCACTATGAAGCACAGAGCCAGAAGATTTCTGGGAATTGTGCTGGACAGCAAGGCGACGGGGAAAGAGCAGTGCCAAGACTCAAGGAATTCGGGCCCCCAGAAACCCATGGGAAGCTGGTTTCTGAGAGCTGCCACTGAAGAAGCTCTGGCATCCAGAGCCCAGAAGGGCAGAGGGACCCTGGCCACCCCGAAATTCTAGTAGGAAGGACCCATAGCGGTGACAAATAGCAGTGACCAGTTGTAAGCCCTACAGGACCGTGACATGAGGGCTCCTGATTGACCTTCATGTTTCCCTTTGGTTCCAAGATAAGAACAGAGAGGCCCCTAGTGAGCCAGTGAACGAAGAGATGTCAGAAGCCCATGCATAGAAGGTTGTCCCACAGCAGGGTCATTTTTAGACAATCTTCACACCCAGCCCCATTCTGTGGTGGGTTTAGCATGTTTCTACACACAATACTGTGTTTTGCAGGGGTTCCCCAGTCCAGTATGGTAGCTTTAAGTTGAGGTACCTCCCCTGCCCCAGTCACCACCTTAAAGGGGACTTCAGTAATCTCTGGAATGTATGGTCTTCGTTTGGGGCTGCTTGGGCCCTCCCTTCTTCTTTTCCATTCCAACTTGCTCTGAATCCTGCCACTCTCTGCCTCATCACCCAGCTTTCCCTTTCCATCCTTACCTTGCTCTCCTTGACTTTGGCCCTGCCTTCCTCTTTCAGAGTGAGGCTTACCTGCATATGAGAAAGAAACCCAAAGTAACAGTGGATAAAATGGGTAAACAGTGATCAAACAGGATAGGAGTTCATTTCTCTTTCACATAAAAGAAATTCAGTGGTGAGTTCAGGACTAGTGTGGTGGCTCTCCCATGTCACTGAGGACCCAAGCTCCTATGTTTCTGATCCACACAGCTTCCCAAGCTCAAATCATAGATCAAGATGGCAGCCGGAGCCCATGCTATCAAGAGCACAGAGCGAAATGGGGGAGGAAAAGCAGAAAGACAAAACGGTGCCCCTACTGGCTGAGTGAGCTCCTTCTAAGCACCCTGTGTCCCACACGTCTCTTCCGCTCTTGTCTCATGGGCCAGAATGTAGTCATATGGCCACACCTAACTGTAGGAAGTGCAGGGAAGCGTGGTCTTTATTCTGGGAAGCAAAAGCCCAGGTTCCGTCATTGAGGAAGAAGAGAAGAGTGGGTATCTTCCTTCCCCTCCCTCTGTGCCTCTTTCTCGGCAATGATCAGGCTCACCATCAGTCATGGTTTGGGTTTCCTTCTGGGTTCAGTGTCTTTAGCTGCCTGCGTATGGAAGAAAATTAAGACACGTCTAACCTGAACTTAGCACCAAGATGCTAGCCAGGCTTTCAGCTTACCTGTCTTCTTATAGGGACAGCATTGCTGCCGCTGTGTGTGCTCCAGCCCCCTGCGGGGACCCAGACACACTGTGCTGTGATCACACCCGGGGGAGGCAAAGCCCTAGAGCAGCTGAGGACAGATACAGTGTGCCCTGAGTTTGTTCTTCTTCTATTTCACGAACCAGCCTTTACAGACAGAATTAGAAGCAAGAGAATAGAAATCCTGGGGCATGTAATAGGTAAACAATTCCCACTCCAACTGTAGAAGCTCTTTTAAGCAAAAACAAGTAAAAAAAAAAAATACACAAAATAAAAAAGCTCAAAATCTACAGCCTCAAGGTATCCACATTCGGTGACTTTCAGCCTACGTCAAGGAACCATATTAAAGATAAAACCTCAGGCCGATTCCCAGTGTGTAAAGCTAGAAAAGCGGTATTTTATTTCCATTAGTTTACTTAATATTCAAATGTGTACTATTTACTTATAAATCCCGCCATGAAATAAAGCCATATGAGTGCGCGAAACTACTTGAAATCAATACTTACAGGGGTGGTCTTGACCACAAGGTTGATATTCGGTTTATTTTGCGTGTATCTTCAGACGTAATATCGCAGCATATTTCATGACATCATGGAGATCTGGATACATATAGATGAGTGATTGTAAACTAACACCGTTTACAGCTCATGTCACAACTCTTTCTGCTCTGCCGTGTGGTCTACACCGGAGGAACAGCCTTTATGTGAACCTGCCCAGCCCACAGTGGTAAATGACCCTTGACAGTTCAGGCTAAGCCATTAGTGGCTTCGAGATATTAAAAGATAGCACGTAACAAGAAACAGACCCATAAATGCAGAAAGCAAACTGGTGGTGCCAGTGGGCAGGGAGGTGGGGAAGGGGCAAGAGGGGTACAGGGGAGTGGGACGTACAGGCTTCTAGTTGTGGAATGAGTCCATCGTGGGGACGAAAGGCACAGCACAGGGAATATCGTCAACGGTATGAAGGCTGTACGGGGACCGGCAGTAGCTACCCTTGTGGTGAGCACAGCCTAACAAAAGTTGTTGAGTCCCTGCGTTGTACGCCAGAAACTCACCTAAGTATAATTGTGTGTCAATTATACTTCAATTAAAAAAAAAGAAATTCAGGGGATGCCTGGCTGGCTCCATTGGTTGAGAGCCTGACTAAGGCTCAGGTCACGAGCTCGCAGTTTGTGGGTTCCGAGCCCCGCATCAGGCTCTCTGCTGTCCGTGCAGAGCCTGCTTCAGATTCTCCGTCCCTCTCTCTCTGCACCTCCCCTCTGCTCACGCTCTGTCAAAAATCTAAAAAAAAAAAAAAAAAAATTAACATTTTCAAAAAGTCAGAAAAAAATATAGAGTACATAACAGGTTTGAATGTGATCCTGGTTTTCTTTTTCTTACGATTTCATAAGTAGTGAAGTGTGTTAAAAATGAAATAAAACCCAGCAGCCACAGAAGCCCTGGAATACTGCCAGCCACGGTGGTATCTCCAAGTGGAGAATCCAATGATTTGGTCTCCCCAAAGTTGCCTGTATCACACTCCCCAGCCTTCCCCATCCTGTTACTTCTTCTCAAGTTGTCTGCCCTTCCCTCTTGTCTCTCCTGCCGACACTGCTGCTACTTGCTGCCCCCCCTTCTCTGTTTTCTGCCTGTACAGCTTCTCTCTGGTGACCCAGTGTCCCCCTCCTCACATCTTTCTTTGTTGCATATCCTTGGAGGAGGTAGGGGTGGAACGGGCAGGATGCCGAGTTAACAGGAAAAATCACATTTTTGTACTTCCTTTCATTACCTTCAGTAGCCACCCTGGAGAAGGAAGAACCCTAAAGTGTCTTCCTTCTGTGGTGCATGTGGACAAACCAGTGTGCAAAGTGGTCTCTTCCAGAAGGCAGAAACCTTTTATTTCCTGTGGAAGGAGAGAGACCACGGATGCCGTTCACAAAACGCAATGCCAGATCTTAGGAGCCTGAGCTCTGTGTTTGCAGGTTCAAGACTGGAGGGTTCTCATTCCCAGTTCTCTGAAATCTTGCTCCAAGATTAGAACAGGGGCCCTCACCCAGCAGCATCTTACTGCAAAGAAAGAACCTTTTCAGTGTTTTCCATGGCCAGCCATGGTTTCCTTACCAATCATGGACGGTGGTCTACTGTGGGAAAGGGAACCCAGGGTTTTGGGTGGGACGTCTGCATTCAGCCCCAGGTTCCACCACTCATGAGCTTTGTGGGACAGAACAAGTTTCCTAACCTCTCCATGCCTCAGTTTCCTGATCTGTAAGCTAGGAGGGTGAGAGCTGCCTGCCTCTACATGGTCTCTGGGCAACTAGATGGAACCAGCATCTTTGACAGTTCTGTGAACCTGTGGAGGTTACCCGCGGTCATTTTGGGCAGGTGGGCGATATTGAGAGCTGGGGACCAGCTTATTAATTTAAAAAAAGGGGGTTGCTTAAATTCTCACCTCTTTTCTCATCCTTGTCTGGTTCATATTCTAAACACAGGTCTTACTGTATTGGGCCCCACTACCAGAAGCACTAGAATCTATTGATGTAACATGAGCATTAAATTTATTCACGACCTAATCTTATTTTCATAAAGAGAGGAAAACATAGATCTCTTAGGACATCTTGTAGATGCCGGTGTTGGGGAAGATATTTATAAGAAACTGTTTTTTGAGTTTGCTTTTCTGTGAAACCATGTGATGATTTAGGGATCTCATTTAATTAAATAGATCTTTCGACATTTTTACCCATATGAGCAAAATTATGAGTGATTTGTATACATTTCCAAAATTCCCAAGACCAAAATATTGTCTCAGAATGCTCCTTTGGTAGAATTTATTTTGGTTTTGTCCCTGTGCCAAAGAAAGCTCCAAAAAATAATAATAAACCAACATTTTTAATACGAAACAGTACACGTAATTTACCGAAATAAGGCTTTTAAGTTTCTTTGACCGTTATGTTGCATGTTTTTTTGTTTTGTTTTGTTTTGTTTTTCCCTGAAAGCATTTAGCAAAGTCCCTGGAGTCTTGGAGACAGAACAATCGCCACCATTATTGTGGTTCTGAAGGAAACAGGGAACAGTGGGAAGAAGCCGTCCTCTGCAGGGGACAGGGTGGACCTCCACCCAGAGACCACTGCTCCCTGGGCAGGCGCCCCTCTCCTGGACCTTAGTTCCCTTGCCCGTACAGTGAGGAGCTCCCCCCACTGCCCCTTCCTCCCGCCCTCTGGCCTATGGTAGTTTCCTTCTTCCTGGGCAGGTCTAACAAGTCAAGCATGTTACGTGGGGTTTAAAACACTGGTGACCTTCGCAGACCTTAACCCGACTATACACATTTTGTTTGATCCCTACAGTATTTTGAAACTGGAGAGCTTTCATAAAAATTCAATCAAGAGCTTTGACTGAAAAATCGGAGGATTTGCAACACTGGCTGTCTGGTACAACTGTTGTCCACGCTTGAGTTATATGGCCACCCCTTTGTCGAGTCAGAGAGTCTGGGCTCTCCTGCTCCCTACCTGTCCTAGTCTGGCTCACCCAGGTCACCTGCCCAGGACTTGTGCCCACCAGAGTTGGGTAATCCTTATAGAGTAGCTGATTGGTGCTTGTCTCAGCCTATCCATAGTAATGCTGTTGGCTAAAAATGCCTGGGGGCACCTCTGTGGGCCCCAGTGAGCTTCCGACCGACATCTCCCCTTTCCAAACTAGTATTACCACTTGTGGTAACCCTTGTGGTTTGTATTTGATTGCAGGATGCCCATCGTCAACAGCCATCAGGAAACTTTGAAAAAAATAAAGGTCTATACCTACAAGACCTGGAAATTACGTAGCACACCTGGGACCACACAGCCAGGCCATGGGGAGAGAGAGGGAGAAGGAGAGTGAGTGCACTGGGGCCCATGCACATAGGGGCCAGGCTTCTCCTTTTACTGGGGTCAAGGGTGGGGGCCTAGGGTTTCTCAGGCTCACTCTTGGTGAATTTAAAATTTAGGAGTGGGAATGTAAAGCAAAGGAAGAGAAAAAACAAGTGGCCCAAGTGGTCAGTTCTCAAAATCAAGCGACATCTCTCAGACAAAGGTGCCTCGGTAGGGGAAGGTGGCCTGGCAACATGTTGCCTCTTTGAGATGAATCCCTCCCCACTCAAGGCTTAATAAGGCAGGCACTTCTTCTTTACAAAAACAAAAACAAAAACAAAACTGTCAAGGCTTTACACTGTCGTAGCAGAATTCATTCTGTTCTTCTTTCCCCTCACAGATTTGATTGTGAGTGGAAATATCTCTAAGAATGAAAGAGATGGTTTTAACTTTCCATGGGTCCATTTTTTCAGCACAACCGAAGGAAAACCCTACCTTTCAAAGTTGCATGTTGTCATTGCCGATTGATTGATTGATTTTGAGGGAGTGAGAGCAGGGGAGGGGCAGAGAGGGAAGAAGAGTGAGAGAATCCCAAGTAGGCTCCACACTATCAGCACAGAGCCCGACACAGGGCTCGAACCCACGAGCCACGAGATCGTGACCTGAGCCTACTGAGCCACGCAGGCGCCCTGACCCTTGCTGATTTCTCGTGGAACTCTGCAGGGTAGTTCTGGCTTACGTGATTTGCTCTGGAAGTGGTTAGGTTGGTCTGAGAAAGTCAGGCTGCAGGTGAGAGTTCGGTTATAAACTTGTTCAGGTTTTTTGTAGGCCACTGCAGCCTACCCAAGAGCCCCGGGGAGCAAGGCCCAATCACCGGCAGGCTCAACGCATGAGCCTGAGCGACATTTGAGGCTTGTGACAATAGCATTCCAAGAGCACCTGCCCAGTGGACGTGGATTCTGGGGCCGGCAGTCACGTGGCAGGGCACTGACGGAAGAGGGGAGATCTAGGGGCCCCTGCATCCCCCTCTCCGAGGGAGCTGGACCCTGTGCCAGAGGGTGGGCACCGCACAGCTAGTTTAGCAGCATGGCCCGGTGAGACAGCCACGGCGGGTTGCTCACCCAGCCCCGGGCCCTCCACGTATCTCCACCGTGTGGGCGTCTATGCATGCATGCTCTCGGCAGTCGATCTGGTTTTGTACTTCGTATCTTTTAAAGACATTATTGCGATGCTAATAAGCGACGCATTTAAGACAGGACACTTATTACCTACCATCATCACATACCTGTTTTTACATCCCGCTAAGGAGAGTTTATCTCGCAAGCCATTCTTCACTGCTGCCTGGCTGGCTTCCCTCCTCACCCCTCACTGCAAGCGTGCCTTCAAAGGTCACTGATCGGAGTAACTGTGGTGGGACGCCTTTTAGGTCTTCGATTGCTTGAGCTCTTGGTGGAATTGGGCAAAGGTGACTGTGCTGTCCTTGAAGAATTTTTCCTCCCTCCAGCCCCAATTCTTCCTACCTTGTCTGCCATCCGTACAGATAGGTACATGGCTTGGTCCCGGATTCCTTCTTATCTTACGTCTGCCCTCTCTTCTCAGATAATCTCACCCATTCCCATCTCTATGCTGACAACTTCTATACTTTCATTTTATGCCCAGATTTCTCCTCTGTGTTTCAGATCTCTGTGTCTTCCTACAGAACATCTCTGTTCCAATATTTTCATAGCTACTGGTAGTGTCCCACCCAGGTCCCGGTCACTGCCAGGCCTACCCATCCCCCAGCTGCTGTAGCTCATTTTCCAAACAACTGCCCTCTACCTAATTGGATCTGCCTCCTTTTTGCCTCTACCCCACCCCAAGGGAGGATCTCTGCCAGCTCCCAGGTGACATGGGGTCATGCTACGACATGGGATGACTTTGGAATGATTCCTGCTGCAAAGCACCCATGGGATCAGGCTGGAGAAGACTGCTGAGACCTTGCTCTTGCCCTGTCCAGTGTATCTTACATCCCGTGTCCTGAGGGAAGTATTTTCAAGAGAATCGTCATCTCAGACTCTGCTCCTGGAGCCTGGGCTAACACAACTGTGATATTGACAGCTCAGAATTACTATATCTAAATGTCCCCCACCTCCTCACATCTTACTAATGTACACACACCTTGAGTGCACCCAGTTAAAATCGGTGTCTCTCAGTCAAGTTACAGATTGTACTGTATTTCATGGTCCAGTCAGGTTTCTTATAAAGAGTTGGACCAGGCTGATGGGGAGGTCCAGGTGTTACCTTCTCCAGATGGGAAAACTGAGATTCTAAGAGGGTATGTACAAGGTACACATTGCAATGATTTCTCGAACTAGAAATGCAGTTTCCTTCATTGACGTAATTACAGAGATGGAATGCTGTACTTTAGATTTCTGTCATGTGTGATTTCTCCCTTTGGAACTCACCGTCCAAAGCAACAGAAGTTGTTGGACATATATTCCTAGATTGTACAGCTTTAAAGCTGGAAGGGAACTTAGAAATTACGCAAGAAGCAAAGCCAAATGCTAGCTCGCACTGTCTTACATATCTATGAGCAGAGCAGACGTCATTAATCAAACATGGCGCTCTTTTCCAGAGTGTTTAGATGTGCTCTCAGAACCCATCTTAATATGGTCTTAATAAAGCTTCCAGATGACCACTCCCAGTCCATGAGATAGATACATAGGGAGATACAGACAAAGACACAAACTGAAACAAATATATAAACTGAATTTATTCATAACCTTTATCGGGTTCGATCCCTTTGTTGAATATCTGAGCAATCTGGGTTCTGATTAAGATAAGTGACTTGCCCAGGGAGAGGCAGACTATTGGCAGACAAGTCAGTTCTCAAACCTAACCCTACAGACTAATGACTGTGTTCTTTTGGATATCTTCTATACATATTTGCATCTCTGCTCCTTTTGTTTGAATACTTAACCACCAGAAGTTTTGCTGATGAAGATACGTGCATAATTTCCAAATTCCACTTAATCAGGTTGATTTTCTGGCAAACAGTAGAGAATCTGAGACAAAAGACATACCATTCTTTTCCCCTGAATGTGAGTAGTGTTGGACAAGGGAATTATTTACTCTGGGAATTTCCAGATGGGGCCACGTTTTGCGAGTTGTTGAGGGGAAGAGTGTATTTGGTTTTTAGTTTAGCAGATTAAAATCCATTTTATTTCGGGGCACCTGGGTGGCTCAGTCGGTTGAGCGTCCAACTTTGGCTCAGGTCATGATCTCGCAGCTCGTGTGTTCCAACCCTGCGTCAGGCTCTGTTCTGACAGCTCGGAGCCTGGAGCCTACTTTGGATTCTTCTGTGTCTGCCTCTCTCTCTGACCCTAACCCACTCGCATCCTGTCTCTGTCTCTCTCAAAAATAAATAAACGTTAAAAAAATTTTTTTAATCCATTTTATTTCTCACCAGTTAGCCTAACGAGTAATCACCTTATCGAAGCTTTTTTGTTCATTTGTCTTTCACTAATTTGTGACCATTCGTTTGGAGTTGGGTGTTCCTGTGAATTTTCATGGTCCTTTCAGGTAACAGAGTAAATTCCAAACGGGAAGACATGAATTTTTCATGCAGTGAGTTCTAACACAGTTGAGACCTGTGTGAACTTTAAACTGGAAGCTTTCTCTTTGCCGTGTGAAATGTGTCAGTCCTAGCCCAGCAAGGTGTGTATGGATTACCATTTTCTGTCCCTTCCCCGAGGACAGACTGTTCGTCCACGACTGTTTTCCCCCCTTTTTCCCTGACTATTGATGTGCCCCAGTCCTCAGCACTCTGCCTTTGTTCTTTCACCCTCAGAAATATCCTCCCAGAGGTCCGGTGTGCTTTCTTGTCACCTGCTACACTCGGTCACTTCGTGTTCTATTCATTGCTTGGAATTAGTGAGCCAGACCTAGACTCACCATATGCTCACCCGTCCTCAACGTGACTGATTTCTTCATGCACACAGCAAGGGCCTTTTGTCAGTGAGCCATGAAACTGAAGACGGTGGTGGTCTTTGGATCCCCCATTTCCTATATCCTGATATTCTGGGCCCCAGATCCTCTCGGATGTTTTTGTCACGACGTGACTCCCACCCGTGTCAGCCCTTCTGCTCCCACCGCCACCTCCCTGGTCCAGGCCTGGGCGGGATGAGCCCTTTGTCCGCTTCCCTCCCAGCATTCATGCCTCCTGCAGGCCATGGAAGTGTAGCAATCCTGGGATTCCTAAAAGAGCTCACTTCCAGCTGTGATGCCTTTAACATCAGGGACAAGCAAATCGATAAGGTGGTTATAAAAGATAAATAACATGAGAAGAAGGAAGGAAACGATCGCAAATAACAGTACACGTCACCCACCTGGTGATCCATGCTAGAAACCCGTTTGCCATCTTTGGCTTCTATGAATCCCAACATTCTATGAGGCCTACTTTTTAAAAATTTCTCAAATTAGTTTCTCCTTGAGTCCCACTGCCTTGGTTTTCATTTATAGTCTCAGCCTCAGTAACCATCCCTGTGACAAAAGTCTCAGCCAGCTTCCCTCCCCTAAGTCAGCTAGCACCTTCTAATCTACTCTCTTGGGTCACGAGTTCCCTTCTTGAAGCAGATTTCACCTTGGTGAAGACCATCATTGTCTTCTTTTTATTTACTTTTACAAATCTTTTTTTTTAAGTTTATATTTTTTGAGAGAGAGAGAGAGAGAGAAGAGAGAGAATGAGTGGGGGAGGGGCACAGAGAGAAGGAGAGAGAATCCCAAGCAAGCACTGTCAGTGCAGGGCCCAGTGCAGGGCTCGAACCCATGAACTGTGAGATCATGACCTGAGCTGAAATCCAGAGTCGGATGCTTAACTGACTGAGCCACTCAGTCGCCCCACAAATGCTCATTCTTTCCGTAGCTTCCAAGGCCCTTTAAGACCAGCCACAAGCCCTCACCTCTGGCTTGTTCTCCTCCCTCCATTTCTTACTCCAGACACCAAACCAACAACTCCCTCCTTCTGAGACTCTGTTCAGTTATGTACCTGCACTTTTGTGCAAGGTGGCCTCCCCACCTACAATACCTTCTTCCAAATACCACAGGGTATCATTACATGTGGAATCATAAAAAAGATCACTCGTAGAAACTGAAAATAGAAAAGTAAGGGCTGAGTGTCGGGGAAATAGGGAGAGATTGGTAAAGGATACAGCCTTCTAGTAATAAGATTAATGGTTGTACTCTGAGGCTCTAATGTACAACCAGGTGACTGTAGTTGATAATAATGCAGTGCATAATTGAAATTTGCTGTGAGAGTGGAACGTGAGTGTTCTCACCAAAAATAGAAATAATAAAATAAAATACAGGTTAACATATGAGGTGTTAGACATGTTAATTAACTCAGTGGTTGAGAATCCCCTCACAATGGATACTTACAACTATTATGTTGTACACTACAAATATATTGCAGTTTTGTTAATTATACCTCGGTAAAGCTGGGGGGAGATCTCCCTGCATCCTCCTGCTGGCAAACTCATATGCATCCTTCCAGACCTAGCTCAAGCCCCACAGCTTCTATGAGACCAAATTCCATCTCTCCCCGTCTGCTGCCTGGAAATTTATACCCTTGTCCGTCGCACCTCGGACATTATTCTGTAGCTCCCTGGTCTTTGTATTGTCTCCTCTTCAAGGCTGTGAGCTATGATTTACTTGATGTCCCCACAACCTGGCAGAGAGCCAGACACAGAATGGGAGCTTTAACCATGTTGGGTGAATGAATGAATGAATGAATGAATGAATGAATGAATGAACGAAGAATGAATTTTCCAAGAATAACGAGGAATGAACTAAATAATTTCCTTTTTGTTGGAGACATGCGTAAAGTATATTTTTAGAGTGTAAGTTAGCATAAGTGGTAGAAATTATTCAGATTAGTTAGAGATACTCTATTTTGGCAAGAAAACCTTTTTGAACATTCATATGGGATTAGTGAACACAACAATTAGTGTCTCTAATAGGTGATAGAGACATGTTTTGAACTGACATATTTTGAGATGTTTTTTAAAGTTCCTTTTGTATTTGAATCCATATATTTAATTGTGTTTAATACCAATTTATCCTTACCTAGTATTACTTAACTTTTAGAGACATGATAGTTTCAACAGTTATACCTGTTTAAGTTATTCAATTGAGTTTATTTCTAAAAATAGAATTTGTACTTCTTTACCTATACCTTTTGAATTTTCTTTTTTTTTCTTAACGTTTATTTATTTCTGAGAGAAAAAGAGAGAGAACAAGCACGAGCGGAGGAGGGGCAGAGAAAGGGGGAGAGCCAGAATCCAAAGCAGGCTCCAGGCTCCGAGTTGTCAGCACAGAGCCCAACATGGGGTTTGAACTCATCAACCATGAGATCATGACCTGAGCCGAAGTGAGATGCTTAGCCAGCTGAGCCACCCAGGCGCCCTACCTTTTGAATTTTCTGAACCGGTGTTGCCTTTGGTCCAAGGCGAACTGTTTTGTGACCAGTCCCACCAGGCGGTGATTAAATTTCAAGTGAAGAGTGGTCATTAATGACACGAGCAGACAGGTGACCAGCTACGGGACCTTGCACGTGTTAGTTTGCACCTATTTACCTGCCTGTGGGATGAGAAGGGTTGTACCAGAAGATAAGGTTTTCCTTGAGCACACACATTCTGGATGTGGAGTGTCAGTTGCAGGTATGGTAAAGGCATCCAGGAAAAGCTGGGAATACATCAAATAATATACTTTATATGTAGAACAATTACTTTCCTGGGGCCGCTCTGATTTTTCTGATTTGCAGTTTTGGTACTTGTACATGGTCTGCAACCGGCTGCACACATCCTCTCTGACACCATCGTAACCATCACATTGTCATCAAGTGCTCACGTGAGCAAGCCATGCTTCTAGATGCCCTGCAAGCAAAGGATTCGACTCATGTCCACGGGTTGCTCATCGTCCAAGTACAGAACACGGCACCTGCCTGCACCCTCTAGAAAGCAGCCTGAGAGAAGTGTGGAGGCCCCTCCTTCTCGGCCTCAAAAACGTTTTGGAGGGATCAGTTCTGCCAGAGGCCTCACACGTAGCAGGCATTTCGCAAAGGCGATTGCCATTCCTTTTATGGAAGCGTGACTGAAGAAAGGAAGTCTGGACTTCCTTTTTGCTCTGGGATGGGAGATGTCAAAGAAATATAATATTTATCTTATTTTTTTAACTTAAGTCCAAGTTAGGTAACATATAGTGTAATAGTGATTTTAGGAATAGAATTTAGTGATTCATCACTAACGTATAACACACAGTGCTCATCCCAACAAGTGCCCTCCTTAATGCCCATCACCCATTTAGCCCATTCCCCCATCCACCTCCCCTCCAGCACCCTGTTTGTTCTCTGTATTTGAGTCTCTTTGGTTTGTCTCCCTCTATGTTTTTATCTTATTTTTGCTTCCCTTCCCCTGTGTTCATGTGTTTCATTCCTTAAATTCCACATCTGAGTGAAACCATATGATACTTGTCTTTCTCTGACTGACTTACTTTGCTTATTATTAGCACAATACAGTCTAGTTCATACACATTCTTTTTCATTGCTGAGTAATATTCCATTGTGTGTGTGTGTGTGTGTGTGTGTGTGTGTGTGTGTGTGTATACCACATCTTTATCCATTCATCAGTTGATGGACATTTGGGCTCTTTCCATACCTCGGCTATTGTCAATAGTGCTGCTATAAACATTGGGGTGCATGTACCCCTTCAGATCAGCATTTTTGTATCCTTTGGGTAAATACCTAGTAATGTAATTGATGGGTTGTTGGGTGGTTCATTTTAATTTTTTGAGGAACCTCCACACTGTTTTCCAGATGGCTGCACCAGTTTGCACCGCCACCAACAGTGCAAAAGAGATCCTCTTTCTCCGCATCCTCGCCAACATCTGTTGTTGCCTGAATTGTTAATGTTAGCCATTCTGACAGGTGTGAGGTGGTATCTCATTGTGGTTTTGATTTATGTCTCCCTGATGATGACTGATGTTGAGCATCTTTTCATGTGTCTGTTAGCCATCTAGATGTCTTCTTTGGAGAAGTGTCTATTCATGTCTTTTGCTCATTTCTTCACTGGATTATTTGTTTTTTGGGTGTTGAGTTTGATAAGTTCTTTATGTATTTTGGATACTAACCCTTTGTCTGGTATGTCATTTGCAAATATCGTCTCACATTCTATAGGTTACCTTTCAGTTTTGCTGATTGTTTCCTTCGCCGTGCAGAAGCTTTTTATCTTGATAAAGTCCCAATAGTTCATTTTTGCTTTTGTTTCCCTTGCCTCTGGAGATATGTCAAGTGAAAAGTTCTTGCAGCCGAGGTCAAAGAGGTTTCTGCCTGTTCTCTCCTCTAGGATTTTGATGGCTTCCTGTCTTACATTTGGGTCTAAGAAATATAATATTGTAAGAGGCTTTACAAAATGTTTCTGTAAGTTTTCCAATAGTTTCCTTTTTGTATTCAGATTTGGAGAAGGTAGTTCACTATGTAGTATGAAAGGGGAGACCCAGGTCAGGAGACTCAGCTGTGCATGAGCATTAGGGGGGTAAGTGCCTTAACATCTATGCCACATCACCAGTGAGATTTGGCATCTCTCTGCAAGCTGACCTAAACAGTGACTTCTTCTAGATGGAGAAATCAAATATTCATAGAATTGAAATAGGTGTTCACATACAGCGCACGATGCATTAAATGTCAGAATACGTGTGATGGTCTGCAATGTAGAGATCTTCTGAGCCTGTGTCCAGCCCAGGTAAATGAGAGAGAATGAAGCCTGGAACATTTCTGTTTCATTCACAACAGCCTGGAGAGTGATGACAGTTCCACTTCTCATGGGAGAGTTTTCTTGCTCAAGGTCAGATCTGTATCAACTAGCTGAACAGCAAGAAGAAAATTCTCTCAGGAAAAAGTGTCTGTTTCTGTGGATGCGATGGCCTGCAGCTTTGACTAGCTCCAGAAGCGATGCCTGCGCTCAACCACAGAGAAACTTTTATTTGCATATATTTGAATGATGAGTAAGAACCTTCCAGATACTGAAATACTCTCTCTTATTCAGAAATAAAAAAGAAGAATCCTATCCGTTCCCTCATTATATGTGTTCTGCGTTCTTTTAACTTTCCTCTGGTGCTTTCTCTTCGGTGAATTGTAAGCAGCAGGAAGCAGAACGTCTTGACCTGCAGAGTCAGAATTCACAGATACAGAGTAAGAGTTGGTCAGGTGTTTGGTTGTTTGTGTACGGGTTCTCCATAATGGTGGAAGCCTAAGCAATTGATTGTCCGGAGGTTTTTATATTCACCTGGCCAGTGCTCTTGTTTGACTGTAATCTCCAGCCCGGTGGCAGAACTTGCTTGGAAAGAAAAAATACACACTGAGACATGCAATCCAGGCCAGGCCTTCCGTGCCGGGGAGAAAGGAAGCCACCAGTGCCCTCCTCTCTGAGGAACTCATTCATTGTCCTGTAGAAGGGACATGAACAAATGATTAAAATCCAGCGTGGTGAGTGCCCTGAGAGAGTGAGGCACAAAGTGCTAGTCATGCCTGTCAGAACTGGAAACGCAGAAGGGAAGGCGACACCTGAAGTGGGTCTGGAAGGAAAAGAAGTGTGCCGGGAAGGTAGCGGGCGAAGACACCCCACGTGGGGGAGAGAGCACAAGCCGGCCTAGGGACAGACTGGTCTTTGCAGCTCAAGGGAGTGCCATACGGTCGGAAGTCATCATCACGCCTCTCTAAGTAGTGGTGAAGGGCAGCCACGTGTGTTTTCGGGGCTGGTCACTATGTATTGTTGCAGGGGGCTTGGAGTAGATAGAGTCTGACGCGGCCATGCGGGCTGCTGAGGCTGAGGGCCCACGCTAAGGGGAAGTGCGTTTAAGGGGTATTGTAGTGGCAAAATCGATAGGATTTGGTGTGCAATTACAAACAAAAGTAAGGAAGAGTCGGGGATGGCTCTGAGGATTCCAGAGGGGCCTCGGGATAGAAGTTAGTGCTCTTTGGGGAGATATCTGGGGATGGAAGTAACAACTATAATTTCAGAGAGTGGGAGTTCAGTCTCACCTAAGGTGACAACCTGGAGATCTTGGCTGCTCCAAACCCTAATCTGAAGCTTAGGAGACCAGAGGGGACCAAACGTGTGAGAACTACCAGCACATGAGCGTCATCTGTGATGCACATGGGGCTCCATTCCTCAAAGGGGGAATGTAGAAGAAGATGACGCAAAAGGAGAAACCTCTGAGGAAGACGTAATGAAACGTGAATTAATCTGGAGAGGAGAGCCGTAGCCAGAGAGCAGAGTGGTCAAGAGAGCCGATGTCAAGAAGGTCAGATGGAAGGGGGACTTCAAAAAACTCTCTGGATATGACAGTGTGCGACTTCCACTGTCTGAAGATGTGTCAGTCAGGGTCCCATCAAAACAGAAGCCCTCTTGATATTTCATACAGAGGCTTTTAAATTCCGGAATTGGCTACAAAAGTATTGGAAGAGATCATAGAGCAACAGGAAGAAAGCGATGTTCCCCAGAGATCAGTCACCATAGGCGCTGCTTCTGCCTGGAGGGCTGGGTGGAGAAAAAAAAGAAAAAGTGCAACTCAGATCCCGCAGGCCTGCACTTGATGGAGTCACTGCTGTTGTCACCTTGCTGCTGAAGGAGCGCCCACTGCAAAAAGGAGACCAAGGAGCCACATTCACCGACGGTCACCTGCTTCTACTGTAACATAAAACAGAAAAATGGCGTCTCCCTCCCACCTTCCGGTCTCACACAAATGCCTCCCATTGGCAGAGTCCAACCAACACCAGCAGGCAAGAGGGTCTAGGAGATGTAGTTTCCAGGCTTCCAGCCCCCTTTGCTACCTGGAGGAGGCCATGAAAAAGCAAGAAAGAGGCATAGTTCCAACAGCCAATACCTGGGAGAGGGGACTAAGGCAACTGTTTTTATATACTAGGTGTGCTATTATTTCTCTTTTATAGAAATGATGGTATGTGACGTGTGCCAATTTTTACAGGACGTGTTTCATGAAGTGAGGCACAATGTCTTGTTTTCTTTCTATTCCTAGTGCCTGGAATGGTAGGTGCTCAATAAGTGTGAATTGAGTGAATAATTGGCAAGCTAAGCAATAGTGTCTGTGACCATGAAGTGACAGCTCATAGCTATGGATCAGAACTCTGTCTCTTTGATAGAAAGCAAGTGACATATGCCATCCCTTCTCCCTGCTACACCTGTGACAGACACGGCTAACTTATCATGACTCTCTAGCTCCATTGAGCCTGTGTGCCTCCTCTCAACACATGGTGCTTCACCGTCTACCAACCAATCAGAGTTGGCGTGGCAGTGGACAGAGAAACCATAAAATGTTGATAAGCTTTTCAGATGTCCATTGTAGTTGGGAGGAAGCTAGACCAGATGTTGGATGCCATTGCTAAAAACCAGACTAACCACGGTTAACGTCCTTAGTCATTTGGAACAGGCAACTCAAAACCACGAGATGTCACTTCACACCCACTGTTCCCTGTACTCGAGCAACAAGTGAGTACTGAGCATTCTTGTCCAGATATGAGCACAAAAACCTTCCTGACATACAAACAAGGTGACTCAATGTTACAGATACTCAGACCACTGGGTTTCTTGCTAATCCAAACGAATAACTAGTATTTGCTTATTGTTGCTTTGCTCATTTAAAATCTTGAGGCAACTCTAGAAAGTAGAAATTGTTACTGCCACTCAAAAAGGATGGGGCTGTTGGTAAGTGGCTGAGCTCAGCTACGCCCTCTAGCTTCTGACCCATCCCTCTTTCCCACACGGCTGACCATTTGGGGCCTGGTGCTTCCCAGGACATGTCAAAGCAGGTACCTGGTCTTGCATGATTCTTGGTTGATTCTGCAACCAGCTGCTACAAGTTCTCCTGTATAATTCTGTTCGATGTCTTTCTCCTTGAGGTACTACAGGGCATAGAATGCGATAAATGAGAGATGGTTCCAGAAAAGGGCATGCTACTCCTCCACTCAGCCTCTGGTTCAAGACACTCCATTTGCTTAGAACAAATTCTGGAGGGTTTGGTACAGTTTTCTTATTAGATACTCACTTTTAAAATGCCATTGGAGGGGCGCCTGGGTGGCGCAGTCGGTTAAGCGTCCGACTTCAGCCAGGTCACGATCTCGCGGTCCGGGAGTTCGAGCCCCGCGTCAGGCTCTGGGCTGATGGCTCAGAGCCTGGAGCCTGTTTCCGATTCTGTGTGTCCCTCTCTCTCTGCCCCTCCCCCGTTCATGCTCTGTCTCTCTCTGTCCCAAAAATAAATAAACGTTGAAAAAAAATTTTTTAAATGCCATTGGAGTTTGCAGCCCTGTGTATCAGGAAACAAAACTCATCAAGCTCAAGTGATCCTGTGGATTGACTTCACAGAGCTCTTTTGATCCCCAAAGAGTTTCCTTCCTGGATGTTTCATCCCATTTAATTTAGTGTCTCTGAAATATCAATAGAAGCTGGTCAATTGCTGAGACTGTTCTTATGTTGTTTACAGATGTCAGAGCTGTCAATGACTTAGCTTCTGCTCTAACTCTGAGAGCCTAGAGAACAACCTCTTCATGCCTTAAGGGAAAAGAAAACCAAAAAACCTCTACTTGTTTCCCTGTAAATACTTTGGCCAGCCAAGTATAACTGATCAGCTGGCCTGATGTAGCATCCCCTTGTAATTCTGGATTCAGCCTCCCCCATCTCCCCAGTACTTAAGCAACAAATAAGTATTGGGCACTGTTATGCAGACCAGTTAGTCCTGCTCATATCCTTGCAGGTGTTTAAGCCAGCTCAGGACACCTGAAAATTATCCTGCAAACACTCCTGAGTTGTTATGGAAAGATGTTTATGACACATTGCTGTTAAGTGAAAAATGAAGTTATAAAACCGTACATAAATTTCCAGCTCTAGTAGCAAGGTAGGATAAGCTAGTGCAATCCTTCTTTGTCCAAAAAACACTAATAAAATACAAGATTTAATATGAGAAAGAGAAAATATTTGCAAATCATGTGTCTGGTAAGGGACTTACGTCCAGAATACATTAAAAAAAAAAAAAAAACTCTTATAAACAGCAACAAAAAAAGCCAAATAAATTTATCTTCTTTTGTTTTAATTAATTTATTTTTTAAGGTTTATTTATTTTTGTTTTATTTATTTTTGAGAGAGACAGAGAGTGCAAGCAGGGGAAGGGCAGAGAGAGAGGGGGAGAGAGAGAGAGAGAGAGAGAGAGAGAGAGAGAGAGAATCCCAAGCGCCTGGCTCCACACTGTCAGCCCAGAGCCCGATGCTGGGCTCAACTCATGAACCATGAGATCATGACCTGAGCCGAAACCGAGAATCAGATGCTCAACCAACAGCTACCCAGGTGCTGCCCCAATAGTCTAACTTTAAAGAGGGCAAAAGGTTTGAATAAACTTTTCTCCAAAGAAGATGTACCACTGGCCAACAAGTACATGAAAAAGTGTTCCACGTTATCTGTCATTAGGAAAATGCAATGGAAACCTCAATATGATACCACCTCACTGTCCCTAGGATGGCTATAATTAAAAAGACAGACAATAGCAAGCGTCGGTGAGAATGTGGAGAAACTGGAACCCTCATGTATTGCTGGTGGCGATGTAAAATGATGTAGTGATTTGGAAGAGAGGCCGCTGTCTTAGAGGCTTCAACGTAGCATTACTATACGACCCAGCAATTCCACCCCCGGCATTCCAAATATGGATTCACACAAAAACTCGCACGTGAATGTTCACAGCAGCATTGTTTGTAATAGCCAAAAGGTAGAAACCGCCCAGATGACCATCAGTTGTGTGAATGGGTAAATAAAATATGGTGCATCCACAAATGGAATATTCTTTGGCAGTAAAAAGGAATGAAGTGCTGATACATGCTACAATATAAATGAACCTTGAACATGTGCAAAGAAAGCAACCAGACACAAAAGACCACATCTGGAATGATTCCATGTGTATGAAATGTCCAGAATAGGCAAATCCATAGAAACAGAAAGTAGACGAGTGGTTGGCAGGGGCTGGGTGGGGAGGCCAACAGTGGGGAGTGGCTGCTTGATTGGTATGGGGTTTCTTTCAAGGATGAGGAAAATGTTCTGGAATTAGATAGTACTGATGGTTACACACCTTTGTGAATGTACTAAAAACCACTCAAACCGTTTAATAGGGTCAATGTTATGGCATGTGGAGTATATCTGAATTTTTTTTGAAGTCGGGGAAAAGTAAAAAGGGAAACTCCCAGAGGGTGGAAGTAAAGAAGGAAGTAAAACCAGAGTGGTCAGCCTAGTCAGAAGGGAAGGAAGGGGCTACAGGCTCTGATGGCTAGTGACTGCAGTGTTAATTTCTGTACGGGGGCAGGAGATGTGGCTTGAGCCTTTGGAGGACAAGCAGACGGAAATGAGACACATGTATAACATTCAGCATTGGAGGGTTTCACTCTTAGCGAGGGGGGCACCTGGGAAATTTCTACTCACTGGCTTAGGGGAACTACAAAGCAGGTGACCTTTGCCTAGACCCCTGGGTGGAAGAAAATAACTCTCCATTAAGAAATCAAGCCTCAAAGTCCCAATCCTGCAGTACACATGGGATTGAAAATCCGAATCTTATTATTCATGTGGCACAGGATTCTCCAAGCTGAGAAGTGAATATGAACCTGGTCTGGAATCAATAACCTCTCTGTGATGCCTCGTGAAAGCAGGTGCATAGCCGCTCTGCCATGACACCTGCACAGAACAGGTGCACCACAGGAGGAGTGAGCTTGGCTGACGAGGACCTCAATCAAAGTGATAAACTGTGAAAGCAGAGACTTCACCCTGAGTAAGACTTAATAGACACATCCAGTAGAGGAATTAGCACTCCTTCTCAGAATTTAAGATAATGTAAGAATCAGGAAGAGGGTATAAAGGAAGTATGTTTAAAATAATTAAAAAGATTTAAAAAAATCAATAGAACTCGTATTGACTTGCACAAAAGAGAGAAGACAGGCAAACTTCAGTGGGAAAAAAATCAATACAACTTCTGGAAATGAAAGTTAAAGTCAGTAAAATTTCAAAAGAGTTAAACAGTGGAGAAAACGTGAATGAAGAAAGAATTTCTAAACTAGAAGCTAGAACTGAAATATGTGTCCTGAATGTATCTCAGAAATACAAAGAGATGACAGAAAGATTAGGAGGCATGGAAGAACAGGGAAGGCTTGACATAGAATTCCAGAAGGACTGATTAGAGAAAATAGAGCAGGGGACAACACTCAAAGTTATAGTTGGAAAATTCTTTAAAATTAGTGAAAACTTTGGGGCTCCTGGGTGGCTCAATCAGTTGCACATTTGACTTGTGATTTCGGCTCAGGTCATGATCTCACGGTTCATGGGTTCAAGCCCTACGTAAGGCTCCATGCTGACAGTGCGGAGCCTGCTTGGGATTCTCTCTCTCTCCCTCTCTTTCTGCCCGCCCCCCCAACTCATGCATGTGCTCTCTCTCTCAAAGGAAATTTTAAAAAATACTATAAAATGAATGAAAGCTTTAAAAAAATTACCAACAGTTCCAAGCAGAACAATGCAAAAAAATCCTCTTTTAGACACTTTATGGTGAACACCAAATGGAACACCAAAGACAAAAACAAAACAACAACAGCAACAATAACAACAACAACAAAAAAAACCAAAATCTCTCAAAAGTAACCAGTGAGAAAAATGAGATTTCCTACAAAGGAATAATCAGACTAACAAACTTCATATTACAACTTTTGATGTCAGAAAAAAAAAAAAGGACTAATTCTTTTAATATTATCTGGTGCTTTTGGAAAAGAACTGTCAACTTAGGATTCCATACCCATGTAAAACATCATTCCACTTTAAGGATAAAATAGACACTTGCAGCAAATGAAGATTGCTAGCGTTTTCCTTGTGGGAAGAATTGCAAGAAGTTCAGCAATTAAAAAAAAATTAACAGGAGAGGAAACATCAGAGGCAAGAAGCAATGATGAACAAAGAAATCTGTAAATGTGGATAAATCTATACAAATGTCAACTTAAAAAATAGTAAATGAATTCTGCCTCTGGTATTGACGAAGTAATCTCCTATTGGACCAACCCTCTTGCAGATAAAAAGTATACTTTCTGGGCACAATACAAAACCATTTACTGCACAGCACCCCATTTGTAACCAAATCCAAGAGGTAGGAGAGGGATGTTGCCACTTGGAGGAAGGAAATGGCCCCAGAATTTCCTGTGTTCAGGGCTTTTCGTCTGAGAGCAGGTCGCAGACTGCATCACGGGGGGTGGCTAAAACTATGGCTGAACAATATTAAGAATAATTTTTGCAGTTACAAACCAAGATGGAACCAAAACACTCTCAATAATAACATAGACCATTAGAGGGAATTAACACGATGTTGATGAGGGGAAAGCTGTTAACAGTAGGTGTTAATCCCAATATGCATGTTAACCACTAAAAGAAGTAACAAAGAACATAAAATGCCAGATCATGCTTGGGAAAGCAAAGACAATGAAGAAAATCAATGTAATAGAAAGGAGAAAAGGAGAAAAAGAGGAAACAAATAACATTAGATGGAATTAACAGTAGATATAACAGTAGAAATAAATCCAAATGTATTAGTAATCTCAATATAAATGGTTTACACTTTCATGGGAAAAGAGATTCTCATACAGTATGAAAGTAGAAGATTCAGCTACATTCTGCTTATAATATCCGAATCTGAAATATGATACATATGGTGAAAGTGAAGAGGCATAAAAAGATATACCCCGGCACACCATCAGTTTAAAAAATCTAAAATAGTAACAAAATAACTGATATAGACTATAAATATAAGACAGACTTTAAGACAAAAAGCATTATTAGGGATGAAGAGGGTTGTGTGTGATCACAAAAGGAATATTTCATGAAGTACATAACATTTATGAAACTTGATGCACCTCACATTATAGTCTTAAAAAACATGACATAAAAAATTAACTAGAATTGAAGAGAAATGGTAAATCCACAATTATAATGGGAGAATTTAATGTCTTATTCTCAATGGATAGAGAATAAATATTCTTTTCAAACACATAGGACTTTACAAAAATAGAACTTGTAGTAGGCTATCGTGCAAGTCTTAACAAGTACCAGAGAATTCACTTCTTCCAGACCCTCTTCTCTGATAAAAATGTAAAAAAAAGTAAAGGTAAAAATCAATAACAAAAGCCATATATTTGGAAATATGTTAAATTATTAAAAGTAAGTGTGTTTTACTTTTTTAAGGTTTATTTTTTAGAAGTTAAGGAAAAAACTATATACAGAAAATCCTGAAGACTGAAAAAAAAACCTGATAGACGAATTCAGCAAAGTCTCAGGATACAAAATTATATACAGAAATCCGTTTCATCTCTACACAGTAGTAATGAAGTAGCAGGATAAGAAGAAACAATCCCATTTAAAATTGTATCAAAAATAATAAAATATCCGAGAATAAACTTAACCAAGGAGGTGAGAACTACAAAACATTGATGAAAGAAGTTGAATTTTGTTGTATTTGATGAAAGAAGTTGTATTTTGCAACACAAATGCAAAAATATTCCATGCTCATGGATTGGAAGAATCAATATTGCTAAAATATCCATACTACCCAAAGAAATCTACAGGTCTAATGCAATTCCTATCAAAATACCAACAGCATTTTTCACAGAACTGGAACACATACTCCCAAAATTTGTATGGAACCCCCAAAGACCCCAAAATAGCCAGAGCAGTCTTGTCTTGGAAAGCTAGAGGTATCACAATCGCAGATTTCAAGACAAAGCTGTAGTAACCAAAATAGTAGGGTACTGGCACAAAAATAGACCCATAGATCAGTGGAACAGAATAGAAAGTCCAGAAATGGGCCCACACTTATATGGTCAATTAATCTACAACAAAAGAGGTAAGAATATGCAATGCAGGAAAGACAGTATCTTCAATAAATGAAGCTGAGAAAACTGGACAGCTACATGCAAAAGAATGAAACTGTACCATTTTCTTATGCTGTATACAAACATAAACTCGAAATGGATTAAAGATCTAAATGTGAGACCTGAAATCATAAAATTCTTAGAAGAGACCACAGGCAATAATTTCTTTGATATTGGCCATAGAAACATTTTTCTAGATATGTCTCCTAAGGCAATGGAACCAAAAGCAAAATTAAACTATTGGGACTACACCAAAATAATAAAAAAAAAAAAAACTTCTGCATAGCAAAGGAAGTCATCAATAAAACAAAAAGGCAGCCTACTGAATTGAGAGAAGATATTAACAAATGATAGATATGTCCAACAAAGGGTTAATATCCAAAATACAGAAAGAAGTTAACAACACACTCCCCAAAACAAATAATACAAAATCTATTTCTGCCCATAAAAATGGGCAGAAACCTGAATAGACACTTTTCCAAAGAAGGCATACACATGGCCAACAGACACACGAAAGGATGCTCAACATCAGTAATCATCAAGAAAATGCAAATCAAAACCATGAGATATCACCTTACACCTGTCAAAATGGCTGGAATCAAAAAGACAAGAAATAACAAGTGTTGGTGAGGATGTGCAGAGAAAGGAACCCTCGTACACTGTTGATGGAATTGCAAACTGGAGCAGCCACAGTTGAAAACAGTATAAAGCTTCCTCAAAAACCTACAAATAGAAATACCCTATGTCCCAGTAATCCCACTACTGAGTATTTACCCAAAGAAAACAAAAACACTAATTTGAAAAGATACACGCCCCCTTGTGTTTGTTGCAGCATTATTTATAATAGCCAAGATATGGAAGCAGCCCAAGTGTCTGTTGATAGATGAATGGATAAAGAAGATGTGGTATTTACATACAATGGAATATTACTCAGCCATAAAAAAGAATGAGATCTTGCCATATGTAACAACATAGATGGATCTAGAAGGTGTAATGGTGACTGAAGTAAGTCAATCAGAAAAACAAATAACATATGATTTCACTTATATGTAGAATTTAAAAAACAAACAAAGAAAAAAGAGAAACAAAAAACAGACTCTTAACTATAGTGAACAAACTGATAGCTACCAGAAGGAAGGTGGCGGGGCGGGGGTTGGGGGGGGGAATGGGTGAAGGAGATTAAGAGCACACTTACATGATAAGCAGTGATTAATATATAGAATTGTTGAATCGCTATCTTGTGCACCTGAAACTAACATAATATTGTATTTTAATTATACTTCAATTGAAAGAAGAAAAGAATAGAGCAAACTCAAAACCAGTAGAAGGGAGAAGCGGTAAAGGTGAGACTAGACTTTATTGCGGCGGAAAATAAGTAAGCAACATAGACCAGCAACCAAATGCTAGTCCTTCATTTAAATTAATAAAATAAATAGACCTCACAACTTACTGATCAAAGGGCAAAAAAGCTTAGGGTCAACTAAGCAATATTTGGAAGAAAAGGAGACATGATTACAAATATAGCGGTGGTCTTAAAGTCGTGAGAGAAATCTGTGAACCTCTTTATGCCAGCATTCTTGAAAATCGAAACAAAACAGACCATTTCCTAGGCTCCAAGATCAAAACAGTATATATAATACCATTTTAAAATAAGAAGGCAGGGGAGGGAGAGAGAGGCAACAGAAAGAGAGGGGATTGGGGAGAAGAAGAAGAAGGGTGAGAGAGGGTAGATACCTAAAATAGCTCTGAGTAGGAGAATACAGGTAATTCTAATATTTGTCCTTTCTGCTTACCTGTGTCCTGGTTAATTTACTCCCATCCCTAATGTGTCAGGCAAGGGCAACTCCTATCCACGCAGCCATTGTTCACCATTTAGGCCATGGATTTTGAGAATTTGCTTCTGGTCGGGTGGGCCACGGAGGCCCCTGGAAAGAAAGGGGTCAGGAGGAAGCCTGGATGTGCAGAGATGGGACAGCATCATGGCTGGTGGTGGGCCTGGGGAGGCAGCCTATGGGCCAAGACGGTTGAGGACTTGAGCCCCATCTTCTCATTGTCTTCTCCATTGTGTGTCTCCTATAAAGACACTTCTCATTGGATTCGGGGCCCACCAGGGTAATCCAGGATGATCACACCTTAAGACTGTTCACTTGATTACATCACCCTTTTCCCCAAATAAGGCACATTTCAGGCTATGGTGGTGGGAGCATGGACATACCTTTTTGGGGCCACCATTCAACCCACTGCAGGGGCTGTATGACTGAGAAGTTTATAGAAAAAGGAAGTACTTCTAAATGATGAAAGATACCATATGGCATGTAGAAAAGACAAGTGCAAGACGGGAGAAAGTATTTGCCACATACATCGTAGATTTATCTGGAATGAACTGCACCATCACAGACTGAGGGTGGAAAAATGAGGTACTTTGCTGTTACTGTTTGTGGGCATCCACTTTTGTGGCAGGAAAACCACTCAAATTTGCCAGGTCAGAGTAACTTGGCTACTTGCGGTCAGTTTTTCCTTAAGTGACTCGGCCTGTTTGGGGGCATCCTTGCCTCTCCAAGCTTCTCTTTCCTTCTCCCTGAGTGTAGACAGAAAGGCAGGCAGCGTGGTGTTTTGCATTCATACGGCTGGCCGTGTGCCCAGTATGACCGTGAGCTCTTTGGAAGAAAGGATTGTCTTTGATCCGGTTCTGAATCAGCAGTGCTTGGGATTTGCCCATCACCCGGGGAAGCTTTATTGACTTACATCGATTTGAAAGCTTTTAAAATCCCTGGGTGCGTTAGTTTCAGGGGAGGTTAAAGAGGACCGGGGCTGCATTTATCGTATTCCCAGCAGGGCTGTTGTGAGAATTAATGTTTTAGCATGGATGATCTCCTGCTCCTTTAGAAAGGCATTAATTAAGTGAAAGGTTTTATTTTTCAAGGATGTGCTTAGTTTTATGAGAATTTGTGTCTCAACCTATTGTCTGAAATAGAAGTAATGAGGCTCTTGGGCTTTCTCGTAGAAAATGCGACTCGCAGAAGTGCGCAAGAATTAATCCACCAGTAGGGCTCCTCTCTGGATATCGCGTCAAGCAGTTGGTCTCTTGGAGTTTGTCGTTTGGAGGGCAGGTCGTCCGGGGCGGCGCGGCCCGTGGGGGGGCCCGGGGCGGGGGGTGCTTTACGGAGAGAGCGTCCTGACCGGATGCGCTGTTTCTCTTCTCCCCCCCACCCCCCACCTGCTGGCCCAGCGAGATGAAGCAGAAGCTGGCCGAGGAAGGCAGCAAGTGCAGCATCCTCTCGAAGCACCAGAAGTTCGTGGACCACTGCTGCATGCGCTGCTGTTCGCCCTTCACCTTCCTGGTCAACACCAAGCGCCGGTGTGCCGACTGTCAGTTCAACGTCTGCAAGAGCTGCTGCTCCTACCAGAAGCACGAGAAGGTGTGGATCTGCTGCGTCTGCCAGCAGGCCAGGTGAGTGGCCGAGTGGGCTCGTCAGGGGCCCGCTGGTGGCCCCGTCTTCCTTCAGCCGGGTGGGAGCAGCAGAGGCCGGCCGGGCAGGACGAGAGCCCTGACCGCGTGCAGTCGAGAGATGGCCCAGGTGCACGGGACACCACGCGCCCTTCACAGAGACAACAAGGGAGGGCGACGCTTCTTGTCCGGCCCGACCAGTCACCCCTTCGGCTGTGGGGGCACAGAGCACGGGGCCGCCAGCTCCAGGGTTTGGAGAAAGCTTCCCAGGAAACAAGAAATTAGGGCAGGATGGTAAAAGATGAACAAGCAATGCTAACGTGAAAGTGGGGTGGGGATGATGGTCTCCACGTGAGGGAAATGGCTAGCGCGGAGTCTCACGGGGACACATATTTTTATTCTTCCCTCAGTGACTGGCAGAGCATTTGTTTGATACATTGAGTATTTGGAAACCGGTAAGCCTGATGAGCCAGGGTCTGGCGTTTGTCCTTTGGAATTCTTAATCTTTGCTGATCCCAGCATCTGCAAGGCACATTCGTATTCATTGCGTCCTTCATAATGCCTCCCGCCGTGAGCAAGATGGGGTCTGGCCCGTCCCAAGAACACACACAGGAGCCCCTGCCCCCCTCATCTTTTCCTTCTTTCTTCCTGCTTCGTTTGTTCACTTCCATCCTTCAACGTATCAAGAACCAGCATTTTCCCGTAAAGCTAGTTACTGTGGATGACTGCCAAGCACCCTTGGGATCGATCCCCAGGGAATCTGTCTCTGAGCTGTAGATACCAGAGATACCAACTGAAGCAAATGGGGTTTGTTGAGCACGCATTACCCAGGGTGGGTGCTGCCCAGGTTCTGCGTATGACTTTCAGAGCAAGGAATCCATCCGAGTCTCCATATAGCAGCTCCTTGGTAGGAGGAGGAGAAGCTCTGTGGCAACAAAGAGAAGGAGGAGACTTTAGTGTGAGCCTACGATTGAGAGTGGATGATGCAAAGAGGTACATCCTGCGCCTTCCCTTTCTCGGTAAAGTTGGGTTAAGGTCAAGTGCTGATAACAAGAGAGTTGCCTGTCGGAAGAGGTTATGTGCATCAGAAGTTGGAGACTCAGGCTTTGGAGCTGGGTTCTAATCATTGATTTGTGTACTTCCAACCAACAGGCTCATTGTGTGTTTTGCTCCAGCCGTGCTCAACCTCACATATGTAGACATGAGGAAAGTAGATGGCCGGGCTCTTCCTGGATTGGGGGTGGGGGAGTGCGGGGGGGGGGGGGCTTTCAGAACTTTGGGACAGATGCAAGGATACGGAGTTCAAGATATTTAAAATGTAGAAATTAAAACGATAGACTAATCTGGATGGTGAAGGAAGGAAAGTCAGAAAGGAGCTGTAAATGGTGGGAAGAGAACGAAGAGGTCAGTCAGCTAGAAGTCCCTGGTAAAGTTGAAGAACTGTGACCATGGGGGTATTTAGCAGAGAACATTTTGTGTACAGAAAAAGATGTTTGAATTAGTGGTCTCTGAAGTGGATCCGTCAGGAGGTGAACATGGGCATAGGAGGTTGAGGTCTAGCTGAGGAAGCCACGGGACTAGAAGGCAGGTGCACATGGATTCCAAAGTGACCAGGTTGATGGCAGAAGTATGATGGCGATCCAGGTGACACAATCTCATTGAGCAAAGAGGAGGAACTAGCAGGCCAGGAGGTGATAGCAATAAGGAGTAGAAGAGTGTGGTGTGGCCGGATATCACAATTGTGTATCTGGGTGGGTGTCACACAGCATTTGGCTCAAACACCTGCCACGGCACCACAGTGCCGCACCCGTGTTCGGTGACCAGCCTAGTCTGTGGCCAATACCTTCAACTCCATTTGGAGTACCAGAGCCCGGCATGTAGGAGACACGCACACCTCTGTGGGTTGAGTAACAGAACAGGACAATGTTCCAAAGCAGCCGAATGCATGGTGCAGGTGAGACTTCAGGAATTTTAAAGAGAAGGGATCCAGAGAGTGTTGGGGCATTCTTTTTCTGGAAAACAGGGGGACCCCAGATGGTACTCAGGTTGGGAAGAGGCATCACAGGGCACTCTTGGACAGGGTGTGCCATGAGCCAAAAAGATCCCACAAGGTGTGCGGAGGGCCCGGGACAGAGCCCTCTTGCAGTGGCATGTAGAATTTAGGTCGGTTTAGGTGAAGAATTCGGGTTTGATCCCCAAGAGGTTGTGGCATCATTGAAATTGAAAGCATTGAGACTCTAGCAGTCATCAAAATATGCTATTCTGTACTATTCTTCATGTATTCATCTCCACACAGCAGGAAATACTAGCTCTTGCACGATCTTGTTTCTTTTCAATCTTTCTCTTTTCCTCTTCTTGGTGGATCAGAAAAATCGCCACCTTTACTCAACAGCTAATAGCAATAAAACCTGCAATCACAGCCTTTCAACCCCACATCCACCCCAAGTTGTGTGTATGGGTCTGTTACCAGTTCCAATTGATGGCACATTGCTTTCCTCAAACAGTAGTGATGTTAAGTGAGTTCCATACTGCCTCGGGATCATATCACTGATAAATGGAAGAACCTTGCATTGAGAGCCAGTCTGCCGATTGAATGCTGTGCTGTTTCATTTATACTAGATTGTCTCAAGGAATAGTCAGATATTGAAAAACGAGCCATAAATGGGCAGCAAATGGTTTATAAGACTATAGTTTAAATTTCCCTTTTACATTTCGAGCCACCTAAAGAGGAGGCAGGAGGCTCAGGTGACCCCACTGACCTGAATCTTGCATCATCGTGTCAACATCGCATGACAACTCCCTGAGTCTCAAAAGAAGGACGTCAGAAAATCAAGAACCATTTGTAGAAGGGATACCTTGAAAGATATCCAAAAAACTAATGTAAACTTGCTCCATTGGTTTTTTAAAGAAGGGTGGGGATTCCTGAGAAGTCATCCACATTCAGTGCGTCTAGCACAGATAGAACACACCCACACTTGTTTAACCAAAGTTGGCAGAAAGAGGATCCTGAGGAGAAGTTGGGAATTTTTCTGTTTTAATCTTGTGTAATGTCATGTGGGGACATTTCTGGGAGTCTTAGGATTGTAATAATATTGTCTGAAATCAAAGGAGATGAAAAAGCGGAGCTTGTTCCCTGTTTTCTTCAAGTTCATCGTAGGAACTCATTTAGGGAAAAAATCTGTGATGCATGTGGCAGGTTTTTGCTTCTAGAAATTTCTCTAAGGCCCAGTGTGGTAGAGAAGTATGCCTGGGTCAAAGCACCTCAGATGTATGACCTGTGGGCTGACAGTCTTTTTTTTTTACATTTTGAAGGATGCCTCAGAAGAGTTTATTTTTCTGATGTACTAACAAGCTGTGTAACTCCTCATTGCCACACAACAGACACAGCTAAATTCATCATGTGAAGCATTTAAGGGCCACTGTGACTTGAATCTTGTCTGAAAAATTTCTGACTAGTAACAGCTTTTAAAGCCTGTCCAGTTTCTTGAAACAGGAAAAAAAATAGTTTACAAGAGATTATGGAGACTAAATACAGATTTTACCTGGCAAAAGCTGGTGTCATGCTAGGGATGGCATCGTGGGCACTGTGCCTCCCTCCATGTTGTTCATTGGTTCCTCTACTCCTGAGGCAATCTGAAGTTCACCTCTTGGTCTAGAAGTGATTTGTTTTATTTTGGATATTCTTCCAGTAGATTCACAGTCAAGCAGTGAGATTTAAAACCACTGTATATGTCAAAATCTATGAAGAACACATTCGGTGCGTGTGTGTGTGTGTGTGTGTGTGTGTGTGTGTGAAATCTCAATGAAATGGTTGATAGCTCTGTGACATTGCAGAGGTGAGCACTTTGGTGAGGCCACATTTAGACCCATTTATCACTGCCCACTGGCCATGATGTACTTTTTCCGTTCCTATGTAAATTAATCTCATTTTTGTTGCATTGGTTTAATTTCAAGCTGTTTATCCAGTGGCTATACCATATGCATATGGAGCTATGAATGACTATAATGATAAGAATTCTGGTCCACAAAAAATTAAGGGGCTAAGAGTCGAGGGTAGACATTTATGCAAAAAAATTAACAAATTGCACCAGAAATAAATGACTATCAGGCACCTGAGCCTGTCTCTGGTGTAGTTCTAAATGAGCGATTTGGATTAGAAATGTAGGGTTCATCAGGGAGGACCCAAATCGTGTCTAGTCTCTGTAAAAATAGTAAATTCACCTTTCTTCTTTTTTGTCTCATGTCCTAGTGTTCTGTTTGGTTATTTATTACAGTAAAAATATTTCAATTTTTAATGAAAATTCCCTTTTAATGGTCATTGCTATAATTATGATGCTGGTTAGTTCATCATCCGTTCTTTTGCTTCATAAGTTTTGCATTAAAATATATTTTTATTGTCAGTTTAGAATTTTTAACTTTGGGAAATTAACAGACCTTAGATGAATTTATTATAGAATGAATGATGGATTACTTATTTTAGAGATTATATAGCCAATCGGATACTACTGAATCATTCCCTCTGTCATATATATATATATATACATATATATATATATATATATGTAAATTGATCTTCTCAACAACTTCTTGTATAGATTTATCCAAACGCTAAAAATAAGGATGTAATAGTAGTTGCATTTTAAGAACTTCTACAGGAAACAAAACTTTCAGAATGAGCCCAGACCTTGCTTATCAGCCACTGTCATTTGCGGTCAAATTGATTCAAGAACAACACTCCTATTTTCCTTGGGAACAAATTGGCTTCCTAGTTCTTTGCTTCATTATAAAAATTGTTCTCTCTGATTTTTGTCACTTTGTGCTATTATCTTTAACACAGACCAATTTGGGAGATTGTTGTCAGGGAGTGAGAAAAAAAATTATCCTTGGAATTGAAATCAAAACACATCTCCTCATTATGCTTGTGTCATTTGCTTTGTTTTTTTCTGAGACAACTTAAGGCTTCATTTCTTTTCACTTGGAGCTGAATATCCTTTACTTCTATCCGATCATTTATTCCTTGGGTCGTCACACAGTCCACATGATTCATAAACTAGCATTACTGACCTTTTGGTATAAACTCCACAGTATGTTTGAGAGATATCCCAGTGGATTTGCAATATCCCTGAGGAAGATACAGTAATATTAAAAATTCTCATCATATGATAAAAACATTCACAAGGGAGCAAATATTTGGAAAATATTGAACTTCACTAGAATGCAAGGGGGTAGAGGTTTATGCTTCAAGTAGTTTTGTTTTCCTCATTAAATTAGTGATATTTTTTTTCACCATTCTACTCAGTGTTGATGACAGTAGACTGAGAAAGGCACCCTTATCCATTGCTGGTGGAATCGAAATGGGCATTATCTTTTACCGACACGTATCAAGAGCCTTTAGCATGTCCAAGCCCCTGAACCCAATCATTTCATTTTTGAATACTGCACAAAAATGAGGTGTGCTGAATTATTTGTAATACAAAAACAGAAGTAATCTAAATGTCCAACAGCAGAACAGTGGAAGAAAATTAGGGCATATTCAACTTAATAGATTATGATGAGGCCTTTAAAGCAGTGTATACATTGTATTAGCAAATACAAATTTACAAGGGTAAATTCTTACATTAAAACATTATATTAAAAACTGCAATGTAGGGGTGCCTGGGGGACTCCATCGGTTAAGCATCCGACGTCAGCTCAGATCATGATCTCGCGGTTGGGGAGTTCGAGTCTCCCATGGGGCTTTCTGCTGTGATCACAGAGCCCACTTCAGATTCTCTGTCCCCGAGTGTGCTTACGCTCTCTTTCTCTCTCAGAAATAAATAAACATTAGAAAAAACTACAATGAAAAATGTGTGTACAATATAATTGCCGTATAATAAAAGAAACAAGACTGAAAGGGAATACACTATCAATGCTGTTAACATTGGCATTGGGAGATAACATATGGATAAATCATTTTTCTCTTACCTCTATTTTCCAATAAGTTTCCGAATTTCCCACATTTTACGCATGTGCTTTTATAACCAGGTGTACATAAAGCAAACATGAAATCTGGGATGTGCTCCTTTCTCGCCTTCCCATTCCAAATCCTCTCACCCATCACCTCAGTGTTGCTGTTCCCCCAACAGCACCCTGCTTTCCGCCACAGAGCTAAAACCACCCAGCTTCCCAGGGAAAATGGACCCATCAAAGGGAACTTGTATTTTGAAGACCCATATAACGGGCACTTTAGGTTACAGATAGCAGCCTGTCTATAACAGATCTCCACAGAGACTGTGACTGCAGCACTCAGACTAATCATTGTCAGAGTGACCTGAATCATGAGGCAGTTGGGAATTTGGAAAACTATAAATTGTCCCCAGTGAAAGCTAAGCATCTAAATTCTGGCCACTGATTTTTTACTATGAATAGATTAAATAACAAATATATCAAGAGTGCCTGCTAAGGACATGGGATTGAATTTGCCTTTTCAGATGAATTATTTCATGTAACCCTCATAAGAACTCTGAGAGAGGGCAAGGGATTAGGCCCGTTTTAGAGGCAGGGCGGTCTGAAATGTGGAATGACCAAGTGGCTAGCCAAGGTCACTTTGTCAGTCTCAAGTTCGGGAGTCTCCTTACAATCTCCCCAGGAATGCAGCCTCTGGGCCCCTCTCCTTCAGCTGCCCGGCAGGCCTCCTTGCTCAGCCAGCCGCCTGGACCCTATTTTTAAGTCTGCAGAAGCAGGGGACAGCCTGTGCTCCCAGACGGTGTTAAAGGGATAGTGTAGATTTCAGTTCCTCTTGACGTGCACACTTGCACTTCCTGTACAGCCAGAGCAGTGAGGACAGACTGAGACACGGGAGGGAACATCAGGGAAGGAGGACAAGTGCGGTAGCTTCCCAGCCCATGCCACCACATGGCACTCCCCTCCCGTTGGCCCTTCGGGCTCCTCACAGCCCCACTTACCTGAGATGTGTCACTCTAACGTGCATCCTATCTGTGCCATCAGGGTCGAGTGGGTACTGTATCCGTTGAATGACTGACTGAATCTCCGAAAGCCTGCATTTTTAGGGAAGATACAGACTGTGACATTGTGTGACATTGAACATTAAGAGCATGAACTAAATCTTTGAGCTATTTTTGGTAAACCAGTGGCCTCTGAACACATCGTTCTAACAGGTTTTAAAAAAGAAGATTTAGGGGCGCCTGGGTGGCGCAGTCGGTTAAGCGTCCGACTTCAGCCAGGTCACGATCTCGCGGTCCGTGAGTTTGAACCCCGCGTCGGGCTCTGGGCTGATGGCTCAGAGCCTGGAGCCTGTTTCTGATTCTGTGTCTCCCTCTCTCTCTGCCCCTCCCCCGTTCATGCTCTGTCTCTCTCTGTCCCAAAAAAATAAACGTTTAAAAAAAAAAATTTTTTTTAAATAAATAAAAAAAATAAAAAATAAAATAAAAAAGAAGATTTACTTTGATATACAAAGTTTAGTAGGCTTTGATTAAATCTGCAGTATTCACAATGAGCATTTAGGATACATTATTAGGTTGACAACCGTGGGTTTTATTAGTGTGTGTATATAAGGAGCTATGATGGCTAATTTTATGTGTCAGCTTGGGTAGGCCATGCTCGCTGGGTATTTGGTCAAACAATAGTCCAGAGGTTGCTGTGAAGATATGTTTTAGATCAGATTGGCATTTAAGTCAGTAGACTTGGAGTGGAGCAGATTACCCTCCATTATGTGTGAGCCCCATCCAGTGAGTTGAAGGCCTTTCGAGAAAAAAGATTGATTTCCCCAAAGAAGAAGGAATTCTGCTAGCAGATGGCCCGTGGTCTCTGGCTGCAACAGCCACTCTTCCCTGAGTCTCCAGCCTGCTGGTCTACTCTAAAGAGTTGTTTTTTTGTTTTGTTTTTTTGACTTGCCAGCCTCCCTAGTCCTATGAGCCAATTTCTTAAAATAAACGTCTCTCTCAATAGATGATAGTAGATAGGTAGATCGATCGATAGATAGATGGATATAATCTCCTATAATCTCCTATGGTTCTTTTTTTTGGGGGGGGGACCTTAACTAAGAACGGGACCTTCAAGGAGGGCAGGACAATGGGAGATGGGAAGTGGAAAGGAGAGAGTAAAATGGGACCCCTCATCATATATTGTCCAGCCTGGCCCCTGAGAGAGAGGGAGCCACAGGCAGAAGCAAAGAAGCCATTTTCACCGTGGAACATGGGACTCAACAGTGTTGCTCTGCAGCCTAGGGCACAATGTATGATATAGACATGGGGAGAGAGGCATTGTCCTTTGAGGACAGAAGCTCAAGCACAAGAAGGAGTATTGTCCCTGGTAGCGCTGAGGGGAGCTGGGCAGTGATTTGGCATTTGCCCGGGAGAACAGGGCTTAGCAGCAGAAATCCAGTGGTTTCTCTACAACTGGACATTAGCAGGGGCTGGAAGGGGGATGTACCACTAGTGACTTCCTGCAAGACTTCCCGAGAACTCCAAAAAACACCTAGGAGACATACCGTGGGTGGAGGCTGATGTCCTGCTTCATCCAGGAGGAGACACAGAACCCGTACCATTGGAATTGTTATTAAGATGACCTTATATATGTGTTTCCCACAGGCTGGTGGTACTTGGTGAAATTTGGGTTGCAGTCGTAAGGCAGGCATTGATTTGGGCAAAGCGAGGAGAAAAGAAACCCTAGGATATTGAGACATTGGTAGATGGACCACCTCAATAAGCAGGCCTATGACCCTGACAATGCCAATCTGATCCTCTCTGGGAATTTGAATGTTGGGTGGAGCAGCACATCGATTGAGGACGATTAGAGCTGAGTCATCCCAACATGACAACGTCCCAAATGTTGACCGGGGTGATGTTCCCATTAGTGAGAGCCCTGGTCCTGCCACCTCAAGTCTTGGGTGTTCAACTTTCCCCTTAGTTCTTTAAGCCACCGGATCTTTCCATTAAATTACCTTTTCACAGAAGTCATCCAGAATTCATTTTTATGGCTTAAAACAGAACCTAAAGAACCAGATCTGCTACAGTAGACACAATGCAACCAGAACTGCAAGATAGAGATTTTAGACCAAGAAAGAGTAGAGGCAGATGACTACCCTGATATGGGACTAAGGGGATATTGTTGTTTCTTCTATGTTTCCTATCTTCCACACTTACATGTGGTGTCTCGAAATTGGCAGGCCTGACTAAGAAGTGTGACCTGAAAGAAAGAGTTCTTGAGTTTCTAATTTTCTAAGATCCCTGTTGCATAGAAAACAGAAAGGTTTTCAGCTATGACATTAGTTAAATATGTGTTAGAAAGAGAAGAGTAGATCTACAGGCATGGTGGAGGATATGAGGGTATAAGCGATGTTTGGGCAAAGGCCAGGAGTGGTACAAACATGTTGTCGTACCTAAGAACTGAGAAGCGACCCCTTTTGTAGGTCAGGTGGTTTCTGCGTCTTTAGTTTCAATCAAATTAAAGGAGGACCTGAATGGCCACTAAAGGTACTATTGGGTCATAGGTAGCCATGTGATTTTTGGCATATAACTCAGATGGGGCTCAAAGTTGAAGGACATTGCTATAAAAAACAAAACAACAGGGGCGCCTGGGTGGCTCAGTCGGTTGGGTGTCCGACTTCTGCTCGGGTCATGATCTCACGGTTTGTGAGTTCGAGCCCCGCGTCGGGCTCTGTGCTGACAGCTCGGAGCCTGAGCCTGCTTCGGATTCTGTCTGTCTGTTTGTCTCTCTCTTTCTCTCTCTCCCTCCCTCCCTCTCAATCTCTCTCTCTCTCTCTCTCTCTCTGCCCCCCCCCCCCTTCCCCCCCCCCCCCCCCTCCCCTCTCTCTCAAAAAAAAAAAATAAGTAAACATTAAAACAACAACAACAACAAAAACCAAACTGCTTCCATTCCCGTGTAGAGGGAGAAGTTTCCTCAGAGCTTAATTTTTTAAAAAGAAGACCTAAAACTAGTGCTGAACACAATCTCGTTCAGATAATAAATGATACCCATCTGTGCACAAAGGAACCAATAAAAAAGCCATCTCACTGCAAGATGTATTTCCAATAAACGTATGCTTATGTTTTGTTACTATTTATCAGAATTGGAATATATTTATGGGGTTTTCTTGTACTCCAATAGAACTTTATTTATGAGCCCTGAAAGTTGAATTTTGTCGTTTTCATATGCTATGAGATACTGTATGTTTATGTTCTTGATCAACTGTGTCTTAATAATCAGAATTGATAACTCAATTCAAGATACATATTTTGACACTTTGAGCCTCAAGGCTCAAAAAGTTATTAAATTCAATTTATTACACATATTTCTGTGACAAAGAATGATAGCAAGGTGATAAATAAGACTGAAACATCAAAATATATGATATAAAATTAAATTCTGAAAGGGAAGTAGATGAGATAGAACTATCTGTTCAAGGAGGAAAATGGAAAATGTTAATATTCCAACTGTTAGAGGAGTTGGCAAACTATGACCCACAGACCAAATCTGGCCTGTTACCTGTTTCTATAAAAAAAGCTTTGCTGGAACACAGCCATGTTTATTCATGTACATGTTGTCTATGGCTGCATTCAACTACAACAGCACACAGGAATAGTTACAGTGGGGACCAGATGGCCCACAGACACAAAAATGTTTGCTATCTGGCCACTTACAAAAAAAGTTTGCTAGCCCCCAGCTTAGATCAATCATGGCCCATCCCAGCGCATTTCCACCATGAACGTGCTGGGACACTCTCATCATAAGACGCTAGCCAGAATGCAGGGGGTATGGATGTGATGACAACCATCAGTGGCTACCGTGATGCACAGTTTAGAATATCCGGGGATCTCAACCACCCCCGCAAAATGTCACACAGGCTGGTAGCACCATTTCTGTTCGTTGACTCGAGACCTATGGACCACAGAACCCCACGGAGAGAGCCACACTTTGTGGCCTTGGAACAGATAGGGAACTTAAGAAATCATTGGTTCTTTGCAGGATTTTCTTCTAACATTGATCAGTCTAGCAGGTGTCCTCATCATGAACTTTGCTCGTTGACATGGTAGGGGGAAAAATGCCCAATTTTTAACCATTAGACTCAGATATTTAAATTTTTGCACTCAATCTTGATGCCAATAGTCATTTCAACCCAGCAGCACCTTTTTTTAGCCTGTAATTAACCAACCACCAGGCCCCCAACTGATGATACATTAAGAGAGAAAAACATTAGAAGATAGTCTTTAAAATTGAACCAGTGGTGAACAGTTTGTTGTCATTTGAAGAAAAAAAAGAGAGAGAGAGAAGAATGTAGAAAGCACCCATGCTTCAGATGCTTGATGCTTTTCCGGAGATAGAGCATGCCCGTCTCTCTGGTTTGCCTCACATCACCGGCCATACCGTACCAGACATGAAGAGGCCTTTTGAAAGATGGTCCCTGTTATAACAATACTTTACCTCTCCCTAGCACTTTACTGTTTTCACATGTCTTTGTTGAGGTGTATTACATCCAGAGCTAACAGACCTTCTCTTTTGCCAAGAGAAACAGCTCCTCCACTGATGCCAGTCTTGGACCACGATCTAGGCAACAGGTGTCAGCCCAAAGCCCCAGAATAGATTCCACTTTTAACATTAGCTGGAGGTTCTCTTTAACCTGATTAACAGAAACAAGAGAATTCATTGGGAATGACGGAAGCCATGCCATGGACTCGACCCTATATGATTATGAACATTCACATAAACATCATCATAATTCAACAAATACAGAACGTGGGCACATCTCAGAAATATTGTGGGTTGGGTTCCAGACAACTGCAATAAGGCGAATCTCACAGTAGAGTGAGTCAGATGAATTTTTTGGTTTCCCGAGTTTTATAAAAGCTATGTTTACGCTCTACTGTAGTCTACTGGGTGAGATGGCATTATGTCTAAAATGACAATATACATACCTTTATTTAAAATATCTGTTGCCAGTGCCTGGGTGGCTTAGTCCGTTGAGCATCCAACTTTGGCTCAGGTCATGATCTCATGGTTCATGGGTTCAAGCCCTGTGTTGGGCTCTGTGCTGACAGCTCAGAGCCTGGAGCCTGCTTCGGATTCTGTGTCTTGCTCTCTCTCTCTGCCCCTACCCCATTCATGCTCTCTCTCTCTCTCTCTCTCTCTCTTTCTCTCTCTCAAAAATAAACATTTGAAAATATTTACTGCCAAAAAATGCTAATCTTGTGAGTTTTCAGTGAATTATCATCACTGACCGCAGATCATCATCACAAATACAATAATAATGAAAATGTTTGAAATATGGCGAGAAAACCAACGTGTGACAGAGACACGAAGTGAGCAAATGCAGTTGGAAAAATGGCTCTGAGAGACTTTCTGGACTCAGGGTTGCCACAGACCTTCAATTTGTAAAGAACACAATGCCTGCTAAGTGCGATAAAGCTCAACATGACAAAACAAGGTTTTCCTGCACGTCTGAATTCTGATGTCAATGTCAAATCCCTCCCCACTGAAGAAGGGGTGAGAGTCCAGCCAAGAGTTAGGAGAGACAGCCCTGTCCCTGTCCCCCTCCCCATCCATCTTCCTGGTTCTTCGTCTGGCAGCCACGCTTTCTCTCCAACCCTTCCCAACCTGCACAAGAATGAGTGTCTCATTAATCCAAGGCTTTTACAACAATTGCGAAGACACAGTCTTCCTGCAGTCGCTCAGATTTTATAGTTTAGAAACAATGTCTTCGGCAGGAATGATTCCAGAGGTCCCAACTGGCCCCTGCTTGGGTCCATGAATCCTTGAGCTTGCCTGCATCGCCTGAAACTTGAGCTCAGTCTTGTATTCTGCACCTTGTCGGTGAGCACTTTTCAACAACACCTGAACTTTTTCAGCTTGGGCTTTTTGTTTAGGGACGTGAACAGTTTCTAGGACAGAAATCAAGAATGCACTGTCTTATATCAATTGATCCTGGCCAAAATATGCAGGGCAGTCTTGTTTCCCGTCCCATAAACAAGGGGATTGAAGCCAAGAGGCTTGGGGGACTCACCTGAGTTTACACATTTGCTGGCCTGTAGACAAAAGCTCTGCAGCCAGCATTGAGTCCCTGGAAGCCGGAACCCCGCACGGGGGTCGGCTCCTGGCACATAATAGGCTACCAGTCATTGGTGGTTGAGATTGTGAAAGAATAGCAACTCAGTCCTGAACCCAGCCTCCCTCTACCAGTACTCTGGCAGGCTGCATGGTGAGGAATAACCACACCTGTCACAGATCCGTTCTCTTCAGATGAATCCTATCACTGGGAGTGAGACCATGAAAGATTAACTGTAGCTATCGAAGCAGTTATTGGAGATGCCTTTGAATAAAACCTGGGAATCAGATAGGCAAGAGGAAGCAGGAGAGTTAACACTTGGGAATTTCCATTCAAAAACATTCCTTCCTGGGGTGCCTAGTGGGCTCAGTCAATAAGGCATATGACTCTTGATTCAGGGTTAGAAGTTCAAGCTTCACATTGGGTGTAGAAATTACTTAAAAATAAAATCGTTAGGGGCGCCTGGGTGGCGCAGTCGGTTAAGCGTCCGACTTCAGCCAGGTCACGATCTCGTGGTCCGCGAGTTCGAGCCCCACGTCAGGCTCTGGGCTGATGGCTCGGAGCCTGGAGCCTGTTTCCGATTCTGTGTCTCCCTCTCTCTCTGCCCCTCCCCCGTTCACGCTCTGTCTCTCTCTGTCCCAAAAATAAATAAAAACGTTGAAAAAAAATTATAAAATAAAATAAAATAAAATCGTTAAAAAAATCCATTCCAAACACATTTAATAAATGTCCATTATTTTTGTCAACACTGTGTTTTACACAGTGATAGAATGATAAATAATACATGGTTCTTGACCTCAAGGAGCTCGTAGGTGAGTAATTGGAGTGAGCGAGCGAGAGAGCAGGTGGGTGGCCGGGGGAGGGGTGGGGATAACCAAAACTTGCAAGCATGTATTTACAATGTAATTTATTGTGTAACTGCTAGAATTCATATATTAAAGATGTGTTTGGAGAAAGAAACAACCATCAATTCTGGCTTGAGAAATCAGGGAAAGTTCTACAGCAGTCAGGACCTGTCAGAAGGGTCTTGGAAGATAAGGAGGCCAACAAAAAGATTGGGTGGTAGGCAGGGGTGGATATGGTAAATCAGAGTGAACCCTATCTTTTAGCGTAAGGGGAATTAACAAGCAGCAAAAATATCTACAGGCCACGTCTTCCAAATTGTATATTTTTTTATTTTTTACTTGAAAAGATTTTAAAAATTTTTTAACACTTATTTTTGAGAGAGAGAGAAGGAGAGAGACAGAACGTGAGCAGGGAAGGGGCAGAGAGAGAGAGAGAGACACAGAATCCAAAGCAGGCTCCAGGCTGTGAGCTGTCAGCACAGAGCCTGACGTGGGGCTCGACCCCACAAACTGTGAGATCATGACCTGAGCTGAGGTTGGATGCTTAACTGACTGAGCCACCCAGGTGCCCCCCAAATTATATTTTTAATACAGAAAAGCATTATCTGCAACTGTACTGAGCATTCTTTTTACTGTCCCCTAACTGAAGGGTTTTCTTTTCCTTATATTTTGGGGGAGAGGGCTGCGGCATGGTTAACATTTTACAGACACCCTCACAGGCGTGACAGGCTCTATCTGGCTGTGATGCTTTGGCACTGGCTGCATTTTGAGCGTGTCATGTTGGCACCAGAGGTCTGCTACAGGCTGGAACAGCAAACAGAAAGCTATGGCTTGGGTGGTGAGTATATCTGAATGGGTAACGAAGATGTGGCAATGTATTGGGGACTGGCAGGTGAGGGAGGATGTGTAGCAAGGTCAAGATTTACTTACTCGGCAAACAAATAATCCTCTTCCTTTATCACCAGCCCTATGGACTGTGAGAACGCTAAAGGTGTATGTTCTTGGGCACTCCTTTTCTAGAAATGGGCGTGGGGGGCACGGGAGGGCGCTTTCATCTTTCCACACTCTGCCCTGACCGTGTGCTGTCCCTGACAGAGCAGGAGTGGGCAGCGGGGCAGCACCCGGCCTCGGTGCTGGGACGGAGTGGCTGCTTGGGAAGGGCTTGCTCAGGGTAGGTGCCTGCATGACCAAATGGGACTGGATGAATCAGCCGTACGATTTTTATTTTCTCTGGTCTTAAACTAGGTCTTGGACCTTCCGTAAAGCCAGTAAGACTGTAGCCGTTCATCTGTGCTCTAGGTGGGGTGAGACCGGAGCTTGAAACTCCTTGGGAAGTTGAGGGGGACACAGGTGGTTCAGCACAACTAGTGTGCAGGGTGCCACTGGGATGTCTGGGGAGGAGGCAGGAGGCCAGGGCCCAGGGTGGCTTCGGGCTCTTTGGAGAACATCTGTGGTTCTTTGTTGCTGAGCAGCAGTGCTTCCAGAACCATGCCTGGACATTCTTTCTTTCCTGGGATGGAATTCAACATGAACGTAGTTGAGGCAACCCCACCCCCACACGCATCTTGTGGCTCAGCTCCCTCATGACACTGTTTGTTCTACAATTAGCGATTTCACTATTGTTTTTCCCGATGGAGAAGATAGAACTCAAGGGCTCAGTTGTCAGCTCAGTAGCTGTTGACATTAGACCTTTGGCTTCAGACTGGAAGCCTGCATCCTCCTTCGACACCCTCACACACAGCAAGAACCTTTGTTGCCTGCCTTCCAAGTCTCCCTCCACCCCAGGTTCCCAAGCTCCTGTTTTTCTCCTGAATATGGCCATTCTCCCAAATGCCGCAGGGGCAAGCTTTATTTAGTGAGAATTTTATATAACAGCCACTTACGTAACGCTGTGGGTTAGGCATGCTCTACGAGCATTATAAATAGTAACTCTTTTAATATTCGTAATGGTATTTGAAGTAGGTACTATTATTTGACCCTTAAGCAGGAAGAGGTTAAATAACTTAGGTTACATAGATTAGATTCTATTAAACAGGTCTGTTTCAATAGATGGGATGGGATTGGCTGAAAAACCATAGCATATCCTAAATTAAGCAGGTTGGGCACTTACTGATAGGAGTCAGTCCGTGCCGTGTTGGAAATAGGGCAGATGCTGGAATTGCAGACCTGAGTTCAAATCCACCACTCGCTGGCAAGGGCAGGGGATACTAATGCCCTCCTTTTGGAGTTACTGTGAGAATTTAGTTGAGGGGACCTGTTTCAGTGCCTGACATTTGGGTGTTTGGCAAATGTCAGTTACTGTTGTTGTTTTTTTTTTTTTTTTTAATTTTTTTCTCAACGTTTATTTATTTTTTGGGACAGAGAGAGACAGAGCATGAACGGGGGAAGGGCAGAGAGAGAGGGAGACACAGAATCGGAAACAGGCTCCAGGCTCTGAGCCATCAGCCCAGAGCCTGACGCGGGGCTCGAACTCACGGACCGCGAGATCGTGACCTGGCTGAAGTCGGACGCTTAACCGACTGCGCCACCCAGGCGCCCCATCAGTTACTGTTGTTATGACTGTTGATGTCACGATCATAGTGTGGCTGGCTTCTCTGGGGACCCTAAAGAGGAGCCCCCTTAGTGATTGTGGAGTATGCTGATATTGCCCCCCCCCCCCAAACCTCCCACTTCCTACTCTGTTCACCAGCCTTCTTATGTACTGGATTCTGGTGAGCCCTGGATGCACAGAAAGAGCCTCAGTTAAGACTTCCAAGAAGCCTAAAGAAAGCCCTATGGCAAAGGCTGCCTTTGAGCCAGTGTGTTCTTCACATTTTCCTTCAGCCTGACGCATCCACACAGGCTTGTTACTGGGATCGTATTTTTGGGTTAAGGCAGCCGATCTTCCACAGTGGCTGAATTTCATAGAAAGATCATGGAAAGCTCTCTTTTGTAACCCAGCAGAACTCTTGAGTGGAATGGAACAGCCATGAGCAGCCATTTGTGTTCCTCTAGGCAGATGACGTGTGCCACTGGCTAATTGGAGAGGAGAAGGATGCTGACGCATGAACACGGGTACCAAAGTGCCTTGGTGACCCTCAGTGAGTCCTGTTCAGGGGCCCTAGTGGCCACCATCAGACCATCATTGTCCCATAACTCATTCCTTCCCTAACGTAGTGGTGCACACACACGGGGTGACAGAACCTAAAATATGTTGTATACGAAAGGTGGTCCTCTACACTGGAAACTTACATTGATGGGAAGTCCAGAGTTTTCCTCTGTTGACAGCACTTCCCGGAGGAAGGAGTTCATTTGGTGATCTCCTGAGGTTCTTTTCCACCCTGTATTCATTCCATCCCACAGCCTGCAGTAGACACACCTAGCATTTGAATCCTGGATCATCAGCCACGTTTTTACCATGTGACCCTGGGCAAAGTTATTCGATCCTTTTGAATTTGGGAGTTATGAGACTTGCCTTAAAAATTACTATAACCAGCAGGAGAGAAAAGGTATATAAATCACTTAGCAATACTTTACTATAATAACAGATAATTCTTATTATGTTGTTTTCATTTTTTTTTTAGTTTTTTTTAAATGTTTTTATTTTATTTTTGAGAGAAAGACAGAGTATGAGCAGGGGCAGGGCAGAGAGAGAGGGAGACACAGAATCCGAAGCAGGCTCCACGCTCTGAGCGGTCAGCACAGAGCCCGACACAGGGCTCGAACTCACGAACCGTGAGATCATGCCCTGAGCCGAAGCCGGACTCTTAACCGACTGAGCCACCCAGGTGCCCCATATGCTGTTTTCATTTTGAGGTTGTCAAATAGCTATTCCCTTTACTTTATAAAATATTAAGCACAGTATAGTTGCCTATAAACATGAAGCATGGCAAAAATAATTTCGTTTTATAATTAATTCTTATAGTTTCTTTCCCAGCATTGACCAAGACAGTTAAATATATCACCACTCAACAAATGAAAACACTGGTCCACCATCTGAAAGAGTGTTTGAGGATATTGGCTTAAACCACTTAATAAACTTAAGTGTGCATTGCTTTAAATTTTAGTGCCGCTAGGAACTTAAAAAATGTGCACAGCAGACTATAGCTTTAATATAAGCATCAGGTAAAAAACCATTTGTACTGTATCACAATATACATTTCACTTTTTTTTCCTACTGAAGTAAAATGTTTACTCATCAGGCTAAGTTACACAGCTGATGTTTTTTTATCTTGGCAGTGTGAATGTTATCTTTAATAGCCACTGTTGCTTAATTTACTACGTAATAATAAAGTTCCACAAAGGGAATTAAAATGGTTTGGCAAATAATTATGGATTCATCACCCAGATTTTTGTGTTGTTTTTAAGTTTATTTTATTTATTTTGAGAGAGACAGAAACAGCACGCGTGGGGGAAAAGCAGAGAGAGGGAGAGAGAGAGAATCCCAAGCAGGTTCCACCACAGTGAGTGCAGAGCCTGACGTGGGGCTTACCCACGAGGCGGTGAGATCATGACCTGAGCCGAACCCAAGAGTCAGAGGCTTAACCGACTAAGCCACCTAGGCGCCCCATCGCCCAGATTTTGAACTAAAATTTTACCTATCCTAAAGGAAGCCCCTGAGTGTCCCCCTTTCATTATCTCTTCCCCCCTTCTTCTGGAGGTAGCCACCATTTTGAACATGGGACTTGTTGATTCATTCATTGCTGCAGACCTTTGGTATGACTGGACAAATCCCTAAAAAAAGTTGTATTATTTTGCTTGTCATCTTTATGTAATTGGTATTATGCTATCTATATTGTTCCACAGTTTGATTCCTCATTAAACTTTGTTACATCTATTCATATTACATGTATGGTTCGTCTACATGGAAGAGACACAGTGTTCATCAAGTATGCCTTATGCTCCCTGTATCTTCCGGCCTCCTTTACAGACCCATACAATTGATTCTGGACAGACGCTGAGCAGAAAAGTCACATGTCGTGCTCAAGTCAAGGCAGTTAACTAGAGGGCCTTCTCTCTTCCCCTCCAATGACGGCCTTAAAGGCCTAGGGTTCAGATTATGCAGCTGTAGATGGCAAAGTCTTCCACAGCATGAGTCTCTAAGTGATTGTGTGGAACAGAGCCTCCTGTCAACCCACACTGAACATGTAACATGAGCAAAAAAAAAAAAAAAAAAAAAAAAAAAAAAAAAATCCCTTGAAGTTTTAAGCCAACTAAGATTTGGAGGTTAATATATCAAAGCCTATCGTATCTTGAACAAGACAGTCACTCATACTGCTAATATAATTCTCCATTGTATGACTGCCCCATGATTTCTGTTCTCCTCTTAATGGATGTTTACATTATTTCACATTTTTAGCTGTTATAAAACAGTGCTACCAAGACATTCTTATACATTTATCTACATATGCAAGAGTTTTTCTAGGGTATAGAGCTAGGGTTGTAGCTATACCCCAGCTGTTCTAGCTATACCCCAGCTGTGCTCCATCAGAATTACAGCAGTTTATATTCCCACAATCAGTTAAAAAACAAAACAAAACAAAAAAACCTCCCTTTGTGTCACAACCTTACTACCCATTCATTGGTATTAAAATGTATTTTTAGGGGCGCCTGGATGGCTCAGTTGGTTAAGTGTCTGATTCTTGATTTCAGCTTAGATCATGGTCTCATGGTCGTGAGATTCAGCCCTACATCAGCTTAGGATTCTCTCTCTGTCCCTCCCATGCTCTCTTTCTCTCTCTCTCAAAATAAATAAATATTAAAAAAAAAAAAAAAGAATTCTCGGGGCACCTGGGTGGCTCAGTCGGTTAAGCGTCCGACTTCTGCTCAGGTCATGATCTAATGGTTCGTGGGATTGAGCCCTGAGTCGGGCTCTGTGCTGACAGTGAAAAGCCTGCTTGGGATTCTCTGTCTCCCTTCCTCTCTGCCCCTCCCTCACTCATGCTCCCTCTGTCCCTCTCAAATAATAATTTAAAAAAAAAAAAAAACTTAAAAAGAAAAACAACAAGTAGAAGTTCTTTTTATGTCGTGAATACCAATCCCTAATCTTTTCTTTGTGCTGCCAGTATCTTCTCCGAGATTGTGGCCTGTCCTTTCATTTTTTTGACAAATAGAAGTTTTAAATTTTAATGTAGTCAACGTTTTCAGTCTTTTCCTTTATAGTTAGAAATTTGAGTCTTGTGAAGAGATTCTTCCCAATTCTCAGGGCATAAACATATTCTACTACATATTCTTCTAGAAGTTTTAAAGATTTGCTTTCCATGTACAGTACCCACCCCCCACCCTCCATCCACGGTTTCATTTTCCACAGTTTTCAGTTACTGGCCATCACCCGTGGTCCAGAAGCAGATAATTCTCCTTCTGATGAATCGTCAGAAGGTCCGTAGTAGCCTGACGCTCTATCAGAGTAATTCACCCCACTTTATATCTTCACACAGGCATTTATTTTATCATCTCACGTCATCACAAGAAAAAGGGTGAGTATAACACAACAAGATATTTTAAGAGAAAGAGAGGCCATATTCACATAACTTTCATTACAGTATGTTGTTATAATTGTTCTATTTTATTATTATTGTTAATCTCTTACTGTGCCTACTTTATAAATTAAATTTTATCATAGGTGTGTATGTATAGGAAAAAAAATAGCATTTATAGGGTTCAGCAGGTGGTTTCAACCGTCTGCTGGGGGGGGTGTCTTAAAATGTACCCCCCCTCAGATAAGGGGGGACTACTGTAATTCTTTGATCCCCCTAAAACTGATTTGAGCCTAAGACTTGAGGGAATATGGATCACAGTTCAGGTACAAATAAGGAGGCCAATCTGCCTGTTTTGAGCAGAAAGATATTTAATCTAGAGAATTAGATGCTTGTGTATTGTTGGCAGGCCTGGAGAAGCATGCTCCAGGCCAAGTTTCGTGGAAGGACGCCCAGAACAACCTGGAGAACTGACCTAGGAAAGGGATCGCTTCCTCTGCCAAGAGCAGGAAGCGGGAGACTTTCAGGAGGCCCCAGAAATCAGGGCTCTCCTTCCCAGTTCTGGCTCCGGGATGACCCGTCTCAGCCACGACCCCTGCTGGGTGGAGATCCCACCCGGCTGCTTTCCAGAGCCACAAAGGAGGAACTTGACCCTGGGACCTCTGCCATCCCTGCCAGACCTGTGCCTGCCCGCCAAGGAGAAGCACGTGGCCCTTTGCCTTCATCTCATATGCAAATGACATCTGTGCTCATCACCAGTGCTTTTAACACATCCACCTGTTCCAGAGGTCATTTTTTTAAATGTTTGTTTGTTTGTTAATGTATTTATTTATTTATTTAGAGAGGGACAGAGAGAGAGAGAGGGGAGGGGCAGAGAGAGAGGGAGAAAGAGACTCCCAAGCAGGCTCTGCACGGTGAGCACACAGCCCCGGAGGCGGGGCTCGAACGCACAAAACTACAAGCTCATGACCTGAGCCAAAATCAAGATTAGGACGCTTCACCGACTGATCGCCACCCCCCGGCCCCGGGGGGGGGGGGGGGGGTCCCCATTTTTTTAATTTTGTATTTTTTTTTGGTTGGTTGTTTTTATAATAAAGCTTTTTTTTTTTTTTTTTTTTAAGAAAATTTAAAATCATGTCACATATACAACTCTGTGATCACAGCTTTCTTCCCTCTCGGGCCCTTTATCAGTATTGTTTGTGGTAGAGATTAGCCCCGTTCACTGTAATTTCCAGCTCTCGTCTTCCCAGGCACGTGGAGAGACGGTCTTCTTCACTTTCTGGAGGACAGGTGTGGCCCTGTGGCTTGCTCTGGCCAATAAAATAGGAGTGGAGGTGACCCAATGTGCTGTAGATCGTTTCCTGCCCCGTATGATATTTTGACATTTAAAAAGAACCCTTTCTGGTTGGGGAGAAACTGCCCTTCCTGAGGCCAGCCAGTTCTTAGAGAGGGCAAAGGGAGCAGCCCCACCGTGTGTCTTTGATTTGCAAACTAAGCAGTCCCGGTCTTGCCTCCTCTGTCTGACTGGTACATCCCAGAAGGCAATGTTCCTCTGCCTCAGTCATCCCAGGGTCAGGTGCCTGCCAACCAGGGACCCCCTCGGAAGCCCATAGCCTGCAGAGATTATTCAGACTAGCCAATCCCAAACCATTCAGCCTGTCTTTGCCCTTCCCACGGGAACCCCGAGAAAGGCCCTGGCCTAAGCACTCCCCTAAGTCGGTTGTTGAGGACAAAAGTCACTGAGAGGTGAGGGCTGTTTGCACCCATATCTAGCCGGCTCTGATCAACACACAACTCCACTGCTTTCTGGTCCTGGGCTTCCGCCAGTCCCTTTATCAGGGCTTTTCCATCCATCAGCTTGTTGGCTGGATTCTGTTACTCAGGAGGTATTTGTTTTTTCAAGAAAGATTCATGAGTAACTTTTTTTTTTTTTCATATCTGAGAATGTCTGCCTGATGCTTTTCTACATTCTTAACAACAGTTTGCCCCAGGGCACTGTCCTCGGATCACATCTTCTTCATGAACTGCAGAAGTTGCCCGTGAATGTCAGTGAATGCTCCTCTGGAGAAATTTCAGGCCAGATTGACATTTCCCCCATTTAGGTCACAACCACATTTCTGTCTGATTGCCTGGAGTTCTGTCTGTATATATGAAGTTATAACCTCACTACCGTAAGGCTCAATGTAGCAAAAGTTTTTATGAAGATATTGTGTGCCTTTGGGATACACAGACTCAATCTCTCATTCATTTGAAAGAAATTTTCTGCTATCCTATCTCTCAATATATTTTTGTTGTTGTTTCATTTGTTGCTCACTGAACCTCATGAACAGGAGTTGCCCTTATGTTGAATACTCTCCATGTGCCTTGCGTATCTATTCTCTTAAAGTCGCTTGGTCATTCTCCTACAGATCCATTCTGATTGTTCCCTGTTTTTTATTTAGGCCCACAATTTGATTTTTATCTGCTGTGTTCCTTTGTGTTCTAATTTATGTAGTAGTTCAGTAACAGTGGTGTTTTATCCTGTTTGTTTCTTCAGATCTGTGATCGTCCTTCCATACTGTCCTCTTGTTTATCATTTTTTCTTTAAGTTCTTGAGTACTTGTCTTGTTCAGTTCACGTTCCTATTAAGTTCTCCATAGTGCCAAAACCTCAAGGGGGAGTTTTCTTCTTTTTCTTGGGTTCTCTTGGCTTCCAGACTGGATTGTTTCCTGCCTTTGACATGCTATCTATTTTTTCCTCCCTCCCTCCCTCCCTCCCTCCCTTTCTTCTACATGTTCATAATCTTTCCTGCCATCCTTCCTTGTGTTTCATTCCCTTTGTTCTCTTTTTCTTTGTGGTCCCTGTTTGCACAGTCATGATCCTGATTCTTTTCACTGTGACCCGGCTGAACATGGGAAGCTCTGTCCAAATCCTCTGTTTCATCTAATGCGAGTATTGGAATTTTCCAGATACAGCTCCATTACTGTGGCCTTAGAGCACTGGGGTGGGGCCCTTTGTCATTAATGGGTCAGCCTCTCTGCTGAGATTCAAGTCATCTTCTTGCTCCAGGTTTCTGCCCACCCCACCCCCCAAAACAGGAGTATTTTCTTTCTTGTGGTGGAGGGAGGAGATTATCCCTCCGGTTTCAGATCATATGCCCATGTTCAGCACAGATCCCTAGGCAGGGATGGGCTCTGATGAATCTTCATGTGATGGGGGTAGGGCACTTGGACAGCGTTGCACGAGGGGAGGCTCTTACAGCAGGGGTCTGTCCAGAACTACCTGGGGATCGCTACTCAGAAGGAGAGAAGAGCATGGGGACTTCTGAAGGAGAGGGATGTCCCCTAGTAGCACTGCAAGGCTCAAAGTAAGAGAGTCCTAGAAAGCCATAGCAGCTTGGGGTGCCTGGGTGGCTCAGTCGGTTGAGCATCCGACTTTGGCTCAGATCATGATCTCCTGGTTCATGAGTCCAAGCCCCATGTTGGGCTCTGTGCTGACACCTCAGAGCCTGGAGCCTGCTTCAGATTCTGTGTCTCCATCTCTCTCTTTCTGCCCCTCCCTGCTTGTGCTCGCTCTCTCTCTCTCTCTCTCTCTCTCTCAAAATAAATAAACATTTTAAAAAATTTAATGTCAAAAAAAAGGCTGTATTTCTTTTGTTTTGAATGCAGAGCATTCTTCCTCTGCTTGCCCTTTGCGGAATATTCATGGGGCTGAGGAGCCTTAACAGTCTAGATGAGGTAGCCGTTAACCTGGAATTTTGGTCTGCTACCACAGAACACATTCTCAAGGGCTAGCAAGATTTGCCCACCCTTACAGTGAGCCTTGCATGCTACAATGTGTGTGCATGTGTGCGTGTGTGCGTGTGTGTGTGTGTGTGTGTGTGTGTGTGTGTAAATGAGTTGTTAACATTTACTCTTCTAGCTGTCTAAACTCAGAGTCTCTGGGGAAGCTTGTCACCTGTACTCTCTCCTCCATCCTGCCTGCTTCCTTCGAACATGGCTCCCGTGCCTCACTTTGTTCACCTGCCCCTATCCTGCCAATCCATGCTGAAGAACACCAGTAGGATCTCATAGCCTACATGTGCCTTGACCTCGCTGATCTAAGCCAGGTGTTTTGTGACTGACCGGGTGCTAGATTCACACTCCACCTAAAATTTGTTTGGATGTTAAGACTGATGACCCCTCATCCACCAAGAGGATACAAAAGGGTTTATTACTCACATGATGTGACTTTCTGGGGACAGCTGGAAGGCTCATGACAATCCACATAGCAAGCAAAGCAGAGAGTGTTTGGGACTTTATAGTGCCTAGGTCATAAGACAGGAGATGGAGGGGAGGAGTGTTCCTGTGTGGGACTCAGGTCTTGCGTGGGGTGAGTGGGCTTTCTTATCTGCTTGCTCAGATGTAGGGCAAAACACGGGGGAAAGCAGGGGACTTCAAAGTTGTCAGCTGTCAAACAGCAAAAACAGAGTCTTTTTCTCAGTTTCTCCGGGCATCATTAATTTCGCCCCTTAGGGTGACCCCTGCTTTGGAGGACTCCATGCTCTGACCATTTTGCCTGAGAACTGTGAGCTCTTCTTAGATGGCGTGAGAGAAAGGAGCAGACAGTGATGCCTCTGCTCTGTTTTCTTTAAACCAGAAACCTCCTGTCTAAATGCCTCTTTTATAAATGATATTGATGGGTAGGGAGAGTTCTGCCACTTCTGGTTTGTGGACCGTGTTCTAAATAACCTCAAAAGTTTTCTTAGTTTTCCTTATCCCAAGGGAAAAAAACACTGACAAAAAGTATATATTCTGTTCATGATGATTTTGCAAACAAGACCTACATATGCGTGGTTATACTTGAATATTTCAGAGGGCCATGTTTCTTGGGGAACGTTAAGGATTTCAGTATGAGATTTTTATATTAAACCAACAAATTAAAGATTTTAGGCTTACACAGTTGGATTGGATATGCTTTCCTAATCATTCAATAAGATATGCACATGGATGTTGCTCTAGATATCTTTGATTAAAAGCCTCATTCTATCATGCATTTTTAAAAATTTTTTCTTATGGAAATGAGGGACAGTATCAAAGGATTTTAAAGCACTATTTAGTATAAACATTATACTAAATATATTTTATTTTTAAATAAAGTTCTAGAGTATGTGCAATTTGTAGGAGAGCTATCCAGAATCCCTAGGCACCCAAATCTTGACTAATCAGATAAGATTAAGTCTAGATGCTGTTAATTGGTCAGAATAAGATGCTCATGTTTTTACTCGTTAATGATCCTGAAATCAGGATGTGTCTTAAAAGTGATTACCAAGCACCAGGAAAAGAATAAATTGTAATTATAATTGTCCCTTCACTTGTAGACTTGGCCTTACATAAGAGGTGTCTGTTCTTGAAATGATCGCCTCAGTTGAGTTGTGTTGGTAGAGCCGTGAGCCAAACTTCCATTTAGTTTGCATCGAAAGATTAGCTCTTGAGATGTCTTCACCCACCATGATACGGCAAGTCAAAGAAATGTACTGTGTGCTTGGAAACTCCCATCTTACATAGGAAAAACTGTAAAAGTGACAAATCTCTTGACTAGACTGACAAATCTGAAGGAAAAATAAATTAGGAAAAGTTGATGTGAAGGTCCATTCAGGTACTGCCTTTCCAAATATCAGAAGAAATCTAACTGATCTTGAGGAAACATCAGACAAGGACACATTGAGGGGTATTATACAAAATAGCCGGCTTGAAGGGCACCTGGGTGGCTCAGTTGGTTGAGTGTCCAACTTTGACTCAGATTATGATTTCACGATTCGTGAGTTCAAGTCCCATGTTAGGCTCACCGCTGTCAGCACAGAGCCCACTTTGGATCCTCTGTCTCCCTTTCTCTCTGTCCCTCCCCACTCATGCTCTCTCTCTCTCTCTCTCAAAAATAAATATATAAAAAAAAACTGGCTTGAAGTGTTCAAAATGTTGATGCCAGGAAAGACAAAGACTGACGAAACGTTCAGGTTAAAGAAGACTAACAAAACATGACAGCCAAGGGGCCCCTGAGTGGCTCAGTTGGTTAAGTGTCCGACTTCAGCTCAGGTCATGATCTCGCTGTTCATGAGTTTGAGCCCCATGTCAGGCTCTGTGCTGACAGCTCAGAGCCTGGAGCCTGCTTTGGATTCTGTGTCTCCCTCTCTCTCTGCCCCTTCCCTGCTCACTCTCTCTCTCTCTCTCTCTCTTAAAAATAAATAAATGTAAAATAAAATTTTTTTAAACATGATAGCCAAATGAAATGCCTAATCCTGGACCAATTCCTAAGGTGAGGGAAAACAGCCATAATGTATATTGGGACAATTGACAAAATCTGAATATGGATAATAGTAGAATAGTATTAGATTAATTTAAAATTTTCTGAAATAGATCACTGTACATGGAAATACACATGGAAACATCTCATGGCAAACTGACGTATTGTTCACTTCTTTCCTCCATAAATCCTTCCTGAGTTCAGTCTGCACAGGAGGCTTGCAGTAAAAAAACTGTGTCCTGCCCATCACTGAGTGTCTAGAGAACTGTTTGTTCACATTTTCATTTGTGTTGTTTGTTTTATAACTTGGGGGGGTAGGAATTCTCGGTGTGCCTTTTATCCTTAATGATTCTTCTTTTTATCCTGAAGCCTCTTTGCATAGTTAAGGGCTGTTATTTGGGGGAAAGGGCCAGCCTGAGAGTTTGATCTCTTTGTGATTTCTTTGTGTGATAAGCAGAGATGTTAGTGAATGCCCAGGCCCATGAAAACCACCAAGCTTGGAGAGTCAGAGGGATCACAGTACTGCTTGTGCAGCCCCCATGGTAACCTTTATGAGTGGGGTTTATGAGTTTATGGGCGGGGGGGAGTAGAGAGAGAGAGAGAGAGAGAGAGAGAGAGAGACTCCTGGGGAGGCAATAATGAAAATAAAAGTCTGTGAAACACTATTTAGAGCCAGACTGCAAGGACAGGTGTCCTCAAACCATATAGGTGCTGAGATGCCTGAGTCAGGTTGACATTTCTGTTCCTTGAGCTAATGGCTTCCTTGGCTTAGTTAGAAGCAGCCGGATGGCCCCATGAAAGCCGTGGTTGATCTTCTTTGTAAAAAGTGACAAAATGAGCTTTTGTTGATCCAAGAAAAGAATCCTCACCCTGTCACTTCGTTCCTCACCCTGTTCAAAGTGACGGGTCGGGCGCAGTGTGTCGGAGGAGCATATTCCCAAGAGGGGACAGAAGACAGCTGTGGTCCTGGGTAAATGCCATTTAGGGAGTGATGACCTACCAGACTCCAGGCTGCCTGCGGATGAGTAACATTACGTAGGGCTGCTGTGACAAAGTACCACAAACTTGAGTGGCTTAAAAAGACAGAGGTGTACTGTTTCCCAGTCCTAGAGGCTAGCCATCTAAAATTGAGGTGTGGGCGTGGCCACACTCCCTCTGAAACCTGTAGGGCAACCTTTCCTCTCCTCTTCCTGGCTTCTGATGGCTCCTCTTTGATCTGGCATTGTGTGGCTTGCAGCTGCCTAGCTCCTGTCTCTGCCTTCGTGGTTGCATGGCATTGTCCCATTTGTGTCTGTCTTCACACGATGGTGTCCTTATAAGGACACCAGTCATCACCTGTCATATTGGACTCAGGGCTCCACTATGACCTCCTTTTTACTTAATTCATCTGCAATAACCATGTTTCCAAATAAGGTCACATTCTCAGGTTCTACGTGCTATTAGGACTCCACCGAGTCTTTTTTATTTTTTTATTTTTTTAATATTTATTTAATCTTGAGAGAGAGAGAGAGAGAGAGCAAGAGAGAACGAGAGAGCAGGGGAGAGGCAGAGAGGGAGACACAGGATCGGAAGTGGGCTCCAGGCTCTGAGCTATCAGCCCAGAGCCCGATGCGGGGCTCGAACCCACAGACCGTGAGATCATGACCTGAGCCAAAGTTGGATGCTTAACTGACTGAGCCACCCAGGCGCCCCATTTTTTTTGAGGGATGGACCACACCATTCCACTTATAACACCCTGTTTCTGTGTTTCTTGTCTCTTACCCGTCAGTGTCATTCAGGCGATGTTGAGGTCAATGCTGTAGGTTGCACCCTCAAAGCTGGGACCTCAGGGTGTTAGTCTGGGACTGGCGTCAGTGTGACTGAAGCTTAAGAAAGAGATAGCAACATGCAGTGGCAAGTGGGTAGGAAAAGGTCACAACATGTGGGCACCACAGACAAGGTGACAGTTTTAAAACAAAAGGGAGATGCTTTTAACACCAGGAAGGATTTCACACATCTTGCATTTCACAGCATCACACCCTGAAGGAGCCACTGGCTCTGTTGTCCCCCAGCACATGGCTGGGCTTCATTCTACCAGCCCTGGAAGATGGGGTCTGGTCTTTGTACCCCCACAGCTCAAGCCCAGCGTCTGGCAGATGTGGAATTGAAGTCTCAGGGCCGGGACAGTGCCCCATAGACCGGCACTCCTGCAGGGCAGGGCAGAGCCTGGGGACATGGGTGAGTGACGGCTCAGCCCACAGATGTGGGCTCCTGCTCTCGATTCTGGGAGGAGGGCTGCCCGGGTGGCTCAGTCGGTTAAGTGCCTGACTCTTGGTATTGACTCAGGTCATGATCTCATGATTCATGTGTTGGAGCCCCAGGTCAGGCTCTGTACTGACAGTGAGGAGCCTGCTGAGGATTCTCTCTCTCTCCCCTATCTCTGCCTCTCCCCTGCCTGCAAAAAATTCCAGGAGGAAAAGGACTATGTCATGGTGAAGAAGGATCCTGTAGCTTTCTGTACAGCCTCGCGGGGACCATATAGTGTGGGAGTTGAGGTGGGTTTAGGGTTGCTGTGGTGCTCACTGTTTCAGAGAAGCAGGGGTGGAAAGAGGAAAAGCAGACCTCTCAGATGAGACCAAGGAAGCCCTGTGCTGTCCCACCCCTACCAACAGACACACACACACACACACACACACACACACACACACACACACAGACACAATGTGGCCTTTGTCCTGCACCTTCCCAGCTGCATTTGGAAGACTCTGCCTTGGAAGCTGTCACACTCTCAGACTACAGACTTTCGGGGCTGATATGTTAAAGGAAATCCCTCCCCAGACTGTGCCTCTGCGGGGGGCAGGGGGCAGGGGGCAGGGGAGGACACAACACAGTCTTTAGGCCTGGAGAAAACCATATTCCTTTATTTTCATGACATCCCCGCTTCTGTGCAAAAGGTGTTGGCAGTGCTTGCTTGGGGTGGAATTGGGGCTATTAAAACATGCTGGTTTCAACACTGTAGTAAGGGCTTTTTTAATCCATGACTTAAGACTCTTGATGTAAAGGAACACCTGTGGTGCCCTTGAGGTCATAACTCTAGTTTAAATGTATACCAGATTCCTAACTTCTGAATTCTGGTTGAAAATTTTTTCAATTTTTTAAGTGTCTTTTTTTTTATTTTGAGAAAGAGAGAGTGTGAGCTGGGGAGAGGCAGAGAGAGAGGGAGAGAGAATCTGGGCTGATAGCATGGAGCCCATCTCAGGGCTCGATCCCGCAAAATGTGAAATCGTGACCTGAGCCAAAATCAAGAACCAGACATTCAATCGACCAAGCCACCCAGGCCCCCCTGAATATATTTTTTTAATTAGTGAATTTGGAAGTCCTAAAATTTACTCAATGGAATCTTGTTACAGAGAAGGCTCTCTATTCTAAATAATTTACTCTTAATACTCACTTGGATACTCACTTGGATAAGACTGCAGGTTATGCCATAGGAGTGAATGGATGATTAAAATACTAATTTTTGTCTAAGATATTTTCAGCAGTCTGCGTTGCTCCCACCTTGCACTTACTGTATCCCTACCAAAGGAATTTAATTTGGATTAAATTTAAATATACGATTTAATGCTATTTAATACACTATGTGCACAAATAACATGTATGTGTATGTGTGTAAATTAAAAGCAGTTATCTCTCCATGTATTAGGTCACTTTTATATCCCTTTGCTGTTCTGTAGTTTCCAAAGTTCCTGCAATCAACACTTATATAATCAGGAAAACAGTGATGGCCTTTCAGAAAAAAAAAACAAAACTCTTAAACCCAGGTTAAGAATGAAAGTAATCTGTTTCCTTTGTCAGAGACTGTAAGAGTTGGGGATAGTAAGTAAAGATTCTAACTCTGGGCTTTTCAGAAGAGAACATGCCTGCAATTAGAAATGCTACAAACTAAGCAAGCATTCAGGAAGATGTGCATCTCTGATCCACACGTGGATGGGTTTGAACAAAGGCCTTGTGCAGGTGTAAAGCAAGGCTGGGGTCTGGGTGAGGGTCTGGGTGAGGGTCTGGGTTGGGATGGACCCAGTGGTTCCCACAGGTGTCAGTATCACTGCCCAGGGGGAGTTCAGAAATATCTTTAGTGGGAATATTTTGATTATCACAGTGGGATTACTACTGGCCTCTGGTCCCTAGGGACCAGCCATCTCTCAGTATGTGGGACAGTCTCAGCCAAGAAGAGCTGTTCCCCCCAAAATACCGGGAACATTCTAGGGAGCAAGAGCAGTCAGTTCTATTGTGTGCGTTTTCCCCTAATAGAGAGGAGGCTGAGGGGCTCCACGAGTCAAGCTGGATATTTTACTCAGAACGAATGATAGGCCTTGTTTCTGCACAGAGAGACCTAGTTAGCTCTGCCTTTGTTGTAAAAGGAGCTATTCCACATAAAGCCCAACTTTTCTTCTTCACAGTATGCCCTAGACACCCTGAAACGAAGTCTAAGAGTCAGTGGCACCAGTATCCGTGCTAACATTTATGGATTGCCAGTCAGAAACTGGGTGTGGTCCAGCCCATTCTCCTCTTACCTTAATGGAGTTATCATCATCTCTACGTATTAGCATCCATAAAAACCCATATTTTACATGGTGATCATCATGGTAATACCTACTCTCTTACTTAAATACATCAACTTTTACCCACATCTTATCCAAATTTCTATTCAGCATTCACAACCCACTTTTGTGTTTAAACGTTGGCATTCCTTGTCCCAGTTTTGTTCGGCACTTACAGGCAATACTTCCATGAACATCTTCGTGCAGGTGCCCTTTTACTTCTAGTTATTTTCCTAAGAAAATCTCGGGGTGTAGAACTCTTGGCTCAAAGACTGTGTATATACCTCTGACTCTGATTAAAGAGTACCATACTGCGTTCCCGCAGAATCGTCCAAACTTTTTCTGCCCTCAGCAGTAAACATCAATTTCAGCGCAAATGCCAATGTCAGGTTCTCTGAATTTTTAAGCTCTTACTACTTTGCTGGGAATAGAACAGTGTTTTCCTGCAGGAGAGTCAGCTGTATCGATGACTTCGAATGCTTTCCTTCACTGAGGCGAGAGGGCACACGAGAGGAAAAGTTACATTAGCTCTAGCTTTCGTTCCAAACCCTTTGCTGGTTTTTCATTAGTGTTTTAGCAGGTGGTCGTTACGCTTCTATGCAGAGAGCACTGTTAAGGCTGGTTTTAGCGGTAGCAAGATGGCGTGTCCGGAAGGCTGCGAACGCATCATGCCTTTGTGGATGCCCAATTTGAAAACATGCTCTCCGTATCACCAGCTGCAAAACCTGAGCACAGTCCTATTTTCACTCACCTCTTTGTTATATTTAAAAAACAAACAAACCAACCCCAGGGCGCCTGGGTGGCTCGGCTCACTCGGTTAAGCGTCTGGCTTTGGCTCAGGTCATCATCTCGCGGCTTGTGGATTCAAACCCCACATCAGGCTCTCTACTTTCAGCACAGAGCCCACTTCGGATCCTCTGTCCTTCTCCCTCTCTCAAAAATAAATAAGCATTAAAAAAAAAAAAAAACCCTGAGAAGCAAAGCCTGACTTGTCCTGTGTATCATCTATCTGTCTATCTATCTATCTATCTATCTATCTATCTATCTATCTATCATAATATAGTCCCGCCTTTCTAAATAAATGAATATATTGGTAGCTGGTATTCATGGGACAAATGACTGGAGACAACCAATGGGTTCAGTAATATGGCCCCTTTGCAAGGGCAAGAGGTTGTTGCCCATTTTAGGGGTGCACCTGGATATCTTGTCTCCCTCTGGCACCGGGCAGTGGCTACACAGAAATCACACACGCCACCCCTTTGTCCCTAATGCCATTATACGAGTGACTCCTCAGTTAGTCCTTTCACTTGCTCATTTCATCTAAAAACACTTACAACACCTTTTAATCCAGCCTACCTCCAGGCCAAGTCTCACAAGATACTTAAAAAAATTTTTTTAATTGCGATAAGATCTGCATAACCTAAAACCTATGATTTTAACCACGATTAGATGCATAGTTCAGCATTTTAAGTACATTCCACTATTATGCTGCCACCACCATCCATTTCCAGAACTTATTCATCTTCCCAAACTGGAACCCTGTACCCCCTACAGTCTCCCCCCATCCTGTGCCAACCACCATTCTCCTTCCTGTCTCTATAAATGTTCCCTCCTTTACACACCTCATGTAACTGGAGTCCTACAATTTGCCCTTTTGCGTCTTATGAGTTACATTGGTAAACATTTCCAGTTTTTTACCAGCTTATGTTAACGTGGTCTGTAGTGCCTTACGAAAAGGTCTTCTCTAAAATAGAAAGATACATGTAAAGAAATTTAGAAATAGGACCAGGAAAATATAAATCAGCTATAATGCAAAAACACTCCCTGCAGTAAACGACACAATTCCAGATGTTGGACCACACGTTTGTATCTGAGTTCCTTGGTGGCCAAAGCAGAAAACACAACTCGATTGATTATGTAACTCTGGGAGAGGAAAACATGACTTCCAGGCAAAGCGAGGGTTTCCAAGCCCTTTAATTCTGCAAGACTTTTCTCCATTTCATTTTTTGAAGGGAAGCATTTATGTGGGGAATTATATTTTTGATAATGGCTTCATTAGGATTTCACAAGACTGCTCCTTAGTGAACTTCTAAAGTTAGCCCAAGGCCTGACTCCGCAGAAGTCCTCTGAGAAAGGCCTTCAGGGTACAGCCAAGACAGCATGGCTGAAGTTGACATTACTCATGTAGTTGTTTAACGTGTATGTATTAAGTCACCTATAAGCATGGGAATTGCAAAAGCAAATGAGACCTAGTTCTTACCCTCAGTGAGATCACAAAGTACAGCCTAGTGCTTTTGATGATCAGACTTGATTCAGGGGCTAGAAATCTTGGCTTTGTGTCCTTTAACATCCTAAATACCATTTTCTCTAACCATGCGTTTGTTCAGTGTTGAGGATTGGGACAGGCATCTTCCCTGGCATTCCATGTGGGGGTTTATGGCGAGCTCCAAACACCCTAAAGCATAACCAGTATGCGGTGGGGTTCGTGGTACTCACTGGCCAGATGATACTTTCTCTTCCACATGGAGCGAGTCAAAAAAGGTATCAGGCAAAACCCAAGTAAGAGGCATCCCCCAGATCTTCTGACTTGACTCATTCCCTGCTATAATTTCCTGGATGAAGAAGTCCCTCAGGCCACTCAGGCAGGCATTAAGGATCTTGTTGGGGTCAGAATGTGGGCCATAAGAGAAATGGCAGGAGCAGAGGACTCAGACAATTATATGAGTGGAATAGTTTGTGTTTGGAAGGGGTACAGGGTCAGGAATGAAGGCAAGTGGGTTGAAAATGCAACATGTGGAAATGCAGACAGCCCATCTAGACAGCTCTTGGCAGGAGTTTGCCATAGAGAATAGGGTGATAACTGGAAAAGATGGGGGCATCAAGGGGTGGGCATCTGTTTATTTACCATGGGTGATCTTAGAACCTGTGTGATGATCCAATAGAGAGGGAAACATTGGTGATCGGGAACACAATGGTAACTTTGGGTATGAGGCTCTTGGGAATCTAAGAGGAGATGGGATCCAGAGCATGAAGGGGACTGGATTGTGATCAGAGGGGCACTCCCACCATTACTGGATGGTGGGGAGGAGGGTGCTGGGAGGCTTAGGGTGGGAGATCAGGAACTCACTCTTTTTATCCCTGAGGAGTGAGGCAAGGGCATTAGCTGGTACGTTTGAGGAGAGAAGACACAAAAAAGAGTTGACTTTGTGAAGGGAAGGGCATTGCTAAAGAAACACAAAAGGACTGCTGATCAGAAGGGCATGCTCACTTAAGTCTATAGCCTCTATTTATTGGGAAACCAAGCCAGATTGGTCATGTGATTTTTCTATAGCATCTTCAGTGCCTTGGGGTTCGGCATGCAGAAGGCAGGTCATAGAACTCATCTGGGACAAGCATCAAGATAGGTGCTTAGTTCACTAAATTTCCACCTTTATTCTGTTCTATTATATACATTTGAAAGCATAAATTGTTTTCTAAATACTGTTTTACTATAGTTACAAGTGTTTATAAATAGTACTTTTGTTATCACTCAATTCAATATATGTTACAATTTTTATTATAATTTCTTCTTTGACCCGTGAGTTATTCAGAAGTGTGTTTTCTAAATTTCCAAACATAGAAATAGGTTAGTTACATTTACGTTACTGAGTCTAACCTCATTGAGTTGAGGTCACAGATGTCTGCTGTGTGATCTCAATCCCAAGAAATGTTTTTCGACTTGTTTTATGGTCCAGTGTATAGTTAATTTTTGTAAATTTTGTATGTATTTTTTAAGTTTATTTATTTATTTTGAACGAGAGAGAACGTGGGGTAGAGGCAGAGAGAGAGATGGGAGAGAGAGCATCCCAAGCAGGCTCTGCACCACCAGCACAGAGCCCAGTGCGGGGCTCGAAGTCACAAACCGTGAGATCATGACCTGAGCTGAAATCAAGAGTCGAATACTTAACCAACCAGGTCACCCAGGCACCACTGTATGTCTTTTTTTTTTTTTAATGTATACTTTGCGGTTGATGGATGCAGTGATCTGCATACATATGTATGTATATAGATCATATGTGTGTTTGTGTGTGTGTGTGTATATATATATGTATATATATGTATACATATATATGTGTGTGAATAGGTACATCATACTCATATCCATACTCTCCTATGTTCTTAATGCTCTTTTAAGATATTCCTTGCATAATTTTTGGAAGAGGTGTATTAAAAATATTCCAGTATGGTTATTTGTCTGTCTGTTTCTCTGATAGCTCTGTCAATTTCTGCTTTATTTCCTTTATATATCTGAGGCTATATTGTTAGATGCATACATATTTAGAATAGTTGTGTCTTCCTTGTAAATCTTATGGTGAATTATTTCTCTTTATGGCTAGTAATGTTGTTTTCCCTAGAATCTATTTTTCTTGAGTTGTCTATAGGTACAACAAATTTCTTTTGGTTAGTATTTGCATGATATACATACTTTTTCTATCATTTTTCTTTCCAGCTTTCTGTATCATGTGTTTTTAGATATGTCTTTTCTAAGCAGAATATGTTGTGGTTGTTTTGGGGTTTTTTTTTTGTTTTTTTTTTTTCAACGTTTATTTATTTTTGGGACAGAGAGAAACAGAGCATGAACGGGGGAGGGGCAGAGAGAGAGGGAGACACAGAATCGGAAACAGGTTCCAGGCTCCGAGCCATCAGCCCAGAGCCCGACGCGGGGCTCGAACTCCTGGACCGCGAGATCGTGACCTGACTGAAGTCGGACGCTCAACCGACTGCGCCACCCAGGCACCCCTGTTTTGTTTTTTTTAATTACTGTTATTGTTGCCTTATTTTTAAGCATCTTTATTGAGGTATAATTGATACACTAAATATGCCCATATTTAATGTATACAATTTGATGAGCTTGAAGATATGTGTACACTCGTGAAACCATCACTACAGTCAAGACAATAGACATATCCATCACTTCCAGAAGTTTCCTTGTGTTCCTGTGCGTGTGTGTGTGTGTGTGTGAGAGAGAGAGAGAGAGAGAGAGAGAGAGAGAGAGAGAGAGACGTGAGAATACATAACATGAGATCTACCTTCTTAACCAATTTTTAAGTGCATAATACACTATGTTGACTGTAGACATTCTGCTATACAGCACATTTCTAGAACTAATTCATCTTGCATAACTGAAACTTCATACCAGTTGAACAATAATTTTCCATTTCCGTTCTCCTCTGGCCCCTAATAACTACTGTTCTGTTCTCTGCTTTTAGGGGTTTGGCTATTTTTTTTCAATATATGAAATTTATTGTCAGATTGGTTCCCATACAACACCCAGGGCTCATCCCAAAAGATGCCCTCTTCAGTACCCATCACCCACCCTCCTCTCCCTCCCACGGCCCATCAACCCTCAGTTTGTTCTCAGTTTTTAAGAGTCTCTTATGCTTTGGCTCTCTTCCACTCTAACCTTTTTTTTTTTCCTTCCCCTCCCCCATGGGTTTCTGTTAAGTTTCTCAGGATCTACATAAGAGTGAAACCATATGGTATCTGTCTTTCTCTGTATGGCTTATTTCACTTAGCATCACACTCTCCAGTTCCATCCACGTTGCTACAAAAGACCATATTTCATTCTTTCTCATTGCCACGTAGTACTCCATTGTGTATATAAACCATAATTTCTTTATCCATTCATCAGTTGATGGACATTTAGGCTCTTTCCATCATTTGGCTCTTGTTGAGAGTTCTGCTATAAACATTGGGGTACAAGTGCCCCTATGCATCAGTACTCCTGTATCCCTTGGGTAAATTCCTAGCAGTGCTATTGCTGGGTCATAGGGTAGGTCTCTTTTTAATTTTTTGAGGAACCTTCACACTCTTTTCCAGAGTGGCTGCACCAATTTTCATTCCCACCAACAGTGTAAGAGGGTTCCCGTTTCTCCACATCCTCTCCAGCATCTATAGTCTCCCGATGTGTTCATTTTGGCCACTCTGACTGGCGTGAGGTGATATCTGAGTGTGGTTTTGATTTGTATTTCCCTGGTGAGGAGCGACGTTGAGCATCTTTTCATGTGCCTGTTGGCCATCTGAATGTCTTCTTTAGAGAAGTGTCTATTCATATTTTCTGCCCATTTCTTTACTGGATTACTTGTTTTTCAGGTGTGGAGTTTGGTGAGCTCTTTATAGATTTTGGATACTAGCCCTGTGTCCAGTATGTCATTTGCAAATATCTTTTCCCATTCTGTTGGTTGCCTTTTAGTTTTGTTGATTGTGTCCTTTGCTGTGCAGAAGCTTTTTATCTTCATGAGGTCCCAGTAGTTCATTTTTGCTTTTAATTCCCTTGCATTTGGGAATGCGTCAAGTAAGAAATTGCTATGGCTGAGGTCAGAGAGGTCTTTTCCTGCTTTCTCCTCTAGGGTTTTGATGGTTTCCTGTCTCACATTCAGGTCCTTTATCCATTTTGAGTTTATTTTTGTGAATGGTGTGAGAAAGTGGTCTAGTTTCAACCTTCTGCATGTTGCTGTCCAGTTCTCCCAGCACCATTTGTTAAAGAGACTGTCTTTTTTCCATTGGATATTCTTTCCTGCTTTGTCAAAGATTAGTTGGCCATACTTTTGTGGGTCTAGTTCTGGGGTTTCTATTCTATTCCATTGGTCTATGTGTCTGTTTTTGTGCCAGTACCATGCTGTCTTGATGATGACAGCTTTGTAGTAGAGGCTAAAGTCTGGGATTGTGATGCCTCCTGCTTTGGTCTTCTTCTTCAAAATTACTTTGGCTATTCGGGGCCTTTTGTGGTTCCATATGAATTTTAGGATTGCTTGTTCTAGCTTCGAGAAGAATGCTGGTGCAATTTTGATTGGGATTGCATTGAATGTGTAGATAGCTTTGGGTGGGGTTTGGCTATTTTAATGGACTCCACATAAGTGGAATCATGAAGTGTCTATCCTTTTTTGGCTGGATTATTTTACTTCACATAATGCTCTCTATGTTCTTCCACATTGTTACAAATGGCAGGATTTCTGTCTTTTTTAAGACTGAATAATATCCCAATGTTGGTATATACCACATTTTCTTTGTCCATTCATCTGTTGATGGACGTTTGGGTTGTTTCCATAACTTGCTTATTATGAACAATGCCACAGTGAACATAGGGGTGCAGGTATCTGTTAAAGATCCTGATTTCAATTCTTTTAGTCTATACCCAGAAGTGGGATGGTGAGATCATATGGTAGTTCTATTTTTAAGGTTTTGACGAACTATCATATAGCAGCTGCACAAGAAACAAGGAAGGTTATTACATAATGATTAAAAGGGTCAATTCATCAGGAATAGATAACAATTGCAAATATATATGTATCCAACATCAAAGCACCTAAATATATAAAGCAAACATTGACGGATCTGAAGGCAAAAATAGACAGCAATACAGTAATAGTAGGGAACTTCAGCACCCACTTTCAACAATGGATAGAACATCCAGACAGAAAAATCAATAAGAAAACAGCAGGCTTGAACTCCAATGTAGAGCGAATGGACTCAACAGAACATTCTACATGTACAGAACATTCTACCCAACAAACACAGAGTACACATGCTTTTCAAGTGCACACAGAACATCCTCCAGGATAGATCCCATGCTAGGTCACGAAACAAGTCTCAACAAATTAAAGAAGATTAAAATCATACCAAGTATCTTTTCTAACCATAACCGGATGAAACTAGAAATTAGTAACAGAAGAACAACTGGAAAATTCACAAATATGTGTTGCCTTTTTGGCTTTTTTGTAGTTATTTGTTTTTCATTTAGTCTGATAATTTTTAAAACTAAACTGTGTAGTCCATACACTTTTAGGATAATACCATATATTTGGGTTTCAATATACTACACTCTTACATGCTTTCTATTTGTCGTATCTCTTTTCTGCCCCTTTCTTGATCTTTATTTAGATTGCAGGAGTAATTTTTCATCATTCTATTTTCTCTTTCTACCAGTTTAAAAGTTTTATTCTCTTATTTATATTTTGGGGGTTATCCTAGAGATTATAACATACGTCCTTGATTCATGGAAGTCTAATATTAACTCCAAATTATCACCTTTATCCATCTCCTAAAGTTATAGACAAGTATTTCAGATATTTGTTAATCCCCTCTTGATTCCTATTCTAGCTTTATTGTATTTTAATATTGTATCAACATATTCTAATACTGAATTCTTAAAACAGTTTATTGGGATATAATTTACATACCACCCAGTTCACCCAGTTAACATGTACACTTCAGTAGTTTTTAGTGTAACACAGAGTTACATCAACCATCATCACAGTCTAATTTTAGAACATTTTTATCACCCTGTAAAGCAATCTCATGCCAGTTATAGCCATCACTACCCATTCTCCCCTCCTGTGCTGAGCCCTGGACAGCTTAATCTCCTTTCTGTCTCTGTGGATGTGTCTCTGTCCATTTCATATAAATGGAACCATGTAATATGTAGTCTATTGTGACTGGCTTCTTTTCACTTAGCATAGTATTTTCAAGGCTTATCCATGTTGTAGGATATGTCAGAACTTCGTTTTCTTTTTACTGCCAAATAATATTCCATTTTATGGGTATATCACATTTATTTATCCATACATTGATAGCCATTTGAGAAGTTTCCACAGTTTGCTTTTGTGAATAATGTGGCTATGAGTATCTGTGTATAAATTCCTATATTTTTGAGACATGTGTTTATTTATGTTGAGAAAGAGAGAGAGTGTGCATGCATGTGAGCAGGGGAGGGACAGAGAGAGAGGGAGAGAGAGGATCCCAAGTGGAGCCCCACACGGGGCTTGAACCTACGAACTGTGAGATCATGACCTGAGTCCAAATCAAGAGTCAGGTGCTTAACTGACTGAGCCACCAGGTGCCTAACTATATTTTTTAATTACATGGCATACATATGTACCCACACCCCACTTGACAGACTACAGCCAGCAGGCCAAAATCAGCCTGCCATAGGCCAACTCCAGCTCCAGCCATTTATATATGTATTATATTTAGCACTTCCATGCCACCATGGCAGACTAATTGCCATAGAGACCATATGGTCCACAAAGTCAAAAAAATGCTTACTATCTGGTCCTTTACAAGAAAAGTGTTTTGACCTCTGCTTTACATAGTCACAGTACATGCGTATTTGCTAATTTCTACACTTTTCACATGACTGAAATGAATTTCCTTGTGCTTACCATTCTCAAGAATTTCCGTGGTGGCTGATTTCATGCTGGCAAGTTATTTTGGTCTGAAATGCCTGATTGAAAATGCTTTGATGTTGTCTTCGTTCTTGAAGGTTCTTTTCTGTGGTGGGAGATTCTGGGTTGGCAGTTATTTTCCGTCACCGCCTTGACCACTGTGTCTCCACTGGCCTATCACTTCCGTCCAGTGTTGCTGTTGAGCCATCAGCTGTCTCCCTCCTTTAGGTAATCTGCCTCTTTTCTCTGGTTGCTTTTCAGATTTTCTCATTATCCTTTATTTTGTTCAGTTAACTAAGGTGTATCTAGACATGCTTTTTCAAAATCTTTTTTACCCATCATTGGACGTCTTGAACCAGTATGTTATGATGTCCTTCACTGGTTCTGGAGAATTCTCAGCTGTTTTTTTCTGGGCCAGGCACCAACAGCAACTGTACATGGGTAAAGACAACAAAGAATATTTTGTACTAAATATTCACCTTTCGGATGTTATAGACTATAAATGATGGTGGCCACTTACAGACAAGCCCTCATGTAATACAATCAGAGGCTTCACTGGTTTGTAATTTCCCAGGGAATGATCCGACTGAAGTATGCATACTTGAAACCTTTTTAAAACTTAAAACATGTAAATGCCCGTCTGTTTGCCAATACTTTCATGGAGGAATGAGCTATGATCCTCAATGATGGATTTAGTGAAGTTCTGTATACAGCATATTCATAATGGGCCATGTTAAAATTCCAACTGCAGCGTCTTTAAGCTAGGGCAAGAAGTTGAATATTCTTGCAAAGAATCTAGAAGCAGCATTCTAACTTATTTAGTTTTTCCTATCCTTTAGTTTCTTGCCCATACCTAATTTAGTCTACCCAATCTTCCCAAATTTTCAATTTCATTTTAAGAGAACACTTTTCTTTTATACGTCTTTCATTACTTCCATACTATGTAACTAAATTATGAATAACTGAAATAAACACATGTGCATACTGATTCTTGATTTACAGTTCAACTGGCAGAAGCAGAAATGTTTAGGTGTCATAGACAGTGTGATCTTTCAGTGTGCCTTGAGGATCACATGCTTTATAGAAAAAAAGTGGAAAGATGGAATTTTGACTGAATGGAGGCTGATTTTTCTCTACCACAGCCCTGCTTCCTAGGATTCATCACCACTAGCCTTTGCCCCATTTCTTCACCTTAACTGAGAATTTTTTAAGTGTTTATTTATTTGAGAGAGAGAGAGAGTGGTGAGCAGGGGAGAGTCAGAGAGAGGGAGAGAGATAATCCCAAGCAGGCTCTGTGCTGTCACCGCAGAGCCGAAAATGGGGCTCAAACCCACAAACCACAAGATCATGACCTGAGCCAAAACCAAGACTTGGATGCTTAACCAACTGAGCCACCCAAGTGCCCCAAGAATTTGTTTGAGTCATTTATTTTGAGAGAGAGAGAGAGGCAGGGAGAGAGAGAATCCCAAGCAGGCTCCATGTTGTCAGCACAGAGCCCAATGCAGGGCTTGAACTCACAAACTTTGAGAACGTGACTGAGCTGAAATCAAGAGTCAGATGCTTAACCGACTGAGCCACCCAGGCACCCCTAACTGATAATTTTTAAATCATTCAAAAGGCTTCAGAGTACAGAGAAAAATTTTTACACAATGCTAAGATAGCACCAAAATCTGAAACGATAGTACAATATATGAAAATGTTAGATCAGTCTCATTTATGAATGTTAATGCAAAATCCTTAAGTAAAAGACAAGCTAATAGAATCCAGGAATACATTTAAAGAGCAACACCTCATAATAAAGTAGTTTTCATCCCAGAAACACAAGGAATTCAATAATCTATTAATACAGTATCATATGTTAATAAGCCAAAGGAAATCAGCCATGTGAGTCTCTGAATCAGCGTTAAAAAATGCATTTGACAAAATCCGTTATCTTTTCCACTTTAAAATGGACAAAGAGAAATAAGTGAATGTTTTCTTAATGATAAATACCTGAGTGCCTGCTTGCCTACCCACTCCCTCTCTCCTGAAGCCAAAGGCAGTTAAGTACCAGGAGCGTAGGCATTAAAGTCAGGATGTTCACAATCACCACTGTTATTTAACATAACGGAAAAAGAAGTCAAATGTCTAAAAATGTAAAAAGAGGAGGCAAAATCCCCATTATTTTCCAGTGGTATAACTGTGACACTGGAGGGTGGGCTACTGAAAACCACTTACAGTCATGAGTGGCAAATGACAGCCAGGCTAGGGTATAAAAACCAGTAGGTCTCCTACCTTCAAACAGTTACAAATATAATGGGAAAGAACATCCCATCTATAACAGCAGCAATAGCGAAAAAGGGTAAGATGCCTCAAAATAACAGGAAATCCATAGACTCCAGATGGAAAAACAAAACAAAACAATGTTAAATCTCTACCGGCCATAAAAGAAGACTTCACTAAGTGGAAATATGCCCCTTGGGTGGAGGAGCCAACGTGGTAAAAGCCTGGTTCTCTCTAAATCGATCTGTAAGTTCCATCTGAGCCCAAGGAAATTCTCAACAGGATGGTATTAAAGCTATCCGAGCCGAACGTAGAAGTTCACATGGAAAAAAATAAATACAAGAAAAACTCAGAAAACTCAGAGAAAAAGAACAATGGAGAGCAATTTTGTCCTGGTAGATAACCAAACATGAGGTAGTTCTGCTATAAATATAACAACAGCATACTGGCCCCTGAATAGGTAGCTCTTGAAACAGAGAGCTTAGAAATAGGCCACATAGGATTGAAATGGACTGATGTAGTTTGTGACACTGATGGCATTTCAATTCAGTGGAGAAGGGTTCAACGAATGGTATTTGGTTTAGCTAGCTGGCCAGCTTGGAGAAAGGGGGGGGGGGGCCCCGCCTATCTCCTTAAGTTATCTCCTTACATAAAAACAAATTCCAGGTTAATCAAATATTTCAATATCAAAGACTGAACGTTTTAAGAAGTAGATGAAAACACAAGAAAACGTATAATCTCAGAGGGAGTCAAACCCCAAATGCAGAAATTCTAAACTACATCTTAATTTGATCACATAAAAATTAGAAATTTGTATAATGAAATTGAAAGAATCAACTATATATATTTATGAAAAAAAAAAAAGGACACGCTGGGAAAGAATATCCGTACCATGAATTCGAAAGGATAGCATCCTCCAATTATAAAAGTTAATACAAAACCAAAAGAAAAGATACTGAAATAGGGGAAAAGGCATACAAGCAGGCAGCTTATAGAAAAAGAAATAGCAATACCCAGTTATATATGGGAAACAGGCGTTCTGTTGCACAATTAGTGGGACTATAAACTAGTACAAACTTCCGGAGGACAGTTTTACACATACTTCCAATTCTAAAAATGCACTCAGCTGCACAATTCCCCAAAAAGTGGTAGACGTATGGGAGCATCGTTTCCAATTACTAAGAAAAATATATATTTACCATATATATAATACTTATTACTACATATTATATTACTATGTATTGTATTATATTATATTACTATATTGTATATTTATATGTTTACTATATAAATGCCCATTCATCAAGGACTGGTTTTAAAAATTGAGACATCCTTTCTATGAAGTTGAAGTAGGTCCGTCCGTCCTGATGGGAGAGGTGAGGAGCGAGTATGGCTTTGGAGCCAAACCTCCTGGGTGCAAATCCCAGTTCTGCTATATACTAGCACTGTAATCTGGGCCAAGTTACTTGCATCTCTGTGCCTCAGTTTCCCCATTTGCAAAATGTGAGTAGGAGGACCTACCTCCGAGGGATATTTTTAGGTTTCAATAAATTAATAAAGAGGTATTTAGAACAGTGCCAACCACAGCGTAAGCTGTCAGTAAACGCTGAGGATTATATATTATTAAATGGTGTGAAGGCAGGGTACAGGCCAGTGTGTAGTGTGGTTTCTTGTGCGAGAGGAAGAGAGGGAGTGAGTGGAGTAAGGAGATGTGATAGGTCAACCTTGATCTGAGCCTGGAAATGGTTAACTGTAGTGGAAGAGACTTTCTTCATTTTACACTTCTGTCCGTGTTTCCCGAATTGCCCAACTGTGTTGTTAGGAAAGCTAATTTGTGATAACAGAAAAAACTCCAAAAATGTGATTTAAAGAAGAGGTGGTTACCTCTCCCCTGAGAGTGTTGCACGTTGGCCAACGTGTTGACTCCACACGGTCATTCAAGGCCTCAGGACTCCACCATCCCCCAGGGCCAGGGAGTTCCCAAAGCTGACTCCCTGTTAGAATCCTCTGGAAAGCTTTGAGAAAATCACGTTGTCCAGCCACACTCCTTTCCCATTCAGTCGGAATCACTGGCGTGGGACGCAGATACCAATAACTCTTACAGTCTTCCAGGAGATTCCGACGCAGCCAAGTGCCCTGAAGACTTACCAACCGTTACTAACGGTTGAGGCCAAAGCCACATGGAGTTTCCGTCCCCAAGAAGGAGAGGAAAGCTATGGAGGAGGCCCACTCTCATATTAAGGGCCTGACCCCAAAAGGCACACGTCCCCTGTGCATCCACTCTCGTGTCCCAGAACATAGTCACACAAGGGAGCTGGCCAGCACATGGCTACAATCCCGTTACCAGAGAAGAAGAGGAGAAGGCATTCTGGTGGCCAGCTATCGTGACACAGATCATTTGAGAAGATTCTTCACCTCCCCCTCCCGCCCCCTGCAAATAGCAAAGATTATCCGGAGGGGAGGGCTATGGCTGAATTTCTTCCTTTATAGCTTCATGTATTTCAGCAAGTCTAATGTGATTTTTTTAAGCTGGAATAAAAGAAACATTTAGTTTTCTTTTGAGTTTTGTGAAATAAACACACAGTTCTCAACTTGTGAAAACGAGATGTCATTACTATGGAGCGGACGTACTTCAAGGCGGCTGTCTACGGTGACATTCAAAAGCGAGGCACAGCGATAAACAGAAAGGAGGATGGCATCTCATTAGCGAATCCGCTGGTACATCACAGACGCCCCGAGGGTGGTTGTATTAATATTGATAACTGCTTTCCCACGGCACGCGACAGTTTACAATGCACTGCCGTATGACGTTCTCGTTTCAGTTAGACGGTAAAATAGAACCACGAGCCTTTGGCATACGATTTTCGTGTCACGGTTTAAAAATTTCTTTTTTTTCAACGTTTATTTATTTTTGGGACAGAGAGAGACAGAGCATGAACGGGGGAGGGGCAGAGAGAGAGGGAGACACAGAATCGGAAACAGGCTCCAGGCTCTGAGCCATCAGCCCAGAGCCTGACGGCCTGACGCGGGGCTCGAACTCCCGGACCGCGAGATCGTGACCTGGCTGAAGTCGGACGCTTAACCGACTGCGCCACCCAGGCGCCCCTAAAATGCAGTTTAGAAATGTACGTGATATGTGGCTGAAAACACCACTGAATTCAGGATCTTCTTCCCTCTCTCCCGAGTTTATATGTGGCTGGGCCTCCCACAGGCACCTCAGCTGCCGGTAAGAAAGGCTCCAGTGGTTTTCTCTCCCCTTCTCGCCCCCACGCCTCCCAGATTAGTATGTGTGGCATTGCTTCTTGGGCTGTGGCGGGCAGGTTGTCTGCCAAGCATTGGCTTGGGCTCTCGAGAAAAGAGCCCGATTTTAGGAGATACTACAGCCTGGCGGTACCGTAGGCGTGCTAGGACTTCCACCTGTCAGAACGTGATTTGAGCTCCTCTGGAAAGTGGGATGTGCGTCGAGACCTCGGAACCCTCCTTCTCTCTCAGTCACCTTGGTTCTCCATTCAGTCGGAAGCCTGTAACCCCTAGGATGAGGCCAAGCAGCGCGGAAGGGACTTTCAGGAGAAAGAACAGAGTCTCTAATTTAGCAGTGACAAGCCCAGACAGTAGATAGAAACTGGCAGGGGACTCGCTCCATTGGTATTTGTCACTAGAGATAAAGGGATTTTAAAATGCTGCATCTGGAAGTTAACTATATGTAAGATCGCATAATGCATCAGTTAAGCCTTCTAGGACACTTTTGAGAGTAAAGGGGAGTGCCTTTAATTGCACTAGGATCGGTAGATATGAACTGGGACTGTTCTGGGTGAACGGGACTATGTGGTGTCCCTAATTATGTGGCCCTCATTTTCATTCACAGAAAAGCCCTCCTCAGGGGGTGCCTGGGTGGCTCAGTCCGTTAAGTGTCAGACTTTTGATTTCAGCTCAGATCATGTGAGATCGAGTCCCGCGTGCGTCTTGGCACTAAGTGTGGAACCTGCTTGGGGTTCCTCTCTCTCCTTCTCTCTCTCTCTCTGCCCCTCCCTGCTCACAAAGTCGTGCTCTCTCTCTCTCTCTCTCTCTCTCTGTCAGCAAATAAGTAAACTTAAAAAAAGTCCTCCTTGGTATGTATTTCTAACTTTTCATGGCCAGTGGGCCGGCCTATCACCCTAGATCCGGGGAGCCCTACCCAATTGTTGAGTCTGAGACATTCAGCTCCGTCAGGGGACAGTTGCCACAAACCCCCCTGAAGAGTCCTTTTGGGGGCTCACGCCTCTGTCAGAGCCGACCCAGACCCTCCCCTTAAAGCATTTAGCTTTCAGATCACGCCCTTGTGATAAAACGGTCAGGACTTACTCTGGTTGGTTGAGACAGAACAGGTGCCCCGGCACCGTGCATTAGCTAGGCACGTTCTCCTTTTGCAGGATTCTAGGCCCTTTCGTTCCAAGACCTCTTGCAAAACCAACATAGGATCCTGAAATGCATGTGTGCTGGCTAACCTGAGGTATGAATTCCTCTTAGTTGGTCAAGTTCAGAGGGCTGGGGCCAAGTGAATGCGAACTATAGTATTATGCACAGGTGTTTCACGAAAGAAGATACTTCCTCAACAATTCAACATAATTTTGCCACAAAGCTTGTGTGATTCCTTTTTAAAAAATAATTCTAATTATTTATATGTTGATTTTCAGGGTTTTCTAAGTAACTATTCTTACCATATAGGAAGAACTAAGTAATCCTCATAAATTTCATTTCTTTTCTTGTTTTTCTGCACTGCCCAACCCCCTAGTAAAAGCTAAATAACATTGGGGATCACCACCAACATTGTATGGTTCCTAATGTTAAAGGAAATGGTATTAATATTTCACCAATGTGTGTGATGTTGACTGTATGGAGTTTTAGATGTTCTGTTCCAGAATGAGCAAGTTCCCTCCTATTCCTAGATTGCCAAGAGATTTTAACATAAATGGGTAATTTTTCTTCTCTATTAATATGATGAATTAAGTTCATTAGTTTTCTAAAAAGTAAACTAACTTGCATTCCTAGCAGAAACCCAAATTGGTCACGTATTATCTTCTTATACTCTGTTTATATTCGTTAGGACTTTTGCATCTAGGTTCACTGATGAGATTGGCCTGTACTTTTCCATTCTTTTACTTTTCTTTGTCAGATTTTGGCTTTTGGTGCTAATGTCACATTATCCCCATAAACTGAATAGAGTATTGTGCCTTCTTTTTCCATTTTCTAAAAAAAAAAAATTATATATGAAATAAAATTATTTGTGTTCTGATTTGTGGTAGAACTCATTTGCCTGGGACTGGTGGTTTCTTTTTAGGAAAAACATTTTATTGTTGACTGAGTGTCTTTAATAAGTGTAGAATGATTCATGTTTTCTATTTTATCTTGAGTTGGTTTTCAGTAAGGTGCATATTCTAGGAATGCGTCACTCCATGTAACTTTCCACTTAGTTTGCATTCTTTTCTTTAGAATAGCATTTTATTCTCTCTCTACTTCCTGTCTGCATCTGTAGCATCATTCCTACCAGTATCATGACTTCTTTCTTCCTTTTTTAAGATGGAAGTTTATTTACTTTCTCATTTTTTTAAAACCAGCTTCTGATTTGCTAGGTTCTCTCTATTGAATATTCGCTTTCTAGTGTATTCCTGCTTTCTTTTCTCCCTTCTATTTTCTTTGTGCTTTTTTTTCCTACTGTTCTTTCTCTACTTTCTGAATGTGGATGCTTACCTTATTTAGTTTTGGTCTCTTGCTTTTCCCCTAAATGCCTCTCAGTGTACCATGTTAATGATGTCCCATAAGTTATTTGTAATTTTCAAGATGATCACTCAATTGTAAGAGTTTTTAATTTGTTTTGATTATTTTTCCTTGACCCATGTGTTTGATTCCTCCAAATAACTTTTTAAATTTCCATCAGGGCGCCTGGGTGGCTCAGTCGGTTAAGGGTCCGACTTCAGCTCAGGTCATGATCTCGCGGTTCGTGGGTTCAAGCCCTGCGTCGGGCTCTGGGCTGACAGCTCAGAGTCTGGAGTCTGCTTTGGATTCTGTGTCTCCCTCTCTCTCTGCCCCTCCCCTGCTCATGCTCTGTCTGTCTCTCTAAAATAATAAACATTAAATAAATAAATAAATAAATAAATAAATAAATAAATAAATTTCCAGACTATGAGGTTTTTCTAAAAAAATTTTAAGTCTGTTTATTATGAGAGAGAAAAAGAGTGCGTGCATGCTAGCAGGGGAGGGGCAGAGAGTGAGGGAGAAAGGGAATTCCAAGTAGGCTCCAGGCTATCAGCACAGAGCCCAATGTGGGGCTCAAACTCATGAACCGTGAGATCATGAACTGAGCTGAAATCAAGAATCAGACACTCAACTGACTGAGCCACCAAGGCACCCCCAAACTATGAGGTTTTCCTAATTGTCTTTTTGTTATTATTTCAAACTTACTTACATTATGCTCCCAGACTGTGGTCCATATGATGCCAGACCTTTGAAATTTGTTGAGACTTGCCCAAGTCATGGTCATCTTCTCTAAATAGTCCATGGGTGCTTGAAAAGAATATATATATATACATACATATATATATATATGTATATATATATATGTATGTATATATATATGAATTACTAAGTAGAATGTCCTATGCATGTATGATCATTAGATCAAGCCTTGCATTGTGCCATTTAAGTCTTTTGTATCCTTGCACGTTTTTTGACTGCTTGATATATTAGTTACTAAGAGAGGCATTTCAAAATCTACCACAGTAATAGATTTGTCTGTGTCCCCTTGTAATTCTATCAGTTTATGTTTTATATATTTTGAGGCTATGTTATTAGGTACCTATAGGTTTACAATTGTTAAATACTCCTTTTTCAATTTGGCTTTCTGTACTGCATTTTGGATAATTTGTTTACGTCTCTCCTTCATTTCACTAATTTTCTATCAAGTTGTGTTTAATCAGCTGTGTAACATGTCCATCAAGTTTGCAATCTCAAGTATAATTTTTTTTCACTTTTGGGAATTATATTTTATTGTTTGAAATTGGATTGATGATCATATAATAATTGTTCCTTGCTCATAATTTAAATACTCTCTTATTTCTTTATACTTATTAAACATAGTTATTTTTTTGTCTGATAATTCTAATATTTGAGATGTTAAGTGGTCTGACTCTTCTGTTATTTCTCCTGATTCTTGCTCAAGATTATCCAGATTTAGCAGATATTGCTTTAATTTTGTTTTTGTTTTTGTTTACCAATAAAGGTAGTGAGAATTTAGGCTAAAACTCCCAAGAAAGTTTTGTGGGTCTGACTTGAGGTGATAAATTTTTCAGAGGAAATTTTAATACACCCATCTTCAAATACAGTTTATTCCTTTTCATCACGAAAATGTTTCTTCGCTGGCCCCTTCTGCCATAGTGGATTTATTTCTAGGTGACTGTTAGACCGGAAGTATAACCTATGACATCCAAGCTTCATACAAAGGGTTTCTCATATTTCTCTACATTGGTGGGAGCCCTAAAATTCGTATCTGATACCTTGCACCCAGCGCAGTTGTCAAAAAGAGAAGGATTGCCTGGAGTCAGCTGAAACCCTCTGAGCAAAAGGCACCTCCATATTTGCTTACTTCCTTGAATTCTCATTTTTGCATAGCTTTGAGCTTTGCAGATTTCCCTTTTTTTTTTTTTTCGCTGTTTTTAGGAGTTTATAATTTAAGGAACATAGCCCACCATACTCCTGGGAATGGGAGTCAACTTATACCTTTTTAGGTTACACCACCACCAAAGTTTAGTGACACTCTCATGGACAAGTTTCTCAGATCCCTCCTGGCATTTCTGAGCCTTCCAGTAGCTGAAGCCACAGCAGAAACTCATGGCTGAAATCAGTAGTTGCCTGCGACTCTGGTGGGTCTACATTTAACCAATTCCAACAGCTTTGAGCTCTCTTAAAATTACAGATACCTGTCCCTTGTGTATGTGTTTCATTAATCATTTAGTCAATTTATATTTAATTACCCAAAACTATGAACTTCAAGCTCATTTATCCTCCAGGCCAGAAATCAACAGTTCATCTCTCTAGCATTTAGTGCACTGTATGCTTTACCTGTGATCATTAGGGTTTGGAAACCCTATCATTCTAATTAGGGCCTAGTGACCAAGTTATTTAAAGTATAAATCTTACTGTCAATTCAATTACAGAGGCTGAGAAAAACCAAACACGATGAATTTTCACCTGCTTATTACATGGCTCTTTGCAGCAAGGCCACCTACATTTCTTTAGCAGATAAAGGTGAGAAATTAGTCCCATAACTCTTTCTATAACAAAACACTTAATAAGATAAAAATCTGATTAAAATCAAAGTATTTGCCCATAAAATAATACTGGATCGTTTTGAGTGAAGACCCCAATTTAAAGAAGCTGAGTGTTAGCTTACATTTAATAGGCAATTAATGTCCATTAGTAGACATTGGAGTTTTCCCAAGATAAGAACACAAAAATCCCTTGGTAACCCATTTAGGAGCTGATAGGGATTTAGTCATTTGTTCAACATATATCTAATGAGTAGCCGTTATGTGCAAGACACTGTGTTCCAGCATTAGGGATTTGGAAGTGAACAGAACCAGACACAGGTTCATGGACCTCATGGCCTAGAAGGAGAATAAGCAAATTACTGTGTGATTCCAGTCAGGGTAAGTACTGAAAGGGAAAGATACAGTGCTGTGAGACAGAAAGATTTAGGCTATGGGGACCAGGGTGGGGGGGTGACGTTTCAGTTCTCTAAAAGGATGGTGGGAACTGGTCAGACCAAGGCAGACTGGGCAGTGAGAAAGGCAGGAGGAGAAACACATCCCAGAGAAGGCCAGATGTAGGCAAGACTGTTCCTTCCTTATTTCTCTTTCTTCTTCATTTTTCCACTCTCCTCATTTCAGTTTCCATCTTCAACAGTAAAACGTGGTGGTAGTGGTGATAAAGGCAAAGGGAAGAGTATTGAACTATCAGAAGAACCCTGTATTTGGAGCTCCCTAAATACTGGCCCTCAGTGAGAACTTGGGGGCCAGGGGTAAAAGTACCATCTCCTGCAGTGTATTTCACAAGAGCTACCCCAAGCAAGCTTACTTTAGAGATGCAGATTCTAGAACCTCTGGTTAGATTCTGCTCCTTTTATCTCCTCTTTTCCTACTTTTTCTCCTGGTTGTGACTCCATCTGGCTCCTTGGAAGTACCCACGCCCTGGCTTTTTGGGTTACCACCTTTATAGTTCTCCTAATTATAGCTTTGCTTCTTCATTAGCTACACACTCAAGTTCAGCTAAGCATCCAGACCCTCCCTCCTGCCAGCACAAAAATCTGCCTCTCCAAACCTTGCGTATAAAACTCAGACAATCTTAGCAAACCTGCTCCTTTTGCAGATAAGGAAACTTAAGTGACTACTCTTCTGTATTGCCTCTGTCCTCAGTGCTTTTTTTTCTGAAAGGAAATCAGTCATATTTAATTTGGATATCAAGTTATTTCAGCACCATTTGTACAAAGATGTTTCTCCCCTTATTCGGTTGCTTTGTCCCTTTGTTGAGTATCACATGACCATAGAAGTGTGAGTCTATTTCTGGGTTTGCTATTCTCCACTGATCTATTTGTTTATCCTTTATGACAATACCACATAGTAATAATAGCTTATTATAAATTAAGTTTAGAAAGCAGATAATGTACACTCTCCAAATTTGTTCTTTTTCAAAATTGCTCTGTTTTAGGTACTTTGCATTTTCAGGTAAATTTTAGAATCATCTTGTCACTTCTACAAAAATACTGTCTGGGATTTTGATTGGGATTCTGTTGAATCCACAGACGACCCATTTGGGGAGAATTAACATCTCAGTACCAAGTCTCCTAGTTCATGAACATGGTATAACTTGCCATTGGTTTAGTTCTTCTTTAATTTCTCTCAGCAGCAATTTATAGGTTTTCAGTGTAAAACACTTGAACATCTGTCAAATGTATTCCTATTATGTTTTTTGACATGATTATAATAAAAATGTTTATGTTCTAATTATGTGCTGCTTGCATGTTAAAGTACAATTCAGGCTGTCTGAGCAGAAGGGTTCAAAGCACAGCCAGGACAGAAACCCCCTAGGAAATAATTGTTTCTAGAATTTTCTTCTACCCTTTTGATCCCTGTAGCTATGACTGAAAGGTCCTTTTATACCTAACAGAGTCTCTTGTCCTCCTTTCACCTCTACCACAAACTTGGCAGAGAAACTTAGATTTGACTCTTAGTTTTGCCAGCTGTGTAGCCTTTAGCCTTTTATTTCTCATCTCTGCTCATCATTCTGCTCATCTATAGATAAAGATACTAATACCTAACACTCAGGGTTGTAGTGAGGATTAAAGGGGATGCTCTGACAAGTGCCAGGAACCCATCACCAGTAATTCCCTTCTGTTATCCTTCTGTGGGCAACCTAACTGACTTCTGCTCTGCAGAGGGACCGTTACTTTCCAGCTCAGGAAAGTAGAGAGATGCTGTAGTCATTGTGCCCTGTTATTCTTATAGACAAAGTACCAACGACCAAAAAAAAAAAAAAAAAAAAAAAAAGTGAGGCCAAAAATTAAGTGTAATTAGGTAGAATCAGAATATCTCTATCACAAAAATGGGAAGAGGAGTTTCTTGCCCTTTTTCCATTCGTTTTAGGAACCTTATTATATCCCTGACCCATGACGGACTCAATGCTAGGGTTCATGGCCATTAAAAGCCTAAAGCAGCCAATTTTCCCTCCTCAGAGATCCAATTCCAACACTTGTTTGTGGACCCAGAGCTGACAGAGAAGAGGACTTCTCCCTCAGGAGCCCCCACATCTTCCAGGCCTTGGGAAGTATAGGAATGCATCCAAGAATGAGTCTCCAAACACTTGTGAAAGATGGTTTTGGTCTAAACTGAGAGGCAAGAGGAAAAGTTTAAGCAGTGATCACATGTGAAGCATGCCTCAGCTAGTTTGGAAAGGCAGACAACGCTCTGGCACCCAGGTGGCACCAAGGCTGGGACCCAGACAGGGCGACGTAGAGCCCCTTCTCAACAGGAGAGTTTTCCCCATTTGATTGGGTTTTAAGCTTTCATTCTGTATATCAATATGGAAATTTGGGCCTGTGTTTTTTTCCATCTTCTTTCCATGCCTCATGCTTTAAAAAATTATTAGCAGTTAATCTACAGATATGTACTAAGCACTTAGTGTGTGTCAGCCATTGGGCTAGGACCTGGCTGCACAGTGTTGACAAAATGCACATAATTCTCGGCTCGCTGGGGCTTATAGCATTGTGGGAGAATGTGACTATGCTGATATGACCACAGAAATGCATGCATATTTTCAAGCAGTGCCAAGGACTGTACGAAAGAAGTTTACAAAGATGTGAGCGCCTATAGTGGGGATACCTGGTATGGGCTGGAGGTAAGGTAGCCTTCCCTAATGTTTAAGCTAAGATCCAAAGGTTGAGTAAGTGTTGACAAGGCCCCGTGGATGGGCGGTGTGGAAGAGAAGTTCCCAGCTAGAGGGACAGCATATGCAAAGGCCCTGAGATGAGTGGAAACGTGGCCTAAATAAAGAACCTAAAGGCCGGGGTGTTCGGAGCTAACAAAGGGGAGAAGAGGGGGAAGGTGTGAGGATGGAGGGTGGCAAGGGCCTGGACTGGCCTTGGTGAGAAAGTTGAGACCTTTAGCTCAGTAAATATTTACTGAGCACCTTCTCTGTTCAGGCCTGTTCTAGGCGCTGAGAGTTCTCCAGAACAAAAAGCAGAATGCCTGCCTCATGTGCTTCTGTTCCAGGGGAAGCCTTGTCTGATGGCGACTGCAATGGCCCAGGTTCATGGGGAGGGTGGGGAGGTGCGGGGGTGGGTAGGCGATGAGTTTGAGACCCAGCTCATGTATCTTTTGAAGGAAATTTCCCATGGCCCGCAAGGCTCCCTTGACACATATTCTCATGTAACATTTCCTATGCCAGTACACTTCATGGTTTGTAACTATACATTCAGTTGTCCAACTGTTTTCTTAGTTATTCTTATTTCTCTTTTCCCTTGAATAAGGCACTGTGGGCCCTGTGTCCTGGCCCTTGCTGGGTCCCCAGCGCCTGGCACAGTGCCTGGTGCTTACAGGTACTTAGTAAATAACTGCTAGCTGGAAGAATGCATTGGCTGTTGGGAAATGAGGAAGGGATCAAGGATGACTGCCTGGTTCCTGGATTACCATCGGTGGGAGGAGGGTGGCCCCACTGATGGAGTTAGAGAACAGTAGTGAAGTACCATTAGAAGGACGAGTAAAGATGATAGATTTGGTTTTGCGCGTGTTGGGCGTGGGTGCCTTCGCTGTGGTGTCTCAGGTGGGGAGCTGGCCAGAGCTCAGGGGCTCATAAGTGCTTGGATGGTGCCTGGGGCTGGAGGGAGCACACCAACGTTGAATGGTGCAGTGAGGGGAGAACAGGGTGGAGGGTGAGTCTTACGGGTAAAAAAATCAAAGTTCCCCCAAAGAGTCAGAAGCTACTGCAAAATGCTTTTAAATATTTTGAATTCTCGTCGGACAGCAGGAACAAGGGGCCTAAAGAAAGCAAGCTAATTCAGCATCGCCTGGGCTGTGTAAGCTATCCGCCACCATGAGGATTCCTAGGAATCCTACCTGAGGTGTGAATTGCTCTCAGAATCCCCATAAAGGCATCTGAGAACATTCTGCTGTCTGTAATTCAAAGGCAGCACTAGATGGGGAGTACAGGTTTCCCCTGCTATCTGAAAGGAGAGCGTGCCTATGAATCATTGCGTAAGCTGAAATGATGCAAAGCAAAGAAGTAATTAGCATTAACTTACATAGAAAATTTTTTGAGCATTCCCAGAACCCAAAAATTACCTCTTAGGCTTTTCTGATACCTTAGGGCACATCTTGCTAAATGGATGCACAAAATAATTCAAGATAAAGCACAGATGTTCGCTCAGTCCAAAGCTGTGGCGGCTCCCTGTGAAGATGCTGGGGGAGGTTCCTGGGGAAGGACCTTGGCGGGGCCACTCTCGCTGCTTGGATGCTTGGGGTGCGCTGCCCCTGAAATGGCTTGCTGTAAAACAAACACCAAATGCTTTTTCACTTCTTGCCTTTTTTCTTGAGAAGGAAAATCCTCTTTAGATTTCTTTCAGTTAGCAAAAATAGCCACCAAAGTAGGACTTTTGTAAAAACGAAGTGGCATAATGTGAAATTTCAAAGAGCAGGAGATACCTAGGTTTAGGAATTCATTGGTAAGGGAAGAATTGAAGAGGCTTGTCATTTATAGTGGTAGAACTGAGGTTAGAAGATAATTAAGAAAAGAGGATCTAATTTATTCTTTAAAAAAAAGTTGTGCCAAGAACCACAATTGCCCAGTCAGGTAACTTCCAGACGCTTGTCCAAATGAAACCACACAAAGACATGTGCGTTTTCGAGGGCTGTGTGTCCCTCAGGTGATTTGTTCAAGCTGCGGAGTGAGGTTCTCATGCCAACCTCTAAAATGAGATCCCTGGAGAGATGTGTAGGAATGGCCTTCTAAATTCAGAAAGTGTCACAAATTCCAAATAAGCTGAATAACTTTAGAAAGACTTTTTGTCAGCTGTGCCCTACAGATGGAGTCATAGAGCACTGAAACTTTTTCAGTGCTTCTAATCAATGTAGCATATGTCTCAACTTTGGGAAAAATAATACACCATCCAATAGGTAAGCTATATCTTGGCCATTATGTGTTATCAAATAGAAGGAATTTGCTTCTTGCCTTTTATAAATTTCCTATGTATTAAATTATGTCCTTTATTTGTTTAAAGTGACCTTCAGGGAACCAAAACTTGTTGTATAATCTATATAAATAAAGTGTGTGTGTGTGTGTGTGTGTGTGTGTGCGCGCGTGCGCGCGCGCCTGTGTGTCCTAGGTTTATTTATTTAGTATTTCTGTCCCCATCCACTTACAGTTCTATCAACCTGCAACAGAAAGAGAGGGAAGCAAGCCTTCATTCAAGAAAGATTTGAAAGAGAGGTGGAGCCTGGCCGAGGAGGGGTGAAGCAGGATGCAGGGTTGTGAAGGAGCGTGTCTTTTCTAGGAGCAGCAGAATGGGTGTGCCTGAAGCAGGGGTTCATTACTGGGGGCCAGTGGGGAAGTCAGTGGATGATGTGGGAAGTGTAGGAACATGTAGAGCAATGCAGAGTGTGAGATGCTGCAAAGCATGGGGAGGTGTGAGGGTGTGCTCCCGCGTGCGTGTTTCTTGGAGAGGCAGGACTTGCCCTTGCCTTGCTTCCAAGGGCTCACCAAGAAGGGATTGAAAACTGCTTGGGGATCACTCTAAGAACTTACTCAGAATTCTTCCTACTTAAGGCAATAAGAGTCTCTGCCTTCCCTGCGCCCCTGTGGCTAAAAAGAAGAGAAATATAATCTCCATAGCAAAAGCAAATACATAGAATAAAACAAAACCGGAACTTCCTGCTGAATGGTGGAACCAGGCAAGAGGAGCCTCCATTGCTTTTGTATGATGGTGTGTGTCCAGGAAGGGCGTGCACACAAGTGTCCATATTAGCTTCATCTGTAACACCCCCAGACTGGAATGACTGTATAATTTGTACTGTATCCGTCTAATGAAATACATCCGTCTAATGAACTACAGAGGCATGTAGCAGCATGGATGAACAAACATGATGTTGAGCCAAAGAAGCCAGACACAGATGGGCACATACCACATGATCCCATTTATGCAGACTTCCAGAATGGTCAAACTGATCTATAATGAAAATCAGAATGGTGATGGTCCTTGGGGGTAGGAAGGGCGACTGAATGGGAGGGGACACAAGGGAGCCTCCTGGAGCAATTAAAATGTTCTGTATGTTGACTAAGTGGTGGTATTACAGGTATACACATATGTAAACATTCCCTGAGTGTGACACTTAATTTTATTTAATTTGTTTTTAAAAAAATTTATGTTGATTTATTTTTAAGAGAGAGACAGAGCATGAGCAGGGGAGGGTCAGAGAGTGACAGAGACAGAATCTGAAGCAAGCTCCAGGGTGTCAGCACAGAGCCCATCATGGGGCTCGGACTCACAAACCATGAGATCGTGACCTGAGCGGAAGTTGGACGATTAACCGACTGAACCACCCAGGCTCCCCTGTTTAATTGTTTAATTTTTTTTTAATTTTTCTATGTTTATTTATTTTTGAGAGACAGTGTGAGTGGAGGAGGGGCAGAGGGAGAGAGGGAGACACAGAATCGGAAGCAGGCTCCAGGCCCTGAGCTGTCATCACGGAGCCTGATGCGGGACTCAAACCCACAAACTGTGAGATCATGACCTGAGTCGAAGTCGGACGCTTAACCAACTGAGCCACCCAGGTGCCCCTATTTAATTTTTTTAAGTTTATTTATTTTGAGAGAGAGAGAGAGAGAGAGAGAATGCACACCTGGGTGGGGGAGGGGCGGAGAGGGAGAGAGAGGATCCCAGGCAGGCTCGACGCAGGGCTCAAATCTCACAACCAACTGAGAGATCATCACCTGAGCTGAAATCAAGAGTTAGACGCTTTACCAACCGAACCACCCAGGTGCCTTGCACCTTATTATATGCAAGCCATACTGCGCCGAAATAAATTTTAAAAAATTAATTGAAACATTTACCCTGGTGCTACCATTTAGCTGTGTAGCTACTGGCCAGTTGCCAAGAATCTCTGAGCACCATTTTCCTCATCTGAAAAATGGGAATCAATAATATTGGGCCCGTAAGGTTTGCTGAAAGATTAGAGAAAGGGTGACTTGTGACTCTCACAGTGTCTGTCACACAGTAGGAGGCGCCTTGTGAGAACTTAAATTCTTCTATGTGATGGTCTGCAGTCCAAAGCCCCAGGCTCAGGTAGCTCCCACTTGGATGGCACAAATTGCCATGCTGCACCCCCGCGGGAGTGCCACCAGGTGGCATTTCCCATGACAAGAACATCGCTTCTAATCGCACTCACAAAAATATTCCAACTCCCCCTTTCATTGCAGTAGAGGATTTCCTAAGCAGGGGTGGAGAAAATTAGAAACCTCTAAATAAGGCTTGTGGGTGGTACTTGTGGGAAGCGAAAACCGAATAAACTCACTGGCTACTGTTGAGGAGAAAAGAAAAGTCATTCTTTGAGAATAATGCTAAAATGTGATCCTGAAAAATAACCACACAACTTGGAAAACCAAATACGTTCAGATCCAAGCCAAGATGCATCATAATTAAACTTTTAAAAGCTAAAGAGAAAGAAAAAAATTTTCAAAAGCATCCCTATAGACTAACGCATTTCTTATAGAGGAAGATCTACTCGGGTGACGGCAGATTTCTCCTCGGAAGCCATGGCCGCCAGGAGGAAATGGCACAACATTTTTCAAGTGCTGAGAGAGGCAAGCCCTGTCAACCGTATGTTCTAGGTGTGAGGAAACTCTTCTCCAGGAATGAAAGAGAAATCAAGAGAGTCTCAGATAAAGGAAAATTAGAAAAGAATTTGTAGTTGGCAGACACGTCCTTAACGACTGGCTGTAGGAAGCTTTTCAAACAGGAGATAAATGATCAGAGAAGGAATCCTAGAGCATTAGGAAAACAGAAGCAGCCATGGATAAAGCAGAACTATGGGTACACCCAATGGACTATCTTTATAAATCACATGTTGGGGTGGGGGGTGCCTGACAGGCTCAGTCTGTAGAGCGTATGACTCTTGATCTCAGGGTCATGAGTTCAAGCCCCATGTTGGGCATGGAGCCTACTTACAAAAAAAAAAAAAAAATCAATTGATCAATCGTATATGAGGATAAGAACAAAAATGATAATACCATCTGATATTCAAGACAATGATATTTAAAAGTGGGAAAGGAGGGGCGCCTAGATGGCTCAGTCGATTAGGCATCAACTTTGGCTCAGGTCATGTTCTCAGGGTTCATGAGTTTGAACCCCGTGTTGGGCTCTGTGCTGACAGCTCAGAGCCTGGATCCTCCTTCGAATTCTGTCTCCCTCTCTCGCTGCCCCTCCCCCAATCACGCTCTGTCTCTCAAAAAAAAAAAACAAAAATTAAAAGTGGGAAAGGCAAGGGGGCCTAAATGTAATTAAGGTTTCCACACCTCTCTTGAAGTGGGAACATGTTCATCCCAGTACACTGTGATCAGGAACATATATATGTTGTGTTGCCCAGAGTAATCACTACAAAAGCTATACAAAGAGATATACTCGAAAACCCCATGAATAATTCAAGATAGAACCCTAAAAGTAGCACACAAAAAGGCAGGAAAGGAAAAAAACAAAGGAACGAAACCCAAAAGAAACAATTTCAGAAGGAATTGCCAAAGTGTGGGCAAAATCAGGGGAAATTCTCCTACTGGGTGTTTGGAAAGTTCTGCATCTTCCCAGGTGAGCCCCAGTATAGACCCCAGGACAATGACTTACTGTGTGAAAGGTCCACTCACACTAGGGTGTCCCACAAGGACACGGGAGGAATGGAAGTGGTCCCCTAAGTGACCTGAGCTACTCTTACCTTAGCCGCCATCTTAAAACAAAGTCAAGAACTTCCTTCTTACTGTGTGGACTCTTCCTTCCAAAGGATGAGAAAACTTTGTGGCGCTAGGGATGCCCACAGAATAAGGGTCCTGCTCACAGGGGCTGGGATGGGAGGCTGGGCCCACCGAGAGGGTCACCAACGTGGGGCCGGCTGTTCTCGGGGCCAGGTGCCAGGACATGGTGGTGTGAATTGGCTTCCCCGGCCGTTCAGAGGCCTATCCCCTGCCTTCCACTCAGGACCCCTGGCGTTGTGGAATGCTGGCCCCGCCATGAGATACACTGGCCTAAACCCTGGCTCGGCCCCTACTAGCTCTCTGTCCCCCAGTCCACCATCCATCAGGCAGAACTGATGCTGGTTTGGGGAAGTGCTGGGAGTAATAACCAAGAGAGCCCAGTTCCTACTGCAGTGGACCTTCAGTGAATGTGTATGTGGCCAGGATCAGAGAGGCCGCCTGAACGGCTATGGCTCCTGGGAGCCTCAACCCAGAAGGAAGAACGGAGCAGCAAATGAATTTCAGGGTGGGCACTGAGGCTGGTTGACGTTCAGAGCTCTAGGATGGGGACAGGGAAGCCATCCCCATGCCCTGAGCCCGGGATGAAAACTGAGGACGGTCAGGGAATTCATAAAGTGCCACAAGGCATTATCAGTGAACTCCCCTCGTGCCGTTGCTACACAGAAGACAATAAAACCATGGCCACTGGTGTCGGACATATGCAGAGGCATGGTTGTCCCTCCAGAGGGAGGCCCCAAGAAGGAAGCAGGGCAGGTGACCCAGTGTGACCATGACAGTGAGGCGATAGGGCTGAGACAGCTTGGGTTCTGGTGCTGGCCCTGCCTGCCCTCGGGCAAGGCTCCAAAGCTTAATGTCCTCCTTGGTCAGATGAATGTAACAATAGTCCTGGCCTCACAGCACTATGGATGAGGTTCAACGAGAAGTACACGCCAGAGCTCAGCCTAGCAGTGAGTTGGCCCATAGTGAGCACCAACAGATGTTAGCTATTATTACCATCGTTATTGTTGCCATCAGTGGGTGGTAAGCCAGGCAAGTAGGTCGAGGGAACCGAGAGTACGTACTGAAAGTTCACTTCAAGAAGGGAGAGTATTAAATTATGGAGATAGGCCAAATGTCCATCCGCTGATGAATGGATAAAGAAGATGTGGTACACACACACACACACACACACACACACACACACACACACACACTGGAATATTACTCAGCCATAAAAAAGAATGAAATCTTGCCATTTGCAATGGCGTGGATGGAGCTAGAGAGTATTATGCAAAGTGAAATAAGTCAGTCAGAGAAGGACAATTACCATGTGATTTCACTCATATGTAGAATTTAAGAAACAAAACAAAGGATTATAGGGGGAAAAAAGAGGAAAACCAAGAAACAGTCTCTTAACAAACTGTTAACAAACTGATGGTTCCCAGAGGGGAGGGGGTGGGAAGATGGGGGAAATAGATGATGGGGATTAAGGAGCACACTTGTGATGAGCACTGGGTGTTGCATGGAATTGTTGAATCACTACGTTGTGCACCTGAAACTAACATTACTCTGTATGTTAACTAAGCGGAATTTAAATACAAAATTTCTTAAAAAGAAGGGAGGGTACGATGAGGCACAAGGGTTTGGTCGTTAAGAGGCAGGTGGGGAAGGAAGGGGGACCAAGGCCAGATGTTGGAACTAATCAGTGTTTACTAGTTTCCAGCCTTAGAATTTTTTACTCCAGTGGTTCAGATGGCCATAGCTGTTGATAAACGGTGTGTTCATTCAGTCAGAACTGGCTCGGAACCTGGAGCATGACTGGGACGCAGGCTGAAGCCCACCAGTCAACCCAGCTGATAGCTGTAGGGCGGGGTGGCGCTCAGATACCTGAAAATCAGAAATTGTTACCCTCCTATAGCCTGAATGTTCGCCAGTTTCCTCTCTCCTCTTTCTTTCTCTTTCTTTCTTTATTTCTCTTTCTCTTTCTTTCTTTCTTTTCTTTCTTTCTTTCTTTCTCTCATTCACTCATTCATATCTAGGCACCATGCACAAGCTGGAGACACAGCCCCAAATAGGATGAGGTTCCTGCCCACCAGGAACTGAGTCCAGTATGGAGACTAGGGGAGATAGGAAGGCCCCATCTGTGACCCCACAGAATTCAAGACCATGCTGGGAGAGCACCCAGAGGCAGTGCACAGGTCCTGAGAGGGACGCATCTGGAGGCAGGAACACAGGCCACGGCAGTCACCGATGGCTGGGATGGGAGCCTGGACTCAGCGGTGGCCGTGGGTGTGGTAAGGCACAGATAGCTTTGAGAGAGATCTAGGCATGTGGACGGTGGGAGCAAAGAGTAGGGGTCAAAAGTAATTCTGGGGTTTCAGCTCGGCCCCTGGATGGATGCTGGTGTCATTTCCAGGGAGACAATGCAGGAGGAAGAGAGGCTCGCATGGAGGGTGATACGTGAGTGTGGGGCTGTCGTCCCCCCAGTGTAGATGCCCGATACAGGGACCTAGGGAGAGGGATGGCCATCAGCAGCCTGAACCCAAAACTGGACTCTGGGTCATTAAGAAGAATACAGCCACGTCTGATTTGGCACTTAAATTTCAAAGTAATGTGCTTGCATTATGTTATTTTCACATCTCAGCCATCCATGGGGTATGTGGAGCCAACATTCTGGTTTTGTGACTGAAGAAATTGATGCTTGTAGAGATGGTGAAAACATGGTCTCTTTTAATTGATAGCCTTCAAAAATCATCTTTGGCATTAGTAGCTTTCCACATAGTTTAAAAAAATAATTAGTATCGGGGCACCTGGGTGGCTAAGTCGGTTAAGCATCCGACTTTGGTTCAGGCCGTGATCTCACAGTTCATGGGTTCAAGCCCCACATCGGGCTCTGTGCTGACAGCTCGGAGCCTGGAGCCCGCTTCGGATTCTGTGTCTCCCTCTCTCTCTGCCCCTCCCCCCACTCACGCTCTGTCTCTCTCAAAAATAAAATAAACATTAAAAAATTATTATTGAAGTGTAGTTGACCTACAACATTATATTCGTGTCAGGTGTACAACATCATGATTCAGCAATTCTAAACATTATGTAGTGCTCACCACGGTAAACGTAGCCACTATCTGTCATCGTACAGCGTTATTACAATATTATTGACTATGTTCTCTGTGCTCTATTTCTCTGTGACTCCATGGAGGTTTTTAAGACTCTGAGATGCCCTCCTGGCATCTTAGATCGGGATGCATTCACGCTGCAGGAAAACTTGGGTCGTAGATTTAGTTAGAGCATGCCAAGATGCAGGCAGTGATCTTTAGACTTGTCTGTGGCTCAAAAACATCAACTCAAACGAGAGCCAGTAACAAACAAACAAAGCTGAAAGCAGAATTTTTTTCTGAGGTTTTGGAGGTTTCACAGAGCTGGAGGTTTTGAGGTTTCATAGAGCTTTTGTACGTTAGTTCTGACGGAGATGTCTCTCTCTGTGGGACATTTCTGGGCTTATTGTCTTGCGATGGCCTTGGCAATGGATTGTTTGTGCAGAATTGCATTTGCTTCCCTCAAACCGCTTTCTACAGATTTTTCTTTTCTTCTCTCAAATTCTACACAGGATCTTCACACCAAGGTATCTGTAAATGTATAAGAGCCTGTGAATCTATTTCTGTGGGACAAGGCCAAGGAAATAGATGTCTATACTGTGCACACCTCTGATCGTAATATAAAAGTGCTTCTCTCCATGCTTTCGTTTTCGACCTTGGGAAAATCGTTCTCGGGAGCTTAATAATAAGTTCCTAGTGGGTGTTGTGAGACCTGAAAAACACTCCATGAATAATTGCTGCATTCACAGTTGCATCCAGAAAAATCAACACATTTGGTTTTGTTTCTACTTGGACTTTCTTTTTCTTGCTTGGTGAGCTTTAATACCTTGTACAAAATCCCTGACCTTTCTGGGCGCCCCTCCTCCCCCCACCGTGACACATTCCTCAAGAGCACCCAGGGGGCGGCCCTGGGAGCCAGACTGGGGCTCGGCACTGACATCTGCTGATGTCGTGGAGGGCGGTGATTGTGTACAGGTGGCATCGTGCATGTGGACGTGGGGGTCAGTGTAACTCCCCAAGACAGCTGCAAAGGCGGGGGGAGGGGCAGCAGAGGGGTTTACCTTTGCTAGGAGCCTAAAGCCCCCAGAGAGAGCCCTCTCTCCTTGGTGACCAGCCCAACTTTCTGCTGAAGGAAGGTTTCCTCTCCAAAAGCAAGTCAACTGTGTTACAGGCTGTGGTCTCACTTCGGGGAAGGACAACCGAACTCAGCTGACCAACTTCATTCATTTTTAACTCATTATCGTTCAAACCTGCTGGAATACGCACTTCTCTGCCCAGAGCCATTTCAGAACAAAAGGCCCAAAGGGGACGTCTCATGTGGCCCGAATATCTGTTCTTTCTTTCCCCAGCGGTAGTGTCCCACTTCTCCTTGGCATGTTTCCTGTGTGGGTGTCTGCCAGGGACACACAGTGTTGAGCTGTGTTCTAGATTGCTGGGGCCGTGGCGCCTTCAGGAGTGCCGCGTCCGAGCTCTGTCCTCAGGTACTCGTGCGGAGCTGAGGTGGGCGTTCAGGAAGGAGCCAAGAAGATTCCTTTTCTTCCTTTTAAGCGTGGGTTCTCAGGTGTAAATTACAGGAAGCCAGGGACAGGAGCCCGTGATTAATCCCCTCCTCCCCTCCCCTGTGCCTGTCACTACACCTGCCCAGCACACTGTGGGTTCTCAGTAGGGGGTTGGGAATCCCATTCACTTACTTCAGCCAAGCCTATGTGGATCCCCAGTGACAGAAAACCCAACTCAAGCTGGCTTAAAGAAAAGGGAATGTATTAGCTTGTGTCATCAAAGAGGTTCAAGGCTACTGGCCTGGCTTCCGGCACTGCTGCATTTAGGGTTCAAACTCCCTTCGGGACTCACAGTGTCTCACAATGTCAAGGTGACAGCCCAGCTCTACACTCCCTTCTCTCAGACACACGCCCCAGTGCTCTCAGGGCAGGACGAGTCCCAGGCGTGGCTCACATTGGCCTGCCTCGGGGTCACCTGCCCCTCCCCGATGCAGTCGCCGTAGTTCAGAGGGGCCAGACCCACCATCACTGCTGAGAGTGAGAGCTGGGAGTGGGGAGAGGCCGGTCCCCGAGTATTTGGAGTACTGTTTCACTAGGAAGAGGAGGGATGGATACCAGGCCCTGAAAACGAGATTTCCCAACCTGACCTCACACCTCCTCCAAACTTGACTAGTGCGGCCCTGTTTCTGTCGTTGCAAGGCTAGGGCCTGACTTCCGGTTCCTCCCGTCCCTTCCGGGAAGGCTCTGTCAGGCCCCTGTCTGTGAACAGCTCCTGGCGTCCCCCTCTTGGGGCGGAGAGGGTGGGTCAGCTTCCAGCTGCTGCTCCGAGAAACCCGCAGGGTGGGACCGGCAGCCTCCCCAGGGAGGACCAATGCATCCGGCTTAGAGCCAGGCCGACTTCCGCAGACCCAGACCGGAAATGGGGCCCTGGCCAGAGAGCAGGACCCTGGAGGGGCCTCCCCGTCCCCTGCCTGCAGACGTGGAGAAGGCAGCCTCGCTGGAGAGCCAGGCAGAGGAGAGAATTCCCCAAACCCCCTGCCTGTGCTTCCTCAAGGAGCTCGGAAGTTCTCTGAGAAATGTGTAGGCAGGGGCGGTGTGTGTTACTCCAGTCACTGGTTATAGCTGCCATGCACCACGCTTGGTGCTCCCAGACACAGACACGCACTCGCGCGCGCACACACACACACACACACACAGACGTGTACTCGCACATACACGCCGCATACAAACACATAGACATGGACTCACGGTATACACACACTCACAAACATAGGCATCTGCTCACAGGTACACACACCCCCCAGGTACCCTCTCTGCCTCTGCTCTGTCTTGCTCTCTCTCCCTCTCCCCATTCCCTTTTTCCCTCACATACTCAGAATGCTGTCACCCAATGTCTTCCTCGAATACTCCACACCCTCTCCTCCCTCTCCTCCCTCCTCCCCTTCTCCACCTCTCCCTCCTCCCTCTCCCACTTGCCCTCTTCTCCTTCCCTTCCCCATCCTTTCCTTCTCACAGGCCCCTAACATGGATAGTGCCTGTCTCTCTGCTTCTCTCCCACGCACACACCCCCTTTCGCTCGTATACGCCCAAGGCGTACAACGTAACACCTCCCCACTCTTCCCCTTTCCCTAGACCCTGACACACACACTCCAACCCTGAGCCCTCGGATCATGAGCACTGATCCTTCAAAGGTTGGCCTCCCTGGGTTTTCTCAGGTTTTCCTTCTCTGGATACTCCCCAAATGGCAGCCAAACCCTAAGCTTATGTTCCAGCTTCAGAAACTGGACCCGTGCTCACACGGAGTACCTCAGATAAGAAAACCATGGTCAGAGAAGGGAAGTGACCCGAGCGAGGTCACAGAGTGGCAGAGATGGGCATGGGGCCCATCTCTCCGGCCCCCAGGCTGCTATTCCCTACATGTCTCTTCTGATTTCAGGTACACCCCCCTGTCCTACATGCTCACTGCATAGTAAGGGACACACTGTGAAGTGGAGGCCAAATCTAGTATAGTACCAAGATGTATTGATATATCAGTGCAGAGATCTCTGTATGCAAACGATTTCGAGGCCTTAAGTCCAACTCCCTTCTGACAAAACCCCCAACTAAATAACCAAAGAGGGGCGCCTGGGTGGCTCAGTCGGTTAAGCGTCCGACTTGAGCTCAGGTCACGATCTCACAGTTCGTGGGTTCAAGCCCCCTGTCAGGCTCTGTGCTGACATTTCAGAGCCTGGAGCCTGCATCGGATTCTGTGTCTCCCTCTCTCTGTGTCCCTTCCCTGCTCTCTCTCTGTCTCTCTCTCTCTCTCTCAAAAGTAAGCATTTTTTAAAAAGTTAGAGATGGAAGGAGCCAAATCATAAGTGACTCTCAAAAACTGAGAATAAACTGAGGGTTGAGGAGGGGTGGGAGGGAGGGGAAAGTGGGTGATGGGCACTGAGGAGGGCACCTGTTAGGATGAGCACTGGGTGTTGTAGGGAAACCAATGTGACAATAAATTTCATTTTAAAAAAGTAAACATTTAAAAAGATTTCTTAAACACTCTCCTTAAAATAAATAAATGACCAAAGAAATCAAAGATCACTTTTTTAAAAATATTTTTTAGGGGCGCCTGGGTGGCGCAGTCGGTTAAGCGTCCAACTTCAACCAGGTCACGATCTCACGGTCCGTGAGTTCGAGCCCTGCGTCGGGCTCTGGGCTGATGGCTCAGAGCCTGGAGCCTGTTTCCGATTCTGTGTCTCCCTCTCTCTCTGCCCCTCGCCTGTCCATGCTCTGTCTCTCTCTGTCCCAAAAATAAATAAACGTTGAAAAAAAAAATATTTTTTCATGTCCATTTTTGAGAGCGTGAGTGGGAGAGGGGCACAGAAAGAGGGAGACACAGAATCGGAAGCAGGCTCCAGGCTCTGAGCCGTCAGCACAGAGCCCGACGCGGGGCTCGAACTCACGGACCGCGAGATCATGACCTGAGCCGAAGAGGGACACTTAACCGACCGAGCCACCCGGGTGCCCCGAGATCACTTTTAACAGGCCTGCTCTAGCTCCGGCCACAGGGGTGGCCATCCCCGGCCAGTTCTGAATGATCCATGCCACGGATGGCATAGAGCAGCGCAGGACCAGCTCCAGGTGGGTCCCTCCCAGAGCAGTGGGGCAGGGGGCATAAACAAGGATGAAGCGACGCCTTTGAAATGACGAAAGCTTTTATTGCCAGGCAAAATGACAACTGTAAGAAAACTCTGGGCGCTCCTGAGATCGAGCATCTGTGCCGCCTGGCAGAGCCCCGGTTTACTGTTTGGGTGAAGCAAAAAGCACCCACCCCCCACCCCACCCCCCGCCGTCTTCCTCTCTCCTTGCTTTCTACGTCAACGTGCCTTGGTACCAGAGGCCCTGCCAGGCCCAGCAGTCAGGGAAAAAAGGCCCATCTGTTGCCACGGAGGCTTTCAGCTTCTTCAGAGGCTGGGCCTTGAATCGCTGCCGTCGCAAATAGATCCCACAACCAACAACAACCAGCTTGTGTAGCTGGGAGATTACCTGTCGGTCTCGTAGCCAACACTGAGAGCTTGTTCTGTACTGTTCCGGCACTCAGTCACCCTGACGACGACTCCATGAAGCAGGTATACTGCGTCCGTTTTAGCAACGTGGAGACTGAGGACAGAGGTCAAGAACTTGCTCACGGTCTCACCGCCGGGAAGTGGAGGAGCCAGGTGCACGGCCGGGCAGACCGGCTCCATGGCGGCCATTCTTACCCTCCACGCTGTGATGCTCTCAAGAACTCAAAAATGCAGGTTTTCCGAAGAATGGGGTCGCAGGTCCTTGGTTGAATCCTGGCCAGTGGTTTCAGTACACTCTAAAACAGCGTATTCAATTTTTCAAGGCTTCTCTTGAGAGACGTTTTTGGCCACATACAGATGGAGTAGATCTTTCTGTGCAAAGCCCTGAAGTCCACCATGGTGGTTAATGCTAAAATAAAATCCCTCCCCGCCCCCCCCCCCCACACCACCTACACACACAAGATCTTTGGCCAGGCTCCCACTCCGGAGGTGGGGACTGGTAACGTGCACCCTTTCCATCCCTGAAGGAAGTGTGTCCCACAGTGCAGTTTTTGGAACTCAGAGCCCCCTGAGTTTCTCTGTAGGCAGAAATCCACAAGGTCTGGGGGTTGCCACAGAACCCAGTTGGCGGTCCCTTCTGCTCAAACAGCGTGGACACTGGAAAGGGATTTGTGACCTTCTCTTGACGACACGGAAGACAGAGGTGGTGCAGAACTTGCAGAAGAAGAAGGAGCTCAGTGACTGAACGAGAAAGGAAGTACTACTGGGGGAATTAGCTAGAAGATGGTTAGCGCATCCTGGTAGCCCTCTTCCGCTCTCATCTTGCGGAGCAACCGCGGAAACCGATCCTTTGTAAGTCAGAGTTACTGGCACCTTCAGATGATTTGCATTTGGCCCCCTCGGAGACTTTCAACTTCTTTTCAAGTCAGACAATAACAGCAGCCTTTTCTTGAGATTTACATGTGAACGGAAGTACATTAAGTTCACGTGTGATTTGCAGAATTTAAATTTGTTTCCATTTGTGTAAGAAATAGCTGTTGATTTATGCATGAAAATGAGCGGGTGAGGCACGTGCCTTTGCAAAGTTTGTGTTTATGTCCTGGCGTGTGTGAAGAGAACCCGTGTCTAATGCAATACAGTCCGTAAAAGTGTCAGCAGGATTGTGCACCTGCGCATTTGTCCAGAGGAGAGGGACCCATCGGCAGAGGGTTGGCAGTGGGCAAAAAAGAACCAGCTCCTTCCTTTCCACCTTACCACCCCGGGTTTATCTATAGGTCCTTTTCCAAGTAAGCACTGCGTACAGAGGTGGGTGGACTCTGGTTGACAGAGTGACCTAGCTTTTCATGAATATTCTGAGTCATGCACACATACTCACAGACTGGAGCTGTAGGATCACTTGCACAATATTCTGCCTACCACTCCATAGTAAAAGGGTGTGCACGCTCTTCAAAATCTTGCCTAGGTGCTTTAGAGAGAAGCTTTTCCCAGTTCTTTCCTATCAGATGTTCTGCTCCTGGGAGGGAAGGCGAGGAGTGCCCGAGGGAGCGCGCACGCAGGAATTGTGGGTCAAGATGTCACATTGTATTTAGCACCAGAATGAGATCTTATCTGAAGAATCTATGCTGGTTTTGGACAGAGAGCAGACTGGCCCAGCCGAGACCTGCTACTTGGAATTGCACTGGGCCACTTGGCAGCTTTTTTTCTTCTTTTAAGAACCTTTTAGTTTCTGGCGACCACTTGGATTCATCCCGCTTACCTAGAAGGGAGGATTCGCAGCAGAGTGGGAGGGACATTGCAGGAACAGCTTTGCAGTACGTGCTGGGGTTACCAGGAAACGTTCTGCGATAGCACCTTCATAGTTGGTGTGATCGGAGGAAAACATTTTTCTGTGTTTGTAATAGTACTTACGCCCAAGCACTGAAACATGCAAGGTATAGTAACTGGGTGTACTACAAGCGTGATCTCTTTTGATCCTTTCAGCAGGGTGGGGGGCAGGAATGAGGGGACACTGTACGAACGAGGGGACATTTCCTCCATGAAGTTTTCTTAGGCGGGCGGCTTTAAAGGAAATGCAGCCCCTCTCCCTCCCTTTCCCACGCACACGGATGGGTTTTTCTCAGCCCGGTTGTCTGGGATTTCCCAGCTCCCCGTCACCTCCCTTCTGGAGCGGGTAATAGAAACAGGCGATGTCACCTTTCCCGGATTGCCGTCTGCCCCAAGTTCTGTGTCTTCCTAAGAAGGATTCCTGGCTCATGTTCTGGCTCAGGGCTTCTGTGGGCATAAGGACACAGAGTGAAGATGTGAGGACTCCATTCCCTGTGTCCTGGCATTTAACTCTCTCTCAAGACACTTGAACTAGGTCTGGGTAGAAGAACTTGGCAGAAAAAAAAAACAAAACCAAACCACTGTTTCCGGCCATTTGAATAATTAAGTGATGTTGACTTGTCCTTTATTTCACAGCTTACTGTTATTATTTACTATAATCCTTCATTTTAGGCTGCCTGGTTGTCGTGATTGATGTTTTCCAAGAGAACTGGGTCTTTTTTTTTTTTTTTATGTTTATTTCTGAAAGAGTGAGAGAGAGAGAGACAGAGCATGAGTGGGGGAAGGGGCAGAGAGAGAGGGAGACACAGAATCTGAAGCAGACTCCAGGCTCTGAGCTGTCAGCACAGAGCCCAACATGGGGCTTGAACTCACGAGCCGTAAGATCATGACATGAGCCGAAGTCGGCCACTCAACTGACTGAGTTATCCAGGTGCCCCCTCCAAATTTTAAACAGCTTGCTTACATTGCTTTTATGTTTTTTAATCTCTTCACTTTCTATTGTAAAAAGGATTTATTCTCTTACAGCTCCAAGTTCCCAGCACACACACATGCCCCTTTCCTCTCTTCTTTCAGTTATTTATGACATAGTCTCTGTTACATCAGTTTCAGTGTTTTACTATTGTGACTATAAAAAACAGCCTTTCAGGGTTGCTACTGAGTGGTCCAAAGTCTTTCTGATGTTTGATCCTTTTTATGTGGCTCGCCCCTCCCTCACCCCCAAAAAGTTGATAGGATCTTCTCTGGTCTCAGTGATTTCACAGTGATGTGTTTTCGCTTGGGTCTTTTTTTCGTCTATCTTACTGGGCTCCTAGAGACCATTCCACTTGAGAAGCTCAGTTCTTTCAGGCTTGGGAAATTTTCTTGAATTATTTCTTGGATCATTTTGGTTCTTAATATCTTCTTTTTTTCCTTCTGGAGCACAGATATGGGATCGCACAGATTAATTTTCCAGTTTTCTTTTTCTCCTGAATTCTGTCTCTCCTTTTGTTCTTTCTGGAAGGTATCCTCAACTTCATCTTCCATTCTATCTACTAAGGTTTAAATGTCCAGAATAATTGTGTTTAATTTCTGTTGTTTTTGTTTCTCTGTTCCTTTTGGAGTATAATGTTGTTCCTTCATATCTGCAGTGTATTCCATTATTGATGTTCTGAAGCTTTCTTCTCCTTTGAATTTCTTTATTCTGTTTGTTTTTGGTGTATATCTTTAATGACAGACACTTTGATCAAGCAGGAGATGACCCAGGACTGTGAAGTTCATCTGAAGAGCAGTGGGGCTGAGTGGGGCTTGTTGGCTGGTGGACTTTCTCCTAGAATGATCTGACTGGACCGTTTTAGTGGAGGAACTGTCGGGAGGTTTTTTCCTTTGAAGATGGTCCATTTCTTCAGAGAAGAATGTTCCAGTCTCTAACTGGGGATGTAAGTCTGAGAGTTAGTTAAGGGAGCCCAGGGCAGAGAGGGGCCAAGGCCAGACCCAGCATTAAGCAGGGGGGCTTTCACTTGATTCTCCTGTTAGTAAACCCTAACCCTAACCCTAACCCTAACCCTAACCCTGCCCTTGATGTGCTTGGAGCCCTGGTCTCAGATACCTGTATGAGCCTTTCTAGCACTAAACCTTGAGTCTTCTGCTGAAACGGATGAGGGCAGTTACCTGGACGAAACAGAGCGTAAAAGGGTACCTGAGGGCCTAACCGCTTTCTATACCTGTATTCCCACTTCCAGAGGTAACTGATGCTTGTGATTCCAGAGCCTTGCTGGGGTTCTGATGTCTCACTCAGGCTTCCCTACTGCAGCATCAGGGTCCACTGAGTCATTTACTTACAGGTGCTGAGTCATTTACTTATGCTTCATCTGCTTTCCAGGTTCCCAGATGTCATTGCTGTGGCGTCTGCATGTTATTTGTGTTTTCCTAGGGTTTGGGAAAGAGCAGGGGTAAAGTCATGGGTTTAATTGACCTTGTTCAGCTAGAAGCCTGATCTTTGACTCCTGCTCCCATTGATGGAATTGAGGCTACATGAGGACCCATCTGGGAACATGAAACACCAGTCTCGGGCCATGGCAGTGGCACAAAGTGTGATTCCTCTCTGGCAGCCAGAGGGTGGCCCCTGAATCTCATAGTTGGGCACGACCACCCTAGAGGAGGGCAGTGCTAGGGGAGGAATGACCCACATTAGGAAATTCAGTGTGGGGCCACCAGGTGGCTCAGTTGGTTGAGCATCTGACTCTTGGTTTCGGCTCAGGTCATGATCTCATGGTTCGTGAGTTCAAGCCCTGCATCGGGCTCTGCACTGACCGCGTGGAGCCTGCTTGGGATTCTCTCTCCCTCTTTCTCTGTCCTCTCTCTCTCTCTGTCTCTGTCTCTCTCTCTCAAAATAAATAAACTTTTAACAAATCTTAAATAAATAAAAAGAAGAAAAGTTTCTTAAAAGAATTTCAGTTAATCTCACAAGCTAGGAGGCAGCTACGTGCACTTCTGTATGTAAAACTCCTGTGTAGAAAAAGCAGAGGTCTGGAAAAACAGTACCTACCCTTGCCACTGGCACAGCACTCAGATATTTCTAATCCGTTTCACTTTTTTTTTTTTTAATGATCCTGTCGACTCACTAATGGGTCACAACCAGAAGTCCGAAAAGCACTAGTGACCGGAGGCCACACTGGCAGCATTATCACCACGATTGTCATCGTTTTGCTTCAGACTCTGCAGAGCTCTCTATCTATCTATCACACTCATGCCATCCTGTATCCCCCACGCAGCATGTCCACACGGTGGGGGGTGCCCCCCCCACAGCGGCAACTCCGGCACGCTTTCTGCCCCCCCATCTGTAGCCCTTTCCTGACAGTGGTTTCCCTGCCTGAGCACCCACGCCCCCCAGCTTGCGCCCGTGAGCTCCACGCACCCCGGGAGACCCAGGCAAGAAGGCCAAGCGCCTGCGAGGCTTCCCCTAATGTGCACGCAGAATCCCAGGTATCGTGGGGTCAGAATGCACATGCGTGTTTTCCATTTGTATCACAAAGCTGAACTATGGCCAGAGAAGAGCACAGAACATAGAAAATTAGGGAAGCACCAAGGAGGGAGGGCACTGTCCAGTGTATCCCACTGCCTGGAGACAATGGCCATAAAGACTCTGGCTTCCATCCTTCCCACTCGCCCTCAGTCATGTATTGCTCGGGGGGGGGGGGGGTTCCTGCTTTGTTTTGCTTTGATATAAAAGTAGGTTAGTCGTGTAGGAATTACCTAGTAACAAATGTCAACTACTTTTATGTGAAAAAATACTCTTCTAGCATACAATGCTTATAGTATACCCTCCTAAAGATATGCTGTAATCTATTAAGCAATTTTCTACTGTTCGGTATTTAAGTATCTCTTTGACGTATCATGAAGAACTACCTTGTCCACATCATTGTACAGAAGTCTAAATCCTGTAAGTACAGCACTTTGACTGGATTCTACATACACGCTTCCAAGTCCTCCAGAAAGAACAAACCAGTTCAAAGTCCCACGTGTGGTGAGAATGCCTTTTGAACTACAGGCTGGCCTCTTCTAGTGATTACCATTTTTTTAAATTTCTCCGCTAATTTTAAATTTTAGTAGGGTACCATGCATCAGTCATTTCCTTTACAATTCCTACCTTAGGGTCATGCTTAAAAAGGACTTCCAGAGGGGCGCCTGGGTGTCTCAGTTCGTTGAACATTCGACTCTTGATTTGGGCTCGGGTCATGATGGAGGGTCACGGGATCAAGCCGCACATCAGGCTCCATATTCAGCATGGAGCTTGTCTCTCTCTCTGCCCCTTGCCCTTCTTCTCTGCTCACATGCTCTCTCTCTCTCTGTCTCTGTCTGAAAAAAAGGGAAGAGGGGACACCTGGGTGGCTCAGTCGGTTGAGTGGTGAACTTCAGCTCAGGTCATGAGCTGGCCACCCCAGCTAAAATGCTAATCCCCATTTTCACATGGAAAAATGGACAGAAGTAGAATTCTGTCCATCTTTGACACATAAACTTTTAGAGGGATAGGCAAAGTAATTTGATGCCTTCTCATAAAGCTATTAATAATGCTTACCTTTAAAATCATTCATGGTGGGGGCACCTGGGTAGTTCAGTCGGTGTCCAACTTCGGCTCCAGTCATGATCTCATGGTTCATGGGTTCGAGCCCTGTGTCAGGGTCCCTGCTGACAGCTCAGAGACTGGAGCCTGCTTTGTTCAGATTCTGTGTCTCCCTCCCTCTGTCCTTCCCCCGCCCCCATCTCACTCTGTCTCTCAAATAAATAAATAAATAAATAAACATTTAAAAAATTTTAAATAGCTCATTGTGTGCAATCATGTATTCATTGGGAAGCGTTGCCTTTTTCCTCTCTCATTTTGCAAAGGGGTTTTCCTGAAACCCTTTGTATCTTTGCTGTCAGCCTCCTTTTCATCAGAACCATCCAGAGTCACGCAACGTGGTTTCCCCAGTACAGCAGCCGTGTTTGCATCTGAGCGATCTCGAATCTACAGATTGCTCTGTCACTGGCATTTTTAATTTACAACACAGAGACAGTCGCATAATATTAGCTTTTAAAACTATCCCGCAGGTGTATATCGTCCTCCACAGTGAGGCAATCTACTCTGTGTTTTTAAGGTTTTACTTTTCCTAAAGATGTATACGCACAGGGTTTAAAAGAGTCAGGCTTTGTTGTGAGAAACACAATCTTTCACTTTTCTCCAACACGTCCCTCCCCGAGCAACCCCGTAGGGCCACTTTGATCTCTTCCACTTATTTGCTTGATAAAATTGTCCTTGCTGTCTGTGGTATGCCTCGTTCCTTGCTGATTGCTCAATTTCAGGCATTCTCTGTTACATTCAACCACAGAACAGGATTTAGACCCCGTACTCCCTCCCTTCCCATTCCCGCACCTTCCAGTAAAGCCAACACCATAATTTAGTGTTTCATTGTTACGGCTGCATAACTGCTGTTCCCAGCTGAGCTGTGCACTAAACTGTGGTTAATGTTTTTCTACTCTTTTTTTTTTTTAATTGCAAATGTGTCCTATATCCCAAAGAGTGTATAATACGTATTTGTTGTATGGAGCGCCTGGGTGGCTCCGTCGTTTAGTGTCCAACTTTGGCTCAGGTTATGATCTCACGGTTCGTTGGTTCGAGCCCCACATCGGGCTCTGTGCTGACAGCTCAGAGCCTGGAGCCTGCTTCCTATTCTGTGTCTCCCTCTCTCTCTGCCTCTCCCCCACTTGTACTCTGTCTCTGTCTCTCAAAAGTAAACATTAAAAATTTTTTTTAAATATGTATTTGTAATGGATAGAAGAGAATAATAAAGTGAATGTCTGGATTAAGGAAAACCACCTTTCCACAGTCACACCCCCTTCCTCTGGCCAGTTACATCGCTCCTTAACTCGTGTGTTGATCATCTTTTCCTTTAGGGCTTTATTTACCATTTTCATCGATAGCCCTGAACAGTGCTAACTGGAAAGGTCCAGTGAGAGGAACTGCCGTGGAAAAGTGGCGTCCTCTTATGGGGTCAAGGAGCACATGGGTGCCTGGGGTAACCGCGACTGAATGTAAGACAGTCTGCCTACCTGCATTACACGTCCAGCTGCCCACAGGCTCCCCATGCCGGTCTCACCTGCGTGTGAAAAGAATACAGAACATATGTGGAATTTGAGAAACTCAACAGATGAGCATAGGGGAAGGGAAGAAAAAATAAGATAAAAACAGAGAGGCAAGCAAACCATAAGAGACCCTTAAATACAGAGAACAAACCGAGGGAGAGGGGGTGGGTGGGGGGTGGGTTAAATGGGTGATGGGCACCCACTTTCTGGGATGAGCACTGGGTGTTCTATGTCAGAGATGAATCACTGGGTTCTACTCCGGAAGCCAGGACTACACTATATATTAACTAACATGAATATAAATTAAAAAACAAAATACAGAACAGTTGGAAACACCACAACACAATTAGATGTTTCATTCCTTTTTGGGCAAAAGCTATTTAAGAGGAATTTTTGATGGGGGGTGGGGGATAGGTGGATATCTAATTTCCTAGTGGCTTGAGTGCTCCCATTTTATATGCTTGTTATTAATGCCTACCTTTATAAAGTCAGAGAATTTTCTCTGGACGGTGTCTACTCTGAGGGATCTGTTGAGGGTTTTTTTTTTGTCAGGAATGTGATTCAGTTTATGAGTTCTCCTGGTACCTTGGTGGGGAAACGTGCCCTTTCTGTTTCAAAGATACCACATTTATGATTCAGCCTATTACAGACCTCATTATGGGCCATTCCCTTTCTCAGTGGAAAAATCATGATCTGTCCTATTTCATGGATTTTTCTTGAATTTGTTTTATCTGGTTTGTTCTCCTTGTGTCTCTGTGTTCACCCGGTGCTCTGCGGCCTTCTCCTTCATTTTTAATCTTCCCTTTGATTTTTTTTTTTTTGACATGTTTCTTGTCAATAGCATGTAATTGGGTTTTGCTTTTTTTTTTCTTTCTCCGAGCATCTATTAAATACGGACTAGACCTCTTGACAGGTATTATGATAACTGACAAGTCTGTCGCCTCTTGTATGCTTTATCTGCAAGCCGCTAGGGTGGCCCAACAACTCCCCCTTTTTGCCACTGGAGAGTGATGGGGGTGAGTAATAACTAGTTGGATACCCACACATCTCCCCACTCATAAATTGTGCAAACAGTTACTGCATCTCTGCTGGGTACCGGGTTCCAGGCCAGGCTCTGGGGATACAACCGAGGATATAACCGAGCTCCTGCCCCATAAGCAGGGCCACCTGTACAGGCATGGTGGCTTCGTGGCCCCAAGCTCCGTTGAATGCTCTGTCACTGTTGTTTTGAAATTCTTAATAATTTTTTTAAAAGGGAACCCACATTTTCACTCTGTAGGGAGCTGCATAGATTCTGTGCTTGGTCCTGCCTGTAAGAACACAGAGAGACAGAAAACAGGAAATTTCAATATGGGGTAATCGATGCCCTAATAGGAATTGGCAGAGGGGACTGTGACAACACAGCAGGGCTTCTTGGCAGTCGGGGAGGCCGCCAAGATGCAGCTGACCACAGGGCTGAGTCAAATGAGGAGTAGGAGTCGCCCTGGAGGGGCTAAAGAAGGGGCTAAGGAAACTGTGGGGGCAAGGCCAAGGTCTTTAGAGAGGACGAAGTCTGTGGCCAGAACACAAATCATAGGTATCCCTGAACGAAGCTAACTGAAAGCATCAAGTTCAGAAGAATTACAATCTAAAGTGGGGGCAAACATCAAAAAAACATTCCAGATATCTATACCAGATGTTAAACTGTCTGCATTTTAATTTTTTTTAGTGTTTATTTATTTTTGAGAAAGAAAGACAGAGTGCAAGTGGCAGAGGAGCAGAGAGAGAGACACACACACACAGAATCCGAAGCAGGCTCCAGGCTCTGAGCTGTCAGCACGGGGCCCGACACAGGTTCGAACTCATGAACCATGAGATCATGACCTGAGCCGAAGTCAGACGCTTAACTGACTGAGCCACCCGGGTGCCCCATGCATTTTAAGTCTTACTAACAAGCTCATTCTAGAATTTATAGACTTTCTACTAGGCCTTTTGCCAGGGCTCCAGGAGCCATTGTGAGGGAGAGAAACAAATGAAGATCTCTCAGGGCCTGGAACACCATCAGAGAAGGTTCTGCCCTCATCCTGAGTTAATGGGGAGCCGAACTGACCACATCAGTGTCCCTCATCAAAGTGACAGTGACCATCTGGCTTCAGCATGGAGCTTACCTTCGAGGGGTGAGGGGGAAGCTGGATGATGCAAAGGCCTTGCATGGTCATCCAGGTGGGGGTGATGGTGGCTGGAAAGAACATGTGGGTAAAGCAAGTAAAGTAATAATATGGTTTCAGTCAAACGCAGAAAGGAAACGGAGAGGCACTTGCAACTTAGCTATGGTTGTAAGAAAGAGGGAATTAGAAATGACGGGGTGCTCGGCAGCCACTGAAGCAGGGAGTGTAGACCCACACCCATGCTTGTGGGAAAAAAGACAGTGTGCTGACCTTGGGGCACATTGCATCTGGGGTGGGAGCCATAAGTGGAGATATGCAGTGAGCAGGAGGGTCGGAGTTTAGAAGAGAGAAGCAATGGCCGCTGAAGCCACAGGGGTGTCCCTGGATTCACCGTGGTGAGTTCAGGGATTGGGTCTAAGAGTACTGACGGTCAATGGATAGGGAGAGGGGCAGACTTTACAGAGGTCTGAGATTGAGAAGGAAGAGCCAGAGATGAAGGGAAAACAGTGTTTTGGAAGTCAGAGAGCGTCATAGAAGCCAAAGGAAGAAAAGCACTTCAGAAACAATGAGAAGGTCAAACACATCAACTGTGGGCTGAACCCGCACATGAGCTAAGGTCAGCAAAGTGGCCCTTCGACTGGGTGGGGAAGGAGGGGAGCCTCGGGAAGAGGAATTTCAGTGGGATGGACACTGAATTATCTGCAGAGGGAGGGGGGATGAGGAAATCACAATGGACTGTAAGGCCGGGAGCTCCTGCCTGCTAAGGAGAGAGGGGCAATAATTAGGTTTTTTAGGTTCTATATGATGCTTTCACATCTGGGACCCTGCTGACTCTGGAGGGACGGCTTATTTCTAAAGACATTCAACAACTCACCTATGGGTACACCTTTCAAATGCAAACCAGCCCTTCCAGAGCCCCCTGCCACCATCAGGCTGTCACAGTGGGCCACTGTCCCCTGTGCTAATCACCCCAGAGCCAAGCACCAGACAACAGAGACAGCCCCTACCTATGCCCAGAGCCCTCGGAAATTATTCACACTGGCCGATCTTAGACTGCCTTGCCCGTTCCTTCCCATAGCAACCACAACACAGACCCTCACCCACACTTTCCTCTTAGTCTCTCTGCCTCCTGACCCTTCCTGGTGCTTCCCTGAGACCCTGCATGGCATGGCATGCCCCCTACTCTTGGGAGCTGTCAATCTTTGGATAATAAACTACCTTTTCCATATCAGTGGTCTTCCAATCTGTTGGCCCCACTGGATCTGAGTGATAATGAAACTTACATTTTCAAACAAGAGGGAGAGGTAGTGGTCAAGAGGGGATTGGAGTTTTTGTGTGTTTTTAGCAGACGAGAGAGGCCAAGTGTAAGTCGGTGCTGACCAGAAGGGGCCAACCTCACAAGTATTGATAGTTCAGTGTTGACGGGAAGGAGAAGTGGTGCTTAAAGGCGCTAGTGGTGAGGATGTGAATCAGTATAGCTCCCTTTTTTGGAGGGTGGTTTGGCAATAGCTACAAAAAATGACAAACACGTAACCTCTGAGCTAAAAGTTTCATTTCTAGGAGTACAGGGTAGAGAAATGTGCCTATACCTAAGAACATTCATTGCAATATGGTTTGTAACTGCAAAACTGGAAACTATCTAAAAGTCTCTCATTCGGTGCTGTAAATACAATATGGTGTAAGCCTCTAGTAGAATATTCTATAGGGACGGGGGGGAAAATGAAGTATTTCTATATGTGCTGATACGGAACTATTGGTATGATAATAGGTCTGTCTATGCCCAGAGATTTGGGGGGATACAAAAGAGAAAGTGGTTGTCCCTACTGTGAGGTGGAAAATCTGGAGAAAGAAGAGGACAGAATGTCCCCTTCCTACTTGCCGAGCACATTTATTACATGATTAATTTTATTTTTTTTTTAGTGTTTATTTATTTATTTATTTATTTATTTATTTAGAGAGAGCATATGAGCAGGGGAGGGGCAGCGAGTGAGGGAGAGAGAGCGTTCCAACCAAGCTCTAGGCTCAGCACGGAGCCTGATGCAGGGCTCAATTTCGTGACTGTGAGATCATGACCTGAGCCCAAATCGAGAGTTGGACGCTTCGCCAACTGAGCCAGCCGGGCGCTCCACACTTTTTTATTTTAAAATAAAATTAGTATTTTAAGCCGTATATCCAGAGTTAGACTCCAGGAACTGAGCTAGCAGACACCTTAAACATCTTCTCTTTCCACTCTCTTAATTTCAGAAGAACCTGATGCTTACTAAGTCCACAGTCACTCAGCAAGTTAAGCTCAAGAAGAAACTTGGCATGAGATTTCCTACCTCCTGTTCAGTTGTTTCTTCTTCTAGGTGATGCCCTTTGCTGTGGAGTTTACTTGGCTACTTTACAACAGAACGTGTCAGTTTCCCCAAGTGGGCCTCCATAAGAGAGTGCGTATAAAGACACCAAAACTGGTCTGAGAGCCATGCCCTCCTGTCCCCTCACTCTGCTGTGGTGACAGCCATGCCATTGCAGGTATCAACAGCTCCACAGAGTGACGTGGGTGGGTGGAACGGGAGTACAAATTGGCACAGACTAAGGAGGAGACTGAATTCTCAAGGGTCATTAAAGGAGCTGGCTGTAAGGTTCATGTGGCACCCAGAGAGCTCCCTGGAATGGCCATCCTTTTGTGTTTCCATCCACATTTTCCACCTGATCCCTAAAAGAGCAGGCAGCCACATCCCTCTAATGTGTGTCCTCTTGTCCCTGGCAGTGGGATCTCTGCGCCCTCAAACAACTATTAAAGAACCTCCTTCATTGCTCTCTTGCCCCTGGGGGTAAAACAAGGAGAGGACTCATTGCTTCTAACACTTTATTTTCTCTACATTCGGCAATCTTTGGCTCAGTTCCATTTTATCTGATCCAGAGTAGGAAGGTTCTGTCTGTCTCCATCTTTGCCACAGGTTTCAAGTGCCATTTTTAACCTATAGTTTTAGTATATAGCATTTTGGATTTTGACAAACTTCAAAGGATGCTCACAGGACTGGAGAACAGAATAGAACATACTATGTAGAGATTACAGGTTCTTAGCCACAAATCAATTCATGAGTGTACTACACCAAAATAAAAAGCTTTTGTACAGCAAAGGAGATCATTAACACAACAAATAAGGCAATCTAATAAGGGGAGAAGATATTTGCAAGTGATACATAAGGGATTAATATCCAGAATATATAAAGAACTTGGGAGAAGAAGATGGAGGCAGAATAGGAGGACCCTATTGTCACCTTGTCCCACAAACACAACTAGATAACAATCAAGTCTAAATACCCTAGAAACTGACCTTAAGACTGAAAAAACAAACTCCACAATTAAAGGGAGAGGCCATATTGAAGAAGGTAGGAAATATGGAGATATGGTTTGGGGAGAAACAAATTGTGGATGCTGCAGAGGGGAGGGAGCCATGGTCACAGAGAAGGGTGAGAGAGAGAGGAGCACACAGGGGAATGCCCAAAGAGAACATTTCTCCAAAGCTACTGACTTGAAAAATGAGAGGGGCTGAATTTTGTGAGTTCTTACAACCAGCAGGCCTTAAAACCTTGAGTATTAAAGGTCAGCTGGCTTGGCGGGATAGAGCCCAGAGAACCCCATGCTGCTCCTGGAGAGAAAGCAGGCAGACCACCCAGGGGCAGACAGTGTGGAAACAGCAATCTGAAGAGCACCTGGGGCACACAGTGGGGAGATTATTTGCTCTTCTTGGAGCACGTCCCTGAGAGGCACTATTCACAGAAACACCCGTCCAGGGAGAAAATAGCTGGCCAATGACACTTCCCTTCCCCCTCCCCCAGCATAAGCACAAAACCACCTGTGGGAAGCAGCATAGCACCTACACTGTGTGCCTAACTTGCTTATACCAAGCTCCACCCTGCTGCACTCCAGTGGGACTGCCCTTCTCAGTCAAGCTTGCCTTAGTCCCAGCACAGTGGGCTTCTCTCCCAGAAGACCAGCACAAACTTTCGCCCACACCACATTTTCTAACCAGAGAGTTCTGCAGGGCCTCAGTTCCAGTGGAGGTGGTGTCAGGTCTTATTTCACAAGCAGACCAGAGTACACCTAGTTAAAACTCACCACACTCAGGACAGGGACTAAACACTGCCCACAGAAGGCAAGGAGAGCCTCCGAACATGACTTATCTTAAGGATAGAGAAGCCAAAACACACAACAGAGCACATGCAACACACCCCGGAGACACTCCCTAAAGCAACAGGCCCTGGGCAGTACGTGACCTCTTCATAAGGGCATTACTTTCAGGAGCAGGAGGAATAACTGACTTTTCTAACCCATAGAAGAAGGCAGAGAGTTAGATAAAATGCCAAGATGGGAGAATTTATCCCAAATGAAAGAATAAGATAAGGCCACAGCCAGGGGCGCCTGGGTGGCTCAGTCGGTTAAGCAGCCGACTTCGGCTCAGGTCATGATCTCGCGGTCCGTGAGTTCGAGTTCGAGCCCCGCATCGGGCTCTGTGCTGACTGCTCAGAGCCTGGAGTCTGTTTCACAGACTCTCTGTGTCTCCCTGTCTCTCTGACCCTCCCCCATTCATGCTCTGTCTCTGTCTCAAAAATAAATAAACGTTAAAAAAAATTAAAAAAAAAAAAAAGGCCACAGCCAGAGATCTAAGTGAAACAGATGTAAGTAATATGCTTGATGGAGAATTTAAAGCAACAATCATAAGGACAGTCATTGAGCTTCAGAAAAGAATAGAAGACATTAGTGAGACCCTTACCACGGAGATAAAAGAGTTAAAAAGGAATCGAGATGAAGAGAGCAGTAAACAAAATTGGAAATAGGCCTGATGCAATGAACAGCAGGCTGGAAGAAGCAGAGGAATGAATCAGTGATCTAGAAGACAAAATAATAGAAAGTAATGAAGCTCAACAAAGGAGAGAAAGAAGAATAGATTTAGGGAACTCAGTGACTCCATCAAACATAGTAACATTCATATTATAGGAGCCCCACAAAAAGAAGAGAGAGAAAAAGGAGAAGAAAACTTATCTGAAGATACAATAGTTGAAAACTTCCCTACTCCGGGGAAGGAAACAGACATCCATATCCAGGAGGCACGTAGAACTCCCATCATAATCAACAAAAGCAGGGTTGGCTGGGTGGCTCAGTCGGTTAAGTGTCTGACTTTAGCTCAGGTCATGATCTCATGGCTTGTGAGTTCGAGCCCCACATTGGGCTCTGTGCTGACTTCTCAGAGCCTGGAGCCTGCTTCAGATTCTGTGTATGTCTCTCTCTCTGCGCCTCCCCCATTCACACTCTCTCTCTCTCTCAAAAATAAATAAACATTTAAAAAATCAACAAAAGTAGGCCAACATCAAGACATATTGTAATTCAATTTTAAAAATATAGTGCAAAAGAAAAAATCTTAAAAGCAAGAAGATGAAAGAAGTCCTTAATTTACAGAGGAAAACCCATAAGACTAGCTGGACATTTCTTAAACAGAAACCTGACAAGCTGGAAGGGAGTGGCATGATATATTCAACGTGATGAATGGGAAAAATCTGCATCTAAGAATACTTTATCCAGCAAGGCTATCATTCAGAATAGGAGAGATAAAGAGTTTCCCAAACAAAAACTAAAGGATTCCATGACCACAAAATGAGCCCTGCAAGAAATATTAAAGAGGACTCTGAACAGAAAGGAGAGATCAAAAGTGACAATGACAAGAAAGGATGAGAAAATCTCCAGAAACAATGACAAAAAAGTAATAAAATGGCAATAAATACATATCTATCAATAATTACCTGGAATGTAAATGGACTAAACGTTCTAATCAAAAGACATAGGATATTAGAATGGATTAAAAAAAAAAAAAGGTCCATCTGTATGCTGCCTACAAGAGACTCATTTTAGACCTAAAGACACTTGGAGATTGAAAGTGAGAGGATAGAAAAACATTTATCACCCAAATGGATGTCAAAAGAAATCCAGAGTAGCAATGCTTATATTGGAAAAACTAGACTTTAAATCAAAGACTGTAACAAGAGATAAAGAAGGGCATTATACAATCATAAAGGGGACAGTCCAAACCAGCAAGAACATAAAAAATTGTAAATATTTATGCAACCAACTGAAGCACCCTAATATATAAAACAATTAGTAACATTAAAGAACTAATTGGTAATAATACAATAACGGTAGGGAACTTCAACACCCCACTTACATCAAAGGACAGGTCATGTAAACAGAAAATCAATAAGGAAACAATGGCTTTGAATGGACTAGATGGACTTAACAGGTATATTCAGAACATTCCATCCTAAAGCAGAATACACATTCTTTTAGAGTGCACATGGAACATTCTGCAGAGTAGATCACATATTAGGTCACAAAACAGGGCTAAATAAATACAAAAAGATTGAAGTCATACCATGCACCTTTTTTGACCACAACACTATGAAATGAGAAGTCAGCCACAGGAAAAAATCTGGAAATACCACAAATGCATGGAGATTAAACAACATTATACTAAACAATGAATGAGTCAACCAGGAAATAAAAGAAGAAATTAAGAAAAATCTATGGAAACAAATGAAAATGAAAATCAAAAGTCCAAAACCATTGGGATGCAGAAAGAGCAGTCGTAAGAGGGAAGTTTATAGCAATACAGGCCTATATCAAGAAGCAGGAAAAATCTCAAACAACCTAACCTTACACCTAAAGGAGCGAGAGAAAGAACAACAAACAAAATCTAAAACCAGCGGAAGGAAGGAAATAATAAAGATTAAAGCAGAAATAAATGATATAGAAACTAAAAAGACAATAGAAGAGATCAATGAAACCAGGATCTGATTCTTTGAAAAAATTAGTAAAATTGATAAACCTGTAGCCATACTTATGAAGAAAAAAAAAGAGAAAGGACCCAAGTAAATAAAATCACAAATAAGAGAAGAGAAATAACAACTAACACCCCAGAAGAGAGTATCATGAAAAACTATATGCCAAAAATTGGACAAGCTGGAAGAAATGGATAAATTCCTAGAAACATATAAATTACCAGAAGAAATCAAAAACTTGAACAGACTGATAACTAGCAAAAACATTGAATCAGTAATCAAAACATTCCCAACAAACAAAAGTCGAGGACCAGATGGCTTCACAGGCAAATTCTACCAAACATTTAAAGAAGAGTTAATACTCATTCTTCTCAAACTGTTCCAAAGAAAAAATGGAAAAGGAAGGAAGACCCCCAAATTCATTCTATGAGGCCAGTATTACTCCAATTCCAAAACCAGACAAAGACACTACTAAAAAAGAGAACTACAGGCCAGTATCCCTGATGAACATGAATACGAAAATTCTCAATAAAATACTGACAAACTGAATCCAACAATACATTAAAAGAAATCATTCACCACGATCAAGTGGGATTTATTCCTGGGGTGCAATTATGGTTTAATATTTGCAAATCAATCGACACGATACACCACATTAATAAAAGAAAGGATAAGAACCATATGATCATTTCAGTAGATGCAGATAAAGCAGTTGACAAAGTACGGCATCCATTCATAATAAAAACTCTTGACAAAGTAGGTTTAGAGGGAACATACTTCAACATACTAAAGGCCATATGTGAAAAACGCACAGCTAATATTATCCTCAATGGGGAAAAACTCAGACCTTTACCTCTATGGTCAGGAACAAGACAAGGATGTCCACTCTCACCACTGCTATTTAGCATAGTACTGCCAGTCCTGGCCACAGCAGTCAGACAACAAAAAGAAATAAAAGGCCATCCAAATTGGTAAGGAAGAAGTAAAACTCTATTTGCAGATGACATGATACTATATATAGAAAACCCAAAAGACTCCACCAAAAAACTTCTAGAACTGATAAATGAATTCAGTAGAGTCACAGGACACAAAATCAACATACAGAAATCTGTTGCATTTCTATATACCCATAATGTAGTAGTAGAAAGAGAAATTAAGAAAGCAATCCTATTTACAATTGCGCCAGAAAAGGAAGATACCTAGGAATAAACTCAACCGAGAAGGCGAAAGACCTGTACTCTGAAGACAATAAAACATTGATGAAAGAGACTGGAGATGACAAAAAGAATGAAAAAACTTTCCATGCTTATGGATTGGAAGAATAAAATTGTTGAAATGTCTGTGCTACCCAAAGCAATCTACACATTTAATGCAATCCCTATCTAAATGCCGCCAACATTTCTCACAGAGCTAGAACAAACAATCACGAAATTTGTATGGAACCATAAAAGATGATGAATAGGCAAAGAACCTTGAAAAAGAAAAGCAGTGCTGGAGGTATCACAATTCTGGTATTCAAGTTATATTACAAAGCTGAGGTGATTGAAACAGTATGGTACTGGCACAGAAATAGATGCATAGATCAATGGGACATAATAGAAAGCCCAGAAATGAACCAATAACTGTTAATCTTCAACAAAGCAGGAAAGAATATTTAATGGGAAAAAGACAGTCTCTTCAACAAATGGTATTGGGAAAACTGGACAGCAACATGCAAAAGAATTGGGCCACTTACACTATACACAAAAATAATTTCAAGATAGATTAAAGACCTAAATTTACGACCTGAAACCAAAAAAACCCTAGAAGAGAACACAGGTAATAACTGTTTTGACATTGATCATAGCAACTACTTTCTAACTATGTCTCCTGAGGCAAGGGAAACAAAAGCGAAAGTGAACTACTGGGACCTCATCAAAATAAAAAGCTTCTGCACAGCGAAGGAAACAATCAACAAAACTAAAAGGCAACCTACAGAATGGGAGAAGATATTTACAAATGACATATCTGATAAAAGATATGATCAAGAGTTGTGTCCAAAATATATAAAGCACTTAAACACCAAAAAACAAATAATCCAATTAAAAAATGGGCAGAAGACGTGGATAGACCTTTTTCCAAAGAAGACATACAGATGGCCAACTGACACATGAAAAGATGCTCAACTTCACCAATTATCAGGGAAATGCAAATCAAAACTTCAATGAGATATCGACTCACACCTCCCAAAATGGTAAAAATCAACAACACAAACAATAGGTGTTGGCAAAGATATAGAGAAAGGGGAACCCTCTTGCACTGTTGGTGGGAATGCAAACTGCTGTAGCCATTGTGGAAAACAGTATGGAGGTGCCTCAGAAATTAAAAATAGAACTGCCCCTGGAGCGCCTGGGTGGCTCATTCTGTTAAGAGTCCAACTCTTGGTTTCCACTCAAGTCATGATCTCACTGTTTGTGAGTTTGAACCCTGTGTCAGGCTCTGAGCTCACAGCTTGGATCCTGTTTAGGATTTCTCTCTCACCCTCTCTCTCTTCCCTTCCCACACTAGCACGTGCTCACTTGCTCTCTCTCTCAAAAGATCAGTAAACTTTAAAAAAGTAGAACTACCCTACCCTACAATGTACTTACCCAAAGAAGACAAAAATACTAAATCAAAGGGATACATGCACCCCAATATTTATAGCACCACTATCTACAATAACCCAGATAGGGGAACAGCCCAAGTCTATTTACTGATAAATAGATAAAGAAGATGTGAGATATATATATAATGGAATATTGCTCAGCCATAAAAAAGTATGGAATCTTGCCATTTGCAATGCTATGGTTGGAACTAGAGAGTATTATGCTGAGCGACGTAAATCAGTCAGAGAAAGACAAATACCAAATGATCTCACTCATGTGGAATTTAAGAAACAAAACAAATGAGCAAAGAGGAAAAGAGAGAAACCAAGAAACTTTTAAGTATAGAGAACAAACTGATAGTTAGCAGACGAGATGGGGGGCAGGGGATGGGTGAAATAGGTGATGGGGATTAAGGAGTGCCCTCATGATGAACACTGGGTGTTGTATGGAAATGTTGAATCATCTATTGTGCACCTGAAACTAATACTACATTGTATGTTAATTAACTGGAATTTAAATAAAAACTTTATATACATACGTATGTATGTATGTATGTATGTAGGGGTGTGTGTGTGTGTGTGTGTGTGTGTGTGTGTGTGTGTATAAACAACTTACATAACTGGGCACCAGAAAAAAAAAATACCCCAACTTAAAAATGAGCAGAGGACCTGAATAGACATTTTCCCCAAGATCTACAGATGGCCAACAGACACATGAAAAGATGCTCAACATCATTAATCATCACAGAAATTCAAATCAAAACCACAATGAGATACCACCTTACACCTGTCACAACGACTAGTACAAAAAGACAAGAAATAATGAGTGTATTTAAGAAACATTAAAATGATCTGTCGGCTTGAAGATTACTTTGCAGTCTCAATGGAACTGTTATTTAAACTATGAAGCCCTTTTTTCGGGAGCCATACAGAAATATATTTCAAGCCATTCCCCATCCGTAGCTGCATGACCTCCATGGAGGCCACACCTACGTTAATTCCCTGCCCTCCCTCTCCCATCTCTATCTCAGTCGGGGACACGTAGCCAAGCCCACGGCTGTGACCTCTTGGCAGTTCCCTGCCGATATTACTATAGCATCCGGTAAGGCCACGTGTGCCTTCCAATCCTTTTTCCCCCTTTCTGAAAGTTTATTATTTTGAAAATTTTGTAACCGCACCATCTTTCAGTGGTCAATTTAGGAACATTTGGTAATTAAATTAATGAAGACATTACATCCTCCATCTAACATGTTGATCTGAGAACCTGGAAAGACACATGGTACATAAAAGCAGAAGTGAAATAACAGCACTGATTCTGGGAACTGGACGTCAGAAACGGAACTGAGAGTCCTACGCTACAACGTGTGATTCACCAGAGCTATAACACGGCACTTGGGTAATAGAAAAGTAATTCCATTAATATCACATCACAGACTCCACCCTTTTAGCTACTATACTCCACTGCTTGAAGTAACCTGTGACTGGTTTGCTTCTACCCATGTGTGTTCTCCTCCTTTCCAGATTATTCCCACTTCTATGTACTTAGGTTTGTTTTTGTTTTTTTTTTTTTTTTAGATTTCCAAATTGAAGTGTCTTTTATTTATTGTATATGTCTAGCACCCTCACGTACCTTGGTATCATTTCTTCCCTTGAGGGTAATGGCACATCTGAAGAAAGAACCCTCTGTTATCATCAATATGATATATTGATTCCCCGGTGCATTCTGTTAGTGTAGAGACAGAAAAGAAACAGCAAGCCGTAGGATATAGTGAGAGGCTGTTTTTTTAGGCGTATCTGGGTTCAAATCTTACCTCTGCCTGGAAAACATGTGGGTCTGGATACTTCCCGCCCACCGACATCAAACTTAATTTCAGTCAGTTCATTGCAGTTGTACTAACATATAGAGGCTCCTTCAAGTCCAAAAGAAAAAAAGCCCAACAACCTAATAATAGATAAAGGGATGAGGAAAGCGAATCGAGAGTTTTTAGAAAATTAAACACAAATAGCTCTTCAGCAAATGAAATGGCACTTCGCCTCCCTTATAATATGATAAATACAAATTAAATTACAGTAGCACACCCGTGCTCATCTATTAGATTGGCAAAGATTAAAAAAATTTGATAACACGCTGTTGGTAAAGATTCAGGGAACTCACATTACAGGCAGGACGGGGAGAAGTTGAGGTAACCCCTAGGGGACAAAATTGTGCACAATCTGTGAAATTCAAATGCACATACCTTTCAACACTCAATCCTATTTATCCTGTAGACACATTCACCCATATGCAAAAGGATGGGTGTATTGATGGGATAGCAAATTAGGAAACAATTTCAATGCCCATCAATAGGGCACAGGTTAAATAAATTATAATATACCCCTAAATAGGAATGAGGAAGCTTTTTATTTATAACAGGGGATGCTCTCCAGACTGTGTTCTTGTGAAGGGACGCTTGGGTGGCTCAGTTGGTTAAGCATCTGACTCTTGATGTCCACTCGTGTCAGATCTTGTGCTTCGTGAGATCAAGCCCCTCATTGGGCTCTGTGCTGACAGTGTGGAGCCTGCTTGGGATTCTCTGTCTCTTCCTCTCTCTGCCCCTCCCCTGCTCATGCTCGCGCGCTCTCTCTCAAAATAAATAAACATTTGAAAAAAAGAAGAGACAACAGCAAGTACAAAGCAGCATGTGATGGCATGCTGTGCAGACAAAAAAGGAGAAAGGAATATTTGGTGAGCATTTTCTTGGGTGTGCAATAGGTACACAAGAAACTGGTGACGTCGTTTGTTTCTATGGAGAGGAACTGGAGGGAGGGGGAACACAGATGGTATTTTAAACTCTGTGACCCACCTTTTAAATTTTTTTATTAAAAAAAATTCATAGGCAAAAAGAGACAATGTTGGCTTCCCCCTGACCAGCTCTGTAGGCTTTGTTTGACCTGTCTCAGTCTTATTTTTGGGGACGAAAAGGACCTAGCTCCATGGCAGGCACGTAGTAGGCATTCAGCAAGTGGCAGAGATTATTACATACATGTCAGCCCCAACAGTTCCAACCTAAGTATTTTGCTATGAACAAACAGCGATGTTTTTACGGTATCTTTAACCGCTCGCTTAATACAGCAGAGTCCTTGACTTTCACTTTGCACAGCAATACATCGTGTATACATTATAGCCAGAGCCCAGAATTGGCTACTATTAACAGTAATCAGATCCTGTTCCAACAACCAGCTTGGAACTTAATTTAAAGGAAAAGGGGCACCTGGGTGGCTCAGTCGGTTGAGCATCTGACTGCAGCTCAGGGCATGATCTCACAGTTTGCGAGTTCGAGCCCCGCATCCAGCTTGCTGCTGTCTGCGCAGAGCCCGCTTCGGATCTTCTGTCCCCCTCTCTCTGCCCCTCCCCCACTTGAGCTCTCTCAAAACTAAACATGTAAAAGAAAGTAAAGGGAAAATGCCCCACCACGTAGCATAATGCTACCACTAATCGAGCTGGTGAATAAACCGAAGAGGGCAGTGGACACGATTCTAGATACGAATGGCAAGATGTTATCAGAGCGAAACCAGCACAGATCAGCGTGTCAGGGACGTGAGAAATGAGGTAACATCCGATGCGACCCCGTGTCCCTGGAAGTCTGGTTGGAGGAAGCTGTGACCATTTGTATTCTGAGGCCATGGGAGGTGAGATGCATGAAAGATAAACTGACAGTCCGAAGGCCACACACGGAGTGATGTGGTTGGGGAAAGAATCCAGATACGCTGACTGTCCTTTGCTGTCTCCGTCCCCAGATCATGCAGATGAACACAGGAAGGGAGCAGGGTTGCTCTCCGGGGCCAGCTTGGCTCGGAGTGCAGATTTCTTTGTTGTTGTTGTTTGTTTATTTATTTTGACAGAGGAGAGGCAGAAAGAGAGGGAGAGAGAAAACCCCAAGCAGTCTTGGCGTGGTCAGCACAACTCACCAAACCGTGAGATCACGACCTGAGCCAAGACCAAGAGTCGGACGCTCAGCCGACGGAGCCACCCAGGCTCCCCCTAGGAGTGCAGATTTCTGCAGCGACAGCAAGGACACCAGCTTTTCAAATCAACGCCCGTAAATTGGCTCACTCGCTTCAAGTTGATTCTGACAAATAAAAGTCCCAATCAGCTTTATAAATGAGAAGGCAAAAGAAAACCCATATTCCAATGACATTTATTCATGCTGAGCGAAACCGTGTCGTCCCCCACACCCCATCATGACAGCTGCCTGGTTGCATAGGAGTCAAACCTGCTTCACCGTACAGAGTGAGTCAGGCAGGAGGGCGGAGCTGGGGGCCATGGAGACCCCCTGAGAGATGGAAAGTTTAGGGCAAGGTCAGTGCCAGCCGCCTTAGGTCTGAGAGGGCTGCTTGAGGGCCAGATATGGACAGCTGGGCAGGTCCTGCCGAGGCCAGAGTGCCTGCAAAGAAGAGGCACAGCAGTGCCTGAATGACGCCAAAGAAAGTCCTAGAAGGGACAGAGGTACTCTGATATATCCGCCTCCGGACCTTCTCAGAAACGTATTCTCTTACAGACTTTTCTTGGATGACGGTGTTCCATTGGTTTTCATCCCTAACTGCTAACGCAGGACCCCAGCCTTTCAAAGCCCTCCTGGCTACCCTACCCCTCGGGATTTCTGGGAGTCTCTGAAGGCACAGGGCTCAGCAGCTGGCCCGTGGCATCCCGGGATCTGTTTTCCTTTTGTTTTTCCCCACCGCTTCTCCTCCCCAGTGTATGTATTTCGGGCACTGCCACATCCATTCCCCACCGCATCCCTCTGGGTACAGCCGCCGTTCTCTTTGGGCTCCCCCCTCTCCTGGGATCATCTGCTGTACTGCACACTTTCCCCCTTTCCACTAGCACAGTGCCCACCACCAGGTGCCCCGTGGCCACCTTGGAGCCCTGGAGTCACAGGTGTCAACATGGTGCTGCCCCATCAGGGCAGAGGTTGGGGTGAGGTGAGCAAGACACCCACCTCAAGTGCAAAAGTTGAGATCGTGCTAGGCACCTGGGTGGCTGTCATTAAAGCATCTGACTTCGGCTCAGGTCATTCATGATCTCACAGTTCTGAGTTCGAGTCCCATATCAAGTGAGCTGGAGCTCCACTCTGGGTGAACATGAACCCCACTCTGGGTGAGCTGGTGAAAAAACACCATGAGCCCGCTTCAGGTTAGCCCCGCTTCTCTCTCTGTGTCTGTTCCTCGCTCACTTGTGCCCTTTCTCTCTCGCTCGCTCTCAAAAAATAAAAATAAAAAAGTGAAGGCAGTGCCAAAAACACTAACAATCAAGATAAATAATATTGCAACATTTTCAAAAGACCAAAACAATGTAAAATTTACCCAAGGGATACAGGAGTACTGATGCATAGGGGCACTTGTACCCCAGTGTTTATAGCAGCACTTTCAACAATAGCCAGATGATGGAAAGAGCCTAAATGCCCACCAACTGATGAATGGATAAAGAAATTGTAGTTTATATACACAATGGAATACTACGTGGCAATGAGAAAGAATGAAATATGGCCTTTTGTAGCAACGTGGATGGAACTGGAGAGTGTGATGCTAAGTGAAATAAGCCATACAGAAAAAGACAGATACCATATGGTTTCACTCTTATGTGGATCCTGAGAAACTTAACAGAAACCCATGGGGGAGGGGAAGGAAAAAAAAAAAGAGAGATTAGAGTGGAAGAGAGCCAAAGCATAAGAGACTCTTAAAAACTGAGAACAAACTGAGGGTTGATGGGGGGGTGGGAGGGAGGGGTGGGTGGGTGATGGGTATTGAGGGCACCTTTTGGGATGAGCACTGGTTGTTGTATGGAAACCAATTTGACAATAAATTTCATATGTTGAAAAAAAAAATATATATATAACCAAATGTAAAAATTTTGAGTAAAGACAAGATCTTGTACAAAGTCTCTGTGTTAGAGACTGGGACATAAGGAATTATGTTTATATGCATATTTAATGGTTAATTTTTCTAGAATATTAAAAAGTCTGAAAAAAGAGACATTTAAAATTGAAAAGTAGGTGTATTAAACTCACATTATTTTAAGTTTAAATATTTTATTTAAATAAAAAGTAGAGCCTGCTGCAATTTCACTTTCCTGGCCTTAATGGAACCATGTTCATTGACAACATTTTCAAAAATCTACTTCTGTGCTACCTTGTTTTCACCTGAGAGCTGTAAGTTTCAATGAGAGGAAGGAGCTCTGAAAGTCTGTTCGATGAGCATAAGACTTTAACAAGAGAAATGACCTCCCAAATTTGAAAATAAATGACAGACAGACTGGAAATGTATCAATTTGCTGGGTCAGAGTATCAATTCTTACAGGAAACTGGTATTAAAATAGAAATTAAGAAGATGATAGATGTTCTTATTTCACATTGAAATGGAGATATAAAAATTAAACAGAAGGCCTGCAGATCATGGCTTTTTGACTTGAGAAGAGTTATTTTCTGTGACTGTCTGACTTGTACAAAGCAGCCAGTGGTTTGGCTCTTGACTGGCCTGATAATTTAAATCCTATAGAAATGTCCTCTGGTGTAGATTCAAGCAACATGCAATAATCAATCATTTGTAATAAAAATCGCCATCGTGGTTGGATCTTCTAAAGCTTGGTGTTATCCAATTTGGAAGTGTTCTTGAGAATTGTCTGTAACAACACCAGCCACCCTGGCCTCCTGTGAAAGAAGTTCCGGCAAGTGGAATGGAATTAAACATTATTTCACATTGTAATTTGGTTGGAAACATTACCAAACGTGGGCACTTCTTCAATTTGAAAACAGGATGGACTCAGTGGCTGTGGCTGGAGCCAGCCCTCCCCACAGTCTCGTGGCCTAATGGTCTCAGGACAGCTCTGTCTCTTATGCAGCAGTCCCAGACTTCCAGAATGTTCCAAGCAGCCTGGAACAGAAGTGCAGGACTTCTTGTGACTTAACTTCAGAAGCTCCAGAACAACATGTCTGCCATTTTCTTTTCCTTTAAAAGAAATGTTTAGTTTATTTTATATTTTTGAGAGAGAGAGAGAGAGAGAGAGAGAGAGCGAGAGCGAGCAAGCTCGGGGGAGTGGCAGAGAGAGGGGGACAAAGGATCCAAAGCAGGCTCTGCACTGACAGCGGTGAGCCCCAGTGCAGGACTCGAACTCACAAACCACGAGATCATGCCCTGAGCTGAAATTGGACACTCAACTAACTGAGCCACCCAGGCGCCCTCTGCCATTTTCTAATGGACAAGGAAGTCGCCAAGGCTAACATAGATCCAAGGGGACAGAGAATTTAGACTCCACTTTTCAAAAGGAGGAATAGCAAAGAATTTGCAGCCATCTTCCACCCACCCTGTTCCAGTGGAAAGACACTTCCATCAGAGCCTGACTGCAAAGCCTCCAGAAACTCAGAGATCTGAGTGCCAGCTGTGGACCCAGCCATGTCACGGGCTTCTTTGGGCCAGGCTCCTCCCTGTACCAGGAGCCCTCTTTGAGTGCTCTCTGTGACTTCGGCACCCTTTGATTTTTACAGCCATGAGTGGCTCTGTCTGAAGAAAGAAGTTCCACACTTTGTCAGCTCACTGGGAGAAGGAGGAGGGGGCTGATCACTCCTGTGGCCAGGGCTGGAGCTAGGGGTGTGACACAGGGAGAGGACAGCCAGGCAGCCCACACTCTCTCCCTGCACTCACTTCTGTCCCTGTTTGGGGCTTTGCAGGGAGGCTCAAAGCTGAAGAGAAAGGCTGGCCCGAGGGGGTCCTTGGGGTTTAGCACAGGCTGCAGGGATGGCCCTGCAGAGTAGCAGGTGAGAAAAAAAAATGTGATCGGATCCAGAAAAGATGAGTCGGAGTGGGTCAGCAGAATGCAGCTGGAGGGGGGGCAGCTGGGATCTCCACACAGACCCCCACAGATACCACCAGCCTTTTTCAGCAGCTGCTCCGTAATTTTTTTTTTTTTTTTTAATGTGAGCTCTATGCCCAACGTGGGTCTCGAACTTACAACCCTGAGATCAAGAGCCGCATGCTCTACCCACTGAGCCTGCCAGGCGCCCCTCTCCTCCATAACTTTAGACAAGCCACACACTTCTGCTCGGCTTATTTTTCTTTCGAATCGTCGCTTTATAGAAGGGAGCCTGTGCAGGGCGGTGATGATGGACAGAGGCTCCGAAGCCAGGCGGCTGAGCCCCATCCCGGCTCTGCCTCCTACTCCCATATGTCCTCAGGCAGGCCATGTAGCCTCCGGTTCCTCTCTGTGAAATGGGTACTAAGAACAACACTACCTCATAGAGTGGTTGTGAGGCTTAGACAGGTGAGTTTGCATAAAGGGCTTAGAACATTGCCTGGCATGTGGGAAGTACAGGGTGGGTGTTTTCACATGACATCCAGAATCCGTGTGGTCCCATGGAGACGTAGGGGCTCTGCAGCCAGATGGAGTTGGGGTCAAATCCCAGTCCTTTCTCATGGACCGGTGATACCCCGTTGTATATGTACCACATCATCTCCGTCCACTCATATGTTCATGGACACTGGGGTTGCTTCCATATCTTGGCTACTGTAAATGAGGCTGCAGGGCGCCTGGGTGGCTCAGTCGGTTGAGCGTCCGACTTCAGCTCAGGTCACGATCTCGTGGGTTGTGGGTGCGAGCCCCACATCGGGCTCTGTGCTGCCAGCTCAGAGCCTGGAGCCTGCTTCGCATTCTGGGTCTCCCTCTCGCTCTGCCCCTCCCCCGCCAATAAACATTAAAAAACTTTTTTAATAGTAATAATGCTGCAATAAACAGGGGTGCCTGTATCTTTTCAAACTGATGTTTTCGTGTTCCTCAGGTATACACCCAGTAGTGGAATTACTGGCTTATATGGTGCTTCTATTATTTAGTGGTTTGAGGAGCCTCTGTACTGTTTTCCCCAGTGGCTACAGCAACTTACACTCCCACCAACAGTGCACGAGGGTTCCCTGTTCTCCACATCCTCACCAATGCTTGTTATTTCTTGTCTTTTTGGTACTAGCCATTCGGACAGGAGTCGGGTGATAGTCCACTGAGGTTTGGGTTTGCATTTCCCTGATGCAATAATTCCCTGATGGGGATTACCAATGAGCATCTTTTCCTGTGTCTGTTGGCCATCTCTAGGTCACCTTTGTGGGGGGAGGGTGGTAAATGTCTATTCAGGTCACCTGCCCATGTTTCAATTGGGTTGTTCATTTTTTTTGGTGGGGAGTTGTATGAGTTCTTCTTGCCACTTGCAGCAACATGGGTGGACCCAGAGGCTGTTACACTAAGCAAAATAAGTCAAAGAAAGACAAATACCGTATGATTTCACTCACAGGTGGAATATAAAAAAACAAAAAACAAAAAAACAAAAAACAAAGGAACAACCAACCACAAAGAAACAGACTCATGAATACAGAGAACAAACTGGTGATTGCCGGAGAGGATGGGAAAAATAGGTGAAGGGGTTCACCTTAAGAGGTTCAAACGTCCAGTTATAAAATAAATAAATCATGAGAATGAAAAGGACAGCATAGCGAGCATAGTCAATACTATCATCATAATGTTGCACGGTGACAGACGGTGACGACACTTATTGTGGTGAGCGTATCATAATGTATAGAATCGTCCAGTCACTGTTGTTCACCTGACACTAATATAACATTGTATATCAACCATACTTCAATTAAAATGTTAAAAAAAATTTAAACCTGATTGACTCACGAGACACTAAAAACTTTTAAGATTTAAAAATCCCAGTCAAGCCGTGTGACCTTGGGCATCTCAAGTGTCCCTCAGCCTCAGTTTCCCCATCTGTCTCCCCCTAAACACCGTGCAGATTTAGCGACATTGCGCGCGGAGGGCCCAGGAGCAGCCGTGGGTTTGTCAGACAACTCGCTGTCCTTCCTTCTCAGTATTTGTCCGCTCTAGCTTCTCACCCTTCGCAGGATGCTTCACATTAATGGCCATTGTCACGTATCAACTGAACGTGACGCTTGCAGCCTCCCAGCGAGTCTGTCTGCAAATTCCCAGTGACACACAGGGGTCCCAGTGTGAGGGCTGTTCTTTTCCATCCAGCCTCCCAGTCTCTCTTGCCTTTTCAAAACTGATTGCTCTGACTCAGTGCTCAAGGGCCTGTCTGCTGTCAGGGCTGAAGGAGCCTTGTTTTCCAAACACCTGACTGTCAGTCTGCTAGTTTGCCCACGGCCCTGAATCCACAATATCTTTGTGTGCTCTTTGCAACCTGCCAAATCTGTCCTCGACCTCGTGGCTCTCTGGTCTTCTGGCTAGCACCATCATCTCGCCTGGGAATCTGTCCGAAATGCCCATCCTTAGGTCTCTCCCAGACCTACCAGACCAGAAACTCTGGACAGGGCCCAGCAAGCTGGGTGGTCACACGTTCCACAACTACTAAAAATTAAGAACCGGGGCGCCTGGGTGGCTCAGTCAGTTAATCATCGACTCTTGATTTCGGCTCAGGTCATGACCTCATGGTTCGTGAGATGGACTCTGTGTTCGGGCTCTGTGAGGACAGTGCAAAGCCTGCTTGGGATTCTCTCTCTCTCTTTCTGTCTCTGCCCCTGTCGCACTCCTGCTCTCTCTCTCAAGATAAAGAAATAAGCATTAAAAAAATGAAAAATTGAGAACCACTTTAACCCTAAAGTCTCCTTCTGATTCAGATGAAATGTAAGAATGGAACACATTTCTTCCCAAGTCTAGTTTTACTCTTTATTTATTGATTGTATTCACATCCTTCTAAAAAAACAAAAAAAAAGAATGCAGAGGGCTTAGGATGAAATGACAGTGTTGATGATAATGAGAAATGACACGTCCTGGACCTTACCCTGGGTGAAATAGTGTGCTGAATGTCTCTCGTGTGTTATGTCATTTAATCCTTATAAAAACCTGAAGAAATATTTATTTTCTTCGTTTGCATCTGGGGATGCAAAAGCTCTGCTAGGTTAAATAAATTGCCCAGGATCAGATTTAGGGAAGAAAAGTTTGGTGGGCTCTTTTCGGTGAATTGGGCAATCGTGCCTTGCATTATTTTAGGGACACTGTATCCAAAGAGTTATCTAGAAATCATACTTTGGGGTGCCTGGGTGGCTCAGTCGGTTAAGTGTCCGCCTTCAGCTCAGGTCATGATCTCACGGTTCGTGGGTTCAAGCCCCACGTCGGGCTCTGTGCTGACAGCTCGGAGCCTGGAGCCTGCTTCGGATTCTCTGTCTGCCTCTCTCTCTGCCCCTCCCCCGCTCATGCTCTGTGTCTCTCTCAAAAATAAACATTAAAAAATTTAAAAACAAAAATAATAATAAAAATAAATAAATCATACTTCCTAAGAGTTGGGTCTCACTGAGCAGAATAGGACTGAGTGATTCTGGTAGCAGGGCAATCCCTGGGCCCCTCCGTGATGCTGAGCGCTCATTCGGGTGAGCTGCCCTCAGCAGGATGATGGACCCCAATTAAAGAGTTCTGGACTCTACAAGCCTGTGCTGGCAGGAGACGCTGTGTCCTTGTCGCTGAGGGAAGCTGTTCCTGCACACGGCTTCCCTCTGAGATACATCAAGAGGCTGAGACCCAAGGTGATGTCAGTTATTGGTCTTAATGGATAAACCCAAGTCTTCCTGCTGACCTTGTATTGTGGTCCACATAGGGGGCGGGTGGCTCTTTGTTTGACTTCTTTAGAGAAAAAGCCTTGCTTTTAACAGAACTTAGATTTAGTGAATGTGTATTTTCTTCTGAGATTAAATACCTATTTTCTTAGTGCTTACTGTGTTCAAGTAACAGTAGATGCATGAGCCCATCGGGCCAGTGATGCCTCGTAAGACTCTGCCAGATAAATATTAGCAGCTGCAGGTTGCAGATGAAGAACACAGCACCCAGAGAGGTTAGTAATGTGCCCTTGGCCACAGAGGTGGTAAATGCTAATGTCCAGTCTAATACCCAGCCCCCTGTCTGCCCCACGCCAGCAAGTCCTAAGGTATGTTCTGTGGGCACATGGCTGCAAATCGACCCCCAGACATAATTTCTTTCTTCCCTTCTTGTGGCCAGATGAGTCACAATTCTGCAGACTTACAATTTCAACTTAAAACCAAGGCTACTTAGTGGTGCCTGGGTGGCTCAGTCAGTTAAGCTTCAGCTCAGGTCATGATCTCACAGTTCGTGGATTTGAGCCCCGTGTCAGGCTCTGTACAGACAGCTCAGAGTCTGGAGGCTGCTTTGGATTCTGTGTCTCCCTCTCTCTGCCCCTCCCCTGCTAGCACTCTGTTGTGTCTCTCTCTCTCAAAAATAAATAAACATTAAAAAGAATTTAAGGGCACCTGGGTGGCTCAGTCCGTTGAGCATCCGACTTTGGGCCAGGTCACGATCTCTCAGTTCGTGAGTTCGAGCCCCACATCGAGTTCTGCTCTGATAAGTCAGAGCCTGGAGCCTGCTTCAGATTCTGTGTCTCCCTCTCTCTCTCTCTGCCCCTCCTCCTCTCCCTCTCTCTCCTTCTCCTCCCTCCCTATTTATAAGCATTAAAAATTTTTTTTTAATTTTTAAAAAAGCTAAGGCTATTTACTAGTAACCTACTAAGAGAATTATTAAGGGCCCTTGGAGTCTGGTGTTCATAAACATTCCATGTGTCCCAGTCATTGGCTGTGTGATCCCAGACCCTGCATCCTGGCTCTTCCTTGCTCTGCTCTATCATGGGCTGACTCTCTTCTGACCTTGGCCATTGGCAGGCCTGGAGGGAGATGGGAGGGCGGGAGGTCAAGAGAAGACCAGGTACCAGTAATTTCCCCCATCTGTCCCTGGCATCATTTCCTCGGTGGCCCCAGCTCCTGGCTCCAAGACTCTGCCCCTGGCAATGCCTCCTCCAGCCCTGGGGTGGGGGGTGGGGGGCGGTAGCTTCCCTCTGTTGTTTGCTTCTAGAGTCCCTCAGGGTCCCCTGTTTAGAGTCTCAGCAGTTTCCTTATCTCTGAAACCAATTGCCTGTATTCAAGTCCCTCTGTTTGAAAGGCCTGGAGCCCTTTCTCTTTTACTGCTATTCAGTGTGTCATTGGCGCTTGCTGAAGCTTCTCATTTTGCATCCTGCACAAGCGAAAGCCCAGCTCAAGGTCACAGACGTCCTTACAGGTTTTAGGGGGGATGCCTCCTTTTCCAGACATCATCAAAACTGTCTTCAGCTGGTCGTGGGTTTTAATCGCTACTGTTCTTAATTTTCACCAACAAAGAAATGTTAGTTTAGGTTAATGTTGTCAATTTATTTGGTTGTAGGTTGTTTGGAGGAAGAAACAAAATCGCTACTGTTTATTTGGTTGTAGGTTGTTTGGAGGAACCGTGCTGCGTATGATGATTTGCATTTGCGTCAACAGTATGTTTGGCATTTTATTTTCTTACAACGAATGCACCTGAAATTTGGGGACGCCATTTATTCTGTTCCTTTTTTTGTTTTTTTTTTTTGTTTGTTTGTTTGTTTGTTTTTGTTTTTGTTTTTGTTTTTTTATCACCCAGCTCACTTCTTTGTCCTTGGAAAGTGGGAACGAGCGAGGCAAGTCAGCTGCTCTGTCTCCCCTCTATGTAAGTGGGTTGTGGTCAGATTTGAAAAGAAAAATGAATCAAGTGGTCTCAGAAAACACTCTGCTAATTGTGCTAGGCACGTGCTTGTCAGGCTTTGAGGAACAGAGTAGTCACTTGGGAATCTTGCCAAAATGTGTGTTCTGATTGGGCAGGTCTCAGGGTGTGGGTGGAGGTCTGGGATTGTACATTTCCATTGAAGCCTTCAGAAGGCACCCAGGGACCATACAGGAAGCAGAGATAACAGGATCTCAGTCTTCCCCCAGTGTGAACTCAGTTTATGCGGTGCCCTGCCGAGCTGGGGCGGAGGGCCTGAAGACTTGCTTCATTGCTAGCAGCCAGGATCTGAGCAGTTTTTATGTAGGCAAATTCCACGCTTCCCACAATTATATTGTTTTAGTCCAGTGAGCCACAATCAGTCTGGCATTCTTGGGCAAAGCTTCATGTGATTGTAATTTCAGTGCCGCTCTTGTGATACGATTCTGGTCTTCTAACGAGACTTCATCATGTTTACAAATTGACTCATGTCAGAGAAAAAAACCAAAGTAGACAGCTGCTTACACAGTAAGTGCCTTGAAGTGTTGGTGTTCACGATGGGATAAGTGGAGGGTTCTTTAGGAAAACAGTACAACGTTTTTAGGTTTTCCTCTGATTCCTTGATTTATGGAGCTTTCTATTAGCTTAAACTTTCCGGCAGAAACCCTAATTTTCCATAAGAACACGAACCGGGATTTCTGGAAGGAAAACACGGTCTGATCAGACATCAAGGCACTGACCCAAGAATAGGGTCTGCAGTCTGTTCCCAGACGTGCCAGTTCAGTGACAAATCAGCAAATTACCTAACGGGTTTCCATTTTCCGAGTAAGAGCAGATGAAGATCTATGCCTCCGATACATCAATTAGTTACTGCTACCCATGGACCAAGAATTCCCAAATCTCTATTTCTCGTCCGGATTTCTGTTGCCACTTGGGGTTGCAATGGGCGCCCCAAATTCAGGTGGCCTCGTTGAACTTCCACCTTCCTCCCAAACCTGAGCCCCTTCTTATATTACCTCCCCTGGTTATGTGACCAGGTTGTGTGACCATTATGCCCTCCTCATCCAAGCCAGGAGGTATCATTCCCTGGTAAACTGTGAGCTCCTTGAAGCAGTAATTGGGCTTTACTCACCTTTATAAGCCCAGTACCCTCTGCCAGACGCAGCGCAGCAAAATGCTCAAAAAATACCTGAATTCAACGAAACTTCATAAAGATGGATGGTCCTTACCACTCCCGAAAGTTGTTTTTAAGAACTGTGGGAAAAAAAAAAATTAAAAAAAAAAAAAAAGAAAGAAAAGAAAAAGGGGCGCCTGGGTGGCGCAGTCGGTTAAGCGTCCGACTTCAGCCAGGTCACGATCTCGCGGTCCGGGAGTTCGAGCCCCGCGTCAGGCTCTGGGCTGATGGCTCAGAGCCTGGAGCAA
>NW_024412400.1:7935329-7969138 GCF_014898765.1 Herpailurus yagouaroundi
GTCCTGCCAAAGAAAAAGTGAATGTAGGCGTGCCTGGGTGGCTCAGTTGGTTAAGCATCTGACTCCGGCTCAGGTCATGATCTCAAGGTTCATCAGTTCGAGCCCCGTGTCAGACTCTGTGCTTACAGCTCAGCCTGCTTTGGATTCTGTGTCTCCCTCTCTCTCTGCCCCTCCCCCAATCATGCTCTCTCGCTCACTCTCTCTCTCTCTCAAAAATAAGTAAACATTAAAAAAAATTTTTTTAAGTGAATGTAGCTTTTTTGTTGATTATTTCTGCCGCCAGGTTATAGTGAACTGCCATGAATCTAGAATCCATGTGAGCAAAGCTTTGTACTTTTCTAATTTATTTTATATTCTGTGATCTAGATGGATCTGTGTGTTTTCAGCGTTTTCCTTAACACGTTTCTTGCAGCCTGTCCCTCTCCTTCGTGGATGCATCCCTACTATGTACCTTTGGGATGCTATCTTTCATTTCACAACCTGGGAAGTAGATTTTGTAAACATCATTTTAAAATGAGGACGCTGAGGTTCACAGAGAGTAAGTACTGACTTTCCCAATATCACACAGAAGTGAGTAGGCCGGAGCGCCTACCCTTTCTTCCCCATGGCTATAGACCTTCTTAATATACTATAGAGGAATAGGGTCTCTCTTGCTTTTACTTGGAAACTTCATAAAGATGCAGGACATTCTTTTCTGTTTATAAAATAGTATACGTTTGGGGTGCCTGAGTGGCTCAGTTTGGTTGCATGTCTGACTTGGTTTTAGCTCGGGTGGTGATCCCGTGGTCATGAGATCAAGCCCTTGTGTTGGGCTCCACTCTGAGTACAGAGCCTTCTTGCGATTCTCTCTCTCTCTCTCTCTCTCTCTCTTTCTGTTTCTCTCTCTCTCCCTCTGTCCCTCCCCTGCTCACGCACCCATTCTCTCTTTCTCTCTCAAAAATAAATAAGTAAATTAATTAATAAATAAGTAAATAAATAGTATATGTTTGCACAGTTTGAGAAATCAAAGTTACCCATAATATCACTGTTCAGAGATATCAATAGTTACATTTTATACATTGTCTTCCAGGTTTCTTTCCTATTTGTAATTATACTTTTTTAATGTTTATTCATTTTTGAGATAGAGACAGAGCATGAGTGGGGAAGGGGCAGAGACAGAGAGAGACACAGAATCCAAAGCAGGCCCCAGGCTCTGAGCTGTCAGCACAGAGTCTGACGTAGTGCTCGAACCCACAAACCGTGAGATCATGACCTGAGCCAAAGTTGGACATTTAACCAACTGAGCCACCAGGTACCCCTGTCTTTATATTTTTAATATAACACACTATTTTAGTTATTATGCATTGTTTTAATATCTTATAGGTCAAGTTTACCCTGCCCCCATATTTTTTTCTTTCTTAAAGCTTCTCTTAGCTAGAAAAATATCCCTAATTTTTTTTTATAATTTAAAGTTGATTTATTTTAAGAGTGCAAATAGGGGAGGGGCAGAGAGAGAGGGAGGGAGAGAATCCCAAGCAGGCTCCCAGCTGCCAGCGCAGAGCCCGGTGTGGGGCTCGAACCCACAAAACCACGAGATCATGACCTGAGCCAAAACCAAAAATCAGATGCTCAACCAACTGAGCCACCCAGGCACCCCCCTAGTTTAAAAAAAAAAAAAAATTTAACGTTCATTTATTTTTGAGACAGAGTGTGAACGGGGAGGGTCAGAAAGAGAGGGAGACACAGAATCTGAAACAGAGTCCAGGCTCTGAACTGTCAGCACAGAGCCTGACATGGGGCTCGAACTCACAGACCTTGAGATCATGACCTGAGCCAAAGTCAGACGTTTAACTGACTGAGCCACCCAGGCACCCCTCCCCTAATTTTTTTTTTTTTTTAAATGAGAACTTCTGTAAATCTTCTACTTTGTGGGAAGGGGCTGTTCTGAGTTTCTAGACACAGCAGCAAGAATTCTCTCCATGCAAAAAACATTCCATTTGAAAAAGCCTGGATTGAGGAGGCTCTCGATAAACGATGGCAAAAATCCATTTAAACTGGGCTTATATCATTTTTTTTTTTAATTTTTTTTTCAACGTTTATTTATTTTTGGGACAGAGAGAGACAGAGCATGAACGGGGGAGGGGCAGAGAGAGAGGGAGACACAGAATCGGAAACAGGCTCCAGGCTCTGAGCCATCAGCCCAGAGCCCAGAGCCCGACGCGGGGCTCGAACTCACGGACCGCGAGATCGTGACCTGGCTGAAGTTGGACGCTCAACCGACTGCGCCACCCAGGCGCCCCAGGGCTTATATCATTTTTAAGAGACCAGTTTCCTTAATGACTCTGGAACTGCCGGCTTCTTCCTGATGCCTTCCTCAAGTGGGGAATTAGTGAAGACATCATGACACAGGATAATGAGACAGGGCGGAGAGAAAATGGGGGAAAAGGCTTTAAAGAATGCAGAAAATATGTTGCTGATTCTCCGCAGCTGCAGGAAAGGAGCTCCATCTTTTGTTTGGTTGGACTTTAGCCGCAGAAGAGAACTTGACTCCAAGCGGGTGCCCCGTTGTCATCCAAGATGTCCCCCTGGGCGCCTGGGTGCCTCCTTCGGTTGAGTGTCTGACTCCTGATTTCGGCTCAGGTTATGATCTCACGGTTCGTGGGTTTGAGCCCCGCATCAGGCTCTGTGCTGACAGCATGGAGCCTGCTTGGGATTCTCTCTCTCTCCCTCTTTCTCTGCCCCTAGTGTGCTCTCTCTTTCTCAAAATAAATAAACTTAAAAAAAAAACACACGAGTTTCCCAAACAAATGTACTTACCCCCGCCTGCCCCCACTTTTCAGACTGAAAAGATTGGGCCCCGTGGCTGTGGACCGGGAGGTGCTCAGCTCTGACTGCAGCTGCCTCCTCTCCTAGCCCTTCTCTGTGCCCACCTGTGACTTTGAGAACCAGACGCTGTCACACTTTAATACGTCCAGAGCTAGACTACTTGGGCGGCAGACCAATTTCCCAGAAGCCCCACAGCTGGGGGAGTGGAAACCGTAAGACCGCAGTTAGATATCTTCCTGGGCCCGGGCTAGACCAAGAAGAAACCCCGGTTCCCTCTGGGTGTGGACCCCCCCAGAGAGTCTGACACCAGACAGACTCTTCAGGAAGCCCGACCCTGGGTGCGTGAGGTTGCCGTCCAGCCCTTCCTTCCTGGTTGGAACACGGGCCGTCCAAGAGGGTTGAACCACCGCAGGCTGTCCCCAGGGATGGTGCAGAATCTTTACCCGACCCCACACTATACCGGGGCCATGCGCAGAGACGGGCACGGTGTCCAGCGGCCGAGCCCGTGACGTCACACAGCATGGGCTCGCGGTCCAGTCTGGACGTGGACACATTCTCCCATCCCAGACCAGCCCTCCTTCCTTGGGGCCTGGCGGCAAATTGGGTTTTGTTGGGGCTGACACACAGCCGTGGGGAGACTCCTGTGGCTAATGGGCCATTGGTTCATGGTAGGGATTAGCAAACATTGACGGGCCGATGGCGTGGGGTCAGAGGTCACCGTGCAGCCCACACAGTTTTCCGTGCTGGGGAGAACGTAGAGCTTGTGCTGGGGGGGTGCCTACCGTCGTAGCATGAGGAGGAAGGTAGAGGGCATGAGATCTGCAGTGCAGGGCACGAGGGAGCTTTAAAGAAAGTGATGTCTGTTGAGTCAACCAGAAAAACAAGAGTTCATCCACCCACAGACTAAGAACCCTCCTGCGAAGCCAGGAAAGATAACAACTTGAGAGCCAGTTATGTTTGGGGTTTACAAAAAAACAAAAAACAAAAAAAAGAAAGAAAACCCGAAGCAATATATTCTTGTTCTCTTCGCGGAGATCATCTTAGGAGACGCGGCATCATAGTGCAGACCATGAAGTGTGTCTGCAGAGGCTTCTTCTCTTAGTGGACACTTAACTTAACAGTGATGACAGGTCCTAAAATAATTTATGAAAACAGCGCCGGAAAGTGCTCCAATAAAGGTTTGTGCTTAGAGAACAGATGAAGAGGTTGGATGAGGTTTTCTTAAGAATGAGGACGATAGGTGGCAAGGTATGTGTTGCAGATTCTGCTGGGTTTTCTTGTGTTTATACTGTGGACTGCTCCAGGCCTACTCCAAAGTTCCTGGCAGGCTACAAAGACACCCATGGGCCAGTTGTGTCCGTCCTGATGGGGCAGCCCTCATGGACCCCGCCGGAACAGGTTTTATGGTGGGGCGCCTGGGTGGCTCAATTGGTTAAGTGTCCACCTCTTGATTTCAGCTCAGGTCATGATCTCAAAGTTTGTGAGTTCGAGCCCTGCATCCGGGTCTGTACTGGCTGTGTGGAGCCTGCTTAAGATCCTCTCTCTCTCTCTCTCTTTCTTTCTCTGCCCCTCCCCTGCTCACGACCTCTCTCTCTCTCTCTCTCTCTCTCTCTCTCTCTCTCTCAAAACAAATAAACATTAAAAAAAAGAACAGATTTTATGGAGATGAGATATTACTGACTCTGTTGAAGCTCCATTGTGAGCCCTCTCTGACTCCAAACCCTTCTCTCCTTGAAATTGGACACATTGTTCCCATACAGATAATTCAGCTTTGCAACTTACATATAACTATATATACACATACACATAGTCACTTTATGTGATGCTTCCAACTCACGTTAATGGCATGATCAGCCCATAGGGTTCTGAAGTTTGTTTTATAGATTAAACATGTTGATAAGGGTAGATCTGGCTCATCCGTTTAATATCACTGTGTAATCTTTTAATCTTTTGTGGAATGAATAAACCACAGTTTACTTAACCATTCTCTCATTGACAGACTCCTCACTTGGTTCACTCCCCTCCAGACAGTTACCTCTTTGTTATTGTCGTTCAGATATTGGAAGCAAACCAGGCCCCAGGGCCTTTGCACTTCCTGTCTCCTCCACCTAGAATGTCTGAAACCTTGTCCATTTTGTCCGTTGCAGGATATGGTGCTCACCCCAGCACCTGGCGTGTGGGTATTTGTATTTGATGTACGAGTGAGTGAATGAACAAGGAATGAATGAATGAGCCAAGGCTGTACACGGGTTTTTTTTTTTCAGGGAATACCCCTGAGGACACCTGTGAGTGCTTCTCTGGGGAGATTCCAAGAGTGAAACTGCCAGACCATCGGGGACACACGCACTCCTCCTGCGAGCACTTTATAAGGAAGCGTCAGTCTCCTCAAAGACAGAACAGACCATTAGGGGCCGGGGGAGGAAGTTGGGCGCTTCTGTCTGTGAAGGTGGGGTGCTCATGTTTCTGATGGGAGGTGGCGTTCCGTCCTACCTCCCGCTGTCGGTCCAGCCTGCAACAGGGCTCCTGACCTGTCTGCCTACCCTGCCCCCCTCACTGTCACACCCTGCTCTCTTGTCACCCTCTCAGAGTGGGACACCTGACCCTCTTCCTCTACATACACTTCTTTTGAAGCGCCTCGAACTCAGGACAGCGGTTGAGTTGTGTCAGGGCTGAGCACTTGACTTGGATTTGCCCGTCAGCTGGTCCCTACGCGCTATGGTTGTCGTGCTTATCCCCATTTTACAGGTGAGGAAACGGAGGCAGGGGGAGGTTAAGTGACTTGCCTGAGGTGGGTTGTTGCCGCAGTTGGCACATGCTGCATCTTTTGTTTGTCAGTCACCTCTCCGGCTACTTTGCAGAAGGGGCCAAAGCACCAAGAGGCGGAGTGACCTCGCGGGACGGCAGGAGAACCAGAATTCAGACCGTGCTTCCCTTGAATTCGAACAGCTCTTTCCACGGTGCTGTGCTTCCCCGGTGTAACTCGAGGGGCTCAGCCAGCCTGTCCTGGGGCCCAGCACTCACTCACTCACTCCTTCGGGAGCTTCATAGTAAGGTGGCCACACCCATGGCCTCGGGCCCTTGGGCACCTTCTTGTCCTGACAGGTCTATGAGGTTAGTCGCATCACCTAAGTAGTTTGTCGTGCCCAGTCTTGTTTTCTGCCTTATCGGTAACATCTCTCATTGCAACATGGGAGCGGAGTAGGAAGGGACGATGGGGTGCCAGAGGAGGGGCTTATCAGCATCTCCAAGAGCAGGTGCATCTGGGGAGAAACCCTCCTGCCAATAGATAGTGCCATCATCCCCATCAAAGCACATGCCCCACACGGGATCACGCGTTTGCAGCGTTTAGTGAATACGGACGTGGGAGGCCATGCCCCAAAGATGTGTCCACTCACATCAGGCTCAGCTGGCACCGTGGGCCTGCCCTTTCTCTGGGCACCCTGGGCTGAGTTATTTAATCCTCCCTCCAGCCTTGCGAGGTACCATTAGTATCACATTTTCCAGAGGACGAAGTAGCTCCCAGGACCAAAAGTAATCAATTCTGACTATGTTGTATTACTGAAGTTGAAAGGTTCGCTGCTGACTTTTAAAACTCTTTAGTATTTAAAGAAACGTTCACACTTAAGTTGGTGAAACTACAGCGTGCTGAGAATCGCTGTGCAAACATTCTTAGGGATAACGCGGGATCGTTTACAGAATAAGCCAGGGAAGTCAAGCAGGGTCCCTCTGGACGGTTCCGGGTCGGGAAGCTGTTGGCAAGCCTCGTCACCAGGAGGGTGGCTCCCACCCCTGCCTACGTCTCCTCTCCTCCACACGTAGTGTCGCATCCACCGGTGGGAATAATCCAGAAGCCAAAGCCTATGTCCGGCCACTCCTGAGATACCTTTGGCTTCCTTTTGATCCCATCTCATGACGCACCTGGCCCTCTTCGAGATTAGTCTGGCAGCACTGAGGGGTAGCCGCCTTATCGGTGTGTGACCGCCGATATCCCTGGCACGGTGCCTGCCCCAGGGGGCACGCAAGAAATAGCGAGGGAATTAAAGAATGGGTGAGTGGACAAGTGAAGGAGTCCACATGCACGCACAGGATTCCATTCTGCCTTCCACTCGAGCAGGATGCCGACACGAGTTTCCTTCCTTCCTGTCCGCTCTTGCCTGCAGTCGTGTCCCGTTCAGGTGGAGGCCGGAGACCGGACTACCCTGAGGTCTGCAGCCTCCCTGAGACCAGGGAGCCCCCAGGAGCACATTTACCCAGTCCCCGCTGGTGCTGGCATCCTCACAGCCCCCTCCCCACACCCCTCCCCCACGAATCACGTGCGTCCCATGCGTTTCCTCTGGGCCCTGAGATTTTAAATAAGTGAGATAAGAGCGCTAATATGAAATGAAGGTCATCCTGACCGAGCCTTGCCTGACTTCCAGGAAAGCTCTCCACGGTAACGCTAAGTCAAAACATAGTCTAAAACACATCACTTTGTAAGAGAAAAGCTTTCTGCTCCCAAATCAGGCTGTGGTTTTGACAGTCATTCTCCAAGGATTCGGTGCCGGCCTCCCACCTCCCAGCAGCCCAGGGCGGTGCCCTGGTCCCACTCCAAGACTTGAGCACACTGGGGCTTCCACTGTAGAGGTCATTAACGCGCTTCTGAATGCCAAAAGTTTGGGTGCAACCACGGAGGAAAGAGCTCATCCTTTTGTATACTTGAGGTATGAAGACTCTTGGTTGCCAATAAGGGAAACCAATTCCAAAAGGTGTAAGAGAGGGAAATTACTGGCTCATGTAATAGACAAGTCCAGGGCTTGACCTTGGGCTTGAGGAGATACAAGCGTTCGAAGTGTAGCAGCAGGATCCTGTCCCTTTCCAACATCAGATCTGCTTCTGTCCAGAAGACCACAGATATCCCCCCCAAGTGATGGGCGGGATGGCCCCAGCAGTTCTGGGCTTTCCTTCCTCTGTGGGGCCAGCCCAGCAGAAAGGCAGCACCCCGCCTTCCAAGAGCAGCAGCAAAAACCTCCATCTTGACCTGGGTTCGCTGTTCTGTGTCGTGTGACCACCCACATGCTGACCAGGGCGGTGTTGGGGTGGGGGAGAGCGAGGGGAAGGGGCGCTAGGTTTTCCAGAACAACTTACCCTCCATTAGGAGGGAAGGGTGAGTGTCCCAAAAGGACAGGGAATGTCCTTTGGTCAAAGGAATGTGGAACACAGTAACAACCATCCCCCAACAGGACCATTGTGGACCCTCAGCCACATTGCTGAGCCACCAACAGGTCCTTTGTGATGGTCGACGGCTCGGAGAGCAGGGCAGTGCACCGGGGACGTGGCCTGGAGAACATGTCTAGAGTCACATTCCGTTTGTGCTTTTAAAGCTATCAAATAAATCGTAAGCCCAGATGTTATGGTTTCCAAGGACAAAGTCTTCTGTACTTTTTTTCCTGTCTGCCGTGTTAGTGTTTATTCTGAAAATAGCTGTATGGGTTTTCGATAAAAGTGACAGATGCTAAACTAAATGACAGTTATTCTTTGTAGTAAATGAAAATGCTACAGGAAAATGCACTAAGGAGAGCCAATCTCTCTTCCCTTTGAATGCCCGTGGCGAGCACATCTGCATGGTTGAGCTCCCGTTTTGAATCCCTGCTGACGCGCTTTGCTCCTTTGGGCGACACAGTCAATCTTACTACATCTCGACTTAACCATCTATCCCAATGAGGCTCGCCCTTGTGGAGCTGTCTTAAGAAATCACCGAGCTGTCTTAAGAAATCACGTTTCGCCAGGCAACTTACTGCTTGTGTTCTATCATTTAATCCTCAAACCGCCTTACGAGGTGGTTACTGTCATCCCCATCTTATAGACGAAAAAACTGAGGCTTACAGACAGGAATTTGCTCAGCACCCACACAGGTAGCAAATCCCTGGGCCAGCACGCATGGTCTTAACTCCCCGTGCTATGCTCTGTGAATTAAATAAAAGGATTCGAGGAAAGCTTTTGGCACAGTGCCCAAGATGGAACAAGCACTCGCATAACCGTGTCCATTTGTTTTAATAGCAATGATACGGGTGATATAATGCAGTTTTAAATAAAAGGGATGACACATTTGGTACGTGCTGTTGGATAGCTGCTTTTTTTCCCTTCAGTGGAGACCAGCCTCTAAATGCCCTCTTGGGGGTCAAACCCGAGTGCGGAGGAGGTGATGCTTGCCTTCCTTCCTGGGCTGCACGTAGGGACCACAAGTGGGCTTTGCACGGAGCCATCAGCCACTCCTCTGGGGCTTTCTTTTCAATGTGAGGCCACGTTGAGGATTTTAGAATCTCACGCCCAGGTGAGGAGCAAGCTTTCTGGTACAAACTTTATGAAAGATTGATATCTGTGAGCCCAGTGATTCCTCTTCTAGAATCCACGATCGTGGCTGTGTGAAACCATAGCCGCCAACATACGTGTCATAGAATTGTTGTTAATAGAAAACAAAATGGGGAAAAATTCTGCGTCCGAAGATAGGAGATCAGTTACGTAAAGCAGGCTGCATCCAAACCGTGGAGAACCCTGGGACTGCCAAAGGTGCCGTGGGGGAAGACGGTTTAAGGACATTGAACTCAATCAGGAATAGCAAGTGAAAACAGTAGGTTAGCACAGTGTGTGTCCCTCACTCACCGGATTTTATTGAGTGTCCGCTGTGTGCACACGGTGGGTCTAGGCACTTAGGATACAGGAGTGGGAAAAAAAAAAAACCCCTGTTTCCCATGAGCTTATTACGTTCTGTTGGAAAGGAGAAAGAAATCATGACCAATTTAACAATCATTAATTAATGCATCAGCATATGAACTTGTAAGTAACTCTGTGCAATTATATATAATGACACATGAGGGGCAGAGAAGTACTCTGTGGGAAAACGGAGAGAGAAAAGGTGAGTGATACAAGACGTGTTGGTGTGGTCGTGGTATTCTAGCCAAAGTGGCCAGGCAGGGCCTCACAAGGGGGTGACGTTTGTGCCGAGACTTGAATGAAGTGACAGACTGAGCTCTGAGGGCATCTGCGGGATCGAAGTCATTGTGATCCCTTGTTACTTAAAAGACAGTGTCGGGGTGGGGGTGGGGGGCGGCGCCTGGGTGGCTCAGTCAGTTAAGCGTCGGACTTCGGCTCAGGTCATGATCTCACAGTTCGTGAGTTCGAGCCCCGTGTCGGGCTCTGTGCTGACAGAGCCTGCTTTGGATTCTGTGTCTCCTCCCCCACTCAGGCTCTGTCTCTCTCTCTCCCTCTCTCTCTCAAAAAATGAATACACGTTAAAAACAAATTAACGTGTGCATATTACATGTACTGGAGGTCCCTCGCATGTGCTCAGGAGCAAGCCCGTCCAGAACTTCTCTTCAGTGAAGTCCTGAGCCTTTTAGGAGGGGTGCCCCTCCACTGCCACCCTCACTGCCTCCTGGGTACTCTTGGTGGCTGCACTGATGCTGCCCCACAGCTTTTGTCGGCTGGGCTTTATCGGAAGGGGGAGGAGCTTCCTCCCTCTTAAACGTGGTCCCTCAGAGCGACACTGGCCCTGGGGCCCCTTCTGCACCAACAGACTTGAGACCGACACTGTCTTCCCCATGTGTGTTGCGTTAGGCATGCATGCACACACGTGTGCACACACATACACACCCACACATACCACTGTTCCCAGCGGCTATCATACAATGCCGCAGACTGACTGACTTCTAAACAACAGGAACGTATGTCTCACAGTCCTGGAGGCCGGGAAGGCCAAGATCAAGGCACGGGCAGACTTGGTGTCTGGCCAGGAGCCGCTTCCCAGCTCATAGACGGCCGGCTTCTCGCTGTGTCCTCCCACGGTAGGAGAGGGGACGAAGCACTCTAGGGTCTCTTTTATAGTGACACCATCCCGTTCATGAGGGCCCCACCTCCCAACGCCCCCCACCTGCAGGTAACATCACATCAGGGATTCGGTTTCAACATAGGACTTTTGTGGGGATATAGACTTTCAGTCCATAACAAACACTTCAGATGTCAAGTTCCAGTGGTAAGACTTTGGGGTGATTTTTTAAAAAATCTTCTTTTACGTATGTTTTTTTTTTTTTTTGAGAGAGAGAGAGAGAAAGAGAGATTGAGAGCATGAGCTGGGGAGAGGGTCAGAGGGGGAGGGAGAGAGAGAATCTTGAGCGGGCTCCACGACCAGCACAGAGCCCAACGTGGGGCTTGAGTTCATGACCGTGACATCACGACCTGAGCTGAAATTAAGAGCTGGACACTTAACTGACTGAGCCACCCACCTGACCAAGACACCCCTTTTGTTTTTATTTCAGTGCTCTTACGTTAATGCATGTACCTGGTTAAAAAAGAATTCAAGCAATACAAAATGATATGAAAGTTAAAGGATCTCATGCCCCCAGCAACATGCCAAGTCCCAATGCCCCAAGCAGTCACCTGTAAACATTCCTTGGGGTTACTGCTAAAATTCTAACTAACGTGTTGATCTTACCATTTCTTGACTCGTCAACTTTAGACTTTCATGCCTGGCCCACGTCCTTGCTACCTCTTTCCCCTCCCCCCAAAGTTTTATTAATACCCGGTGGCCTCTGTCACTTTATATGACATATTTAAACCGTGATGGTTGTCCATATATTCGAGAAGCCGGTCTGGACCCCGCTGTGCAAGAAGAGGAAGTTAGCCTCTGTGAGCCGTCTGTGTTGTTCCTGCCTCTCTCTGCATCCGGGCTCCCTTTCAGGCCAGCTGATGACTTGGTTTCGCTTTCAGCAAAAAATGCAAACGTCTTGACAGGGAGGGCCTTTCATGCTTTGTCTATAAATAGGGTGTGAAACGTAAAATGGTGTTTTCATTATACACATAAAATTATAATGCATATATTATATATATAATACAATATATACAATTTGCTACAGACCAGAGTCTTGTCGTGAAGTCTGCAGAGAGAAGGAAATGTGATCCTTGGCCACGAACCCGGGCCACGAGCCGTTTGCCTCTTTTCTTCTGCTTCGTTAGTTGACGGCCTTGAATGTGCTTCCTGATTAGACCGTCGCTTTCTAGAGCTGCCGTTTGAGTTTTGTTTTTGTTTTCCCCGGGGCTTCTAATTATCTTTCTTTATTCTTATTGCCAAAAGAAAGATGTGCCTCCTTCTTCAGCACCTCTCTACATTCATTTGGCCTCTTAATTATGCGCTTATTGAATGGCCTGTTTGCACTGCCCGCCTTTCATACCCGCTGTGCTGCCTTTCATACCCGCTGAGACTTCTGCCCATTGGATCCCTGCACCGACTCCCTCTTTCTAGAGGGCCATGATTTCCTCTTTCTTAGATGGTTTTTTCACTCTCCTATGGTTTACCTTAAGAATTTTTTTCCTCCCAGAAAGCACATAAACTTTCGGAGATCTTGCATGGCTGAAGATACCTTTATTGGGCCCTCCTCCGATGACAGTTTGAACATAGAATTCTGAGTTCCTGTTATTTCTTCTCTGGGCTTAGGAAACCCATGCTCCGTTGTCTCCTTGCATTCGGTGTTATAGATTTCAAATGTTAATGTCATTCATATTTTTGTTCATTTGCAAAAATGCCCTTTTTTTCTGTCTGGAAGCCTTCAAAGCCTCATCTTTTTGAGGGTCTGAATCTTAGATGTATGTAGGTAGGATTGTCTGCTGTATTTTGTTTGGTATTTAATTTATTCTGCTTGGCCTTTGGTAGACTCTTAACCTAAATACCTTTGCCTTTCTTAGCTTGGGCCCCTTTTATTCTGTTATATATCTGATGTTTTTTCTTTCCTCTTCTCCCTTCCTGGAATCCTGTTAGATGCTGAGCCCACTGAATTAATCCTCATGTTCCTTTCTCCGATAAGTCCTATCTTTTTGACTTCTTGCTCTGCATTCTGGAAGATTTCACCGATCATAGGTTCTGTGTCCAAGAAACCATTATTGCCTGATTACTTACTTTTCACATCATGTAGTCTTGTTATATGGATGAGGTACAGTGTCGTTTCAAATCACTGTCATTTATTAGAATGTTTAGAGCGATTTTCGTTACCCTAGATTACCTTCATTTCTCTTTTTAAAAGTTCCCCCTTAGTTTCTCTTGGTCCTTCTTTCCCAATCCATTGGATTGTTTCAAATTTCTAGTGATCTCTGGTTGTCTATTCATATTTTTTAACAAAGGTCTTGGCTGATTAATAAAGATGGCTAACATGGATAGGCTAGTATTCCCAGCAGACCTGTCCTTTGAACCGGGGGTGATGTGCCGACTGACAACTCCAAGTTTGTCGGCCAGGCCCATCTTCAGGTAGATGGACAGGATCTGGTGGGCAGGTGTTGGCGGGGGTGGGGAACACTCTTCCAAAGCTGCCCAAGGAAGGTTTCACTGCAGGTGTGACCCTTGTATTCAAGCCCTAGTCTTCTTCAAGTAGATTGTCCAATTTTATTACAGGACTGTTTTCGTTTGGGGCCTAAGGACAAAGCATCCCTGGACCAGTTGTCCATTTGATTAGGAATTGGGATGGAGACCGAGAGGCCTCACTGTCGTGTATGCAGCCATTAGATCAGCTTTCTGAATTCCGTCTCACAGCCCGTGCCGCTCTTGGCACAAGCCAGCTCCAAGTTGGACCCCTCAGTCCAGGAGGCCCAGATCCTGTACCTGTCTGGAGGACAGAATTCTCTCTTACGTTCATGCTATCATCGACTTTCGATTTTCCAGAAATATGTCAAAATCTCTGGTGTTTTGCTCTCACCCCTATTCTTCGTTTGTGTAGATTTTTCCCTTTGGGTATCTTCTCCCATTTTAATGGCATCTGGGGAGGAAGAGTAGATACAGATGTGCTTGTTCATCCATTGAATTAGAGGCCTTTATGTTCGTTTCGCTTTTCTGAATTCTCTAAAGTGAGCATGTGTTATTACATTCATAATAAAAGTAACAGTAAAAGCTATTCTTGAAATGGAAGGGACTTAGAAATATGTCATCAAGCCAAAAAGAGAAGCATCTTGGGGGCACCTGGGTGGCTCAGTCAGTTAAGCATCCGGCTCTTGGTTTTGGCTCAGGTCATGATCTCACGGTTCGTGAGTTTGAGCCCCTCATCAGGCTCTGTGCTGGTGGTGCAAGACCCTGCTTGGGATTCTCTCTCTCTCCCTCTCTCTGTGCCCCTCCCCTGCTCTCTGTCTTGCTCTCTCTCAAAATAAATACATAAACTTAAAAAATTTTAAAAAGAGGGGCGCCCGGGTGGCTCAGTCAGTTGGGCGTCCAGCTTCAGCTCAGGTCACCATCTCATGATCGTGCACAGGCTCTGTGCTGACAGCTCGGAACCTGGAGCCTGCGTTGGATTCTGTGTCTCCTTCGCGCTCTGCCCCTCCCCCGCTCAAGCTCTGTCTCTCAAATATAAATAAACTTTCTTACAGATTTTTTTAAAAATTAAAAAAAGAGAGAAGCATCTTGTCAGTGTTCTGGACCCACCGTTCCAGCACTGCCCAAGAAACTGCTTTCCCTCCGTGCTCCCAGCTGATTGCATAAGTGGCTGGAGAATCTTGTCTCTCTCGTGCTGAGTGAGAGGTGTTGTCAGTGCAACAGGAGTATCACATACAAAGCCTGCTATTGAGCAGGTGTATCAGTCAGTGGCTTAAAATGGCCAGCATTTATCCACTTGCTGTTTGGATGGGCTCAGATGCGTGCTTGCTCTGCTGGTCCTTCTTCAGGCCACTCATGCATCTCCAGGCAATTGTTTATTTGTTTAAAGAGAGACTGGCTTTAATAACAGCCAAGGTTTGGAGGAGGGGAGGAAAACGAACAAAGCGGAGGGCTCACAAAGAGACCACTGGAAACATGCGTTTCTGTGCACAGCAGTCGTGTCGGCGCCAGTCCCGGGGGTCCCGGGACTCGGTCACTGTGCCTGGAATCCAAAGCTGTGGCTTCACTGCCAGCCTCGTGGGCTGAGTGCTCGCTGCCCCTGGGGGTGAGACTGGTACTGTGGCTCCGGCTGTGGCTGCAGCTCCCCTGGCCACCCCCCGTCACTGCCACAGGCTGGCCTGTGTCCTCATCACCAGAGTCAGCTCTTTCATCTTCTGAATCCACACCGCTGCTGAATATCTCTTTGTCCGGGTGGCCTGGACCTCATCCTCGCTGCTGTCCTCCTGGCTGCTATCACTTTTGTCACTCGCCAGGTCCCTGTCACCTTTTCCCTCGCTCACCTGTCTGAGATGGGCCGGTCATCGCCTGAGGCGGAAGGGGTGATTTGGGCCAAGTGTCCGTGGGCACCCCGAAGGCCAGCTTGGGCTTGCTCGCGTGGTCACGGGGTGCAGGATCTCCAGGAGCGGCAAGAGAGGTCACCGTAAGGCTCAAGATCTGCAGTGTCACACCCACCCATCTCCGCGGTCTGAACAAGTCACACACGCGCACCAGCCTGGACTCGAGAGTGGAGAAGGCAGCTGCACGTCTTGATGGAAGGCGCTGCGGAGTATCACGGCACCTTTGGCCACCCACCATTTTAATCACTCCGGTTTTTAATTCTGATTTTGTTTTCTAATTCTGTGTTTTCCGCAGGCTTCTGAGGACCCAGTCTCTGGAATGGTTCTACAATAACGTGAAGAGTCGCTTCAAACGCTTTGGCAGTGCTAAAGTCTTGAAGAACCTGTACAGGAAACACCGGCTGGAGAGCGGGGCGTGCTTCGATATTCTAGGTACGTGGGCAGTGCTCTGCTCTGGGAGTCTTTGCGGGGCTGGTGGGATGGAAGGAGGCCGGGCTGGGAGGCCCCCGACACCGGCCACACTCAACTGGGACCAAGAAAGTTGCTTAACTATCTGGCCCCAATGAGGATCAGAAGTAGGAGGCTAAATACCAAAGATTCTGTTAAATTTGAGTTACCCCGTGCCAGCATCCCCACTGGGCTGTCGAATGTGCTGAGAAGACCAAAGTATTGGGGCCCCTGGGTGTCTCTGTCAGTTAAGTGTCCGACTCTTGATTTCGGCTCAGGTCGTAATCTCACAGTTGGTGAGTTCGAGCCCTGAGTCGGGCTCTGTGCCCAAAGCATGGAGCCTGCTTGGGATTCTCTTTCTCTCTCTCTCTCTCTCTCTCTCTCTCTCTCTCTTTTCTGCCCCTCTCCCCCTTCAAAATAATAAATAAATTAACATTTAAAAAAGAAGACCAAAGTATTTCTGCATGTTGTGGACATATTAATTCTAGATCCCTAGAAATCAAAGATTCTGGATCGTCTCCCCCTAACGATTAAAACGTCAGAAAGTCCTCTTTGTTTGATCACATAGACTAGTCTGTACTCTGAGGTATGCCCTCCACTCCCCTGCCCTCCTACTCCAAAATTCTACTCACACCAGTTCCAGAACTTGATGTGTTGGGAGAGTCAGGAAAGTACGGGCTTCTCTCCCAGGAAGCCTGAAGGACTAATTCTACCTTCGCTGTTTTCATACAGTTAAGACAACCAATGTAATTAGAAGGAGAAGTTATATTCTTCAGTTCTATTACACCAGCCAGTAGAAAGAAATCGCTGTCAGAATATGAACAGCGTATCCTCCAAAAAAAGGCTGGTGTTTGTTGTTGTTGTCTTTTTCCTTCTATCTAAAGGCAGATTTTTTCCAACACTTTGCTGACACAGGTAAATGCTTTTTATCCACGAGAAAGAGGGAAGGAAAAAAGATCTCACCGTCTCATTCTGGAGCTTTTTCGCCGTCGTTATTTTACATTGTCGTATTTTCAATAAAGTCTATGGCCATGTCTTATCTAAAAATATGCCAGCCACTGAGACGAGGGAGTAAAGCATTAAAGGACGCATTAAACACAGAGAATCATTAGGGCCTTTTGTGGTGGTTGCTAGGCCCTATCTTTCAAACCGTTCAGGAAGCCTAAGCTAAGAGAGCAGCGCTGAAGGTTTCCACAGATTATTTTTATCTTCGCTTTGCTGGTTTTTTGAAAAACCTTTTCTCCAGGAATGGAGGCCAAAAAAGAAATAAAGCCTGAGAGGAATCCTGTTAACAGCGTTTTTCCACCCAGAGAGATACCTCAGGAAGTTTCCAGAATATTATTGGCTCACTTGACTGCATCTCATCCTTTCTTTTCTCTCACACACGCCCCCAGGTCTGCTTGGTGTACCCCTATACCAGTCACCAAATTCAGACCTCCACTGCCTACTGCAAGACGAGGGGAAAAGCAAACATGTGGAGAATCCCACAGAAGAGACCACAGGTCTGCCCTCCTCCCCTCTCTCCCTCAGGCCCCAAGGGTGGCTCAGGCAACATGCGTCCCAAGCGGGCCAGCTCAGGGCTTTGAAATTTTCAACGCGTCACTTTCTGAGGAAAACCATCCACTGGGGGTAGCTGTCTGCCACCATAGAGGCAGATCTGGGTTCTGGGCCTTCCGGGATTCACCACTTCCTTCATCCGGGCCTTCAGGGAATGCTTTACACGCCTCTCTCCTGCTCAACCCTGTGAAGCGATAGCTTCATCACCTCTGTGTCCCCAAAGTGTGGCTCAGCCCCTGGCACATCTCCTGTCCTCAGCGTGGCACTCGCTTAATCTTGAAAGCATTTTGTGGGTACGGAGACGCTTCGCTGAAGCATTCCAGTCAGTTGCTTTCATGATTCAGGGCGCCATTTAAACTAAGATTTCTGTTTAACAGAAGCGAAGACCAGGGGACAAGAAACAGTTTGTGAGGTCATGTTCAAAGCTGATAAGCCACGATCATGAAACAATGGGATTTATTCTACACACCGCCTAGAAAATTCACTCACGCCTCAAGTAGAGGGAAATCCCCCAGGGCACACGTGGCCTCCCGGTTGCGCCAAATGACTGGGGCGCCCTCACAATGAGCTCCCACCTATCACCCAGCACCCTTGCATTGTTGTTACCTGTCTTCCTCAATCCCAACCGTATGTACTCAGTCCAGAATCACCTTCCAGTGACAGGGTCATCTTCCACGCTCAGCCACGTACTTCCGAATCTGTGGAGGTGAGCCCAGTACAGATACTTTGTAAAGCTCCATGGGGTATGTTAAGGCACAGCCGAGATGGAGAGCCCCAGAGAGCACCTGACCACAATTTGTGAAGCAGCATTCTTTTTTTTTTTTTAATGTTTCTATTTATTTTTGAGACAGAGAGAGACATAGCATGAGCAGGGGAGGGGCTAGAGAGAGAGGGAGGCACAGAATCCAAAGCAGGCTCCGGGCTCTGAGCTGTCAGCATGGAGCCTGACACGGGGCTCGAACTCATGGACCGTGAGATCATGACCTGAGCTGAGGTCGGACGCTCAACCGACTGAGCCACCCAGGCGGCCCTATGCAGCAAGCATTCTAAATAAGATGGGCCCATCTTCAGATCCAGCAAAGGGTACTCATTTTCAGAATCGTGTTGGTCAGAACATAACATGCAATATCTACGGCACGCAAGGCATGTGCTCTGCTCCAGAACTCTCGGGGTGGAGCTCCTTGTACCTGTGAAACCTCTCCACCCCCAGGACCAGCGTAGTTGGCCTGAGCACCCTCAGTCCATTGAAAATTCATTGAGTTCGTAGAATCTTATGGGTCAGCCACCAGGTGCCCGCCCTGCACCCACGTCAGTCCTTCCAGCCCTCCCAAGCTAGGCTTACTCCTCCCACAGACCGTATCAGGTGACCGGGATAGGCCAGGCCTACAAGGAGACCCGTTGGTTCCATCAGATAGATCTAAGAGGTATTCATTCCTTTAATAAACATGCAGCAAACATGTATTGAACACCTACTGTGTGCCCACCTGGTTTAAGTGACAAGACAGACAATACCCTACCATTCCAGAGCCAGCAGGCCAGTTGGAGAGGTCAGATCATAAGTAAATAAAATTTTTAAAAATATAGTGTCCAATGGTAACGAGTGCTCACCTGATTCATCCGATAGATTGAGCGTGACATTTTTAATCATTACCCTAGAGAGAAGCGACACTACGTGAAATGATAAATGTAGTCGTTATTAATGTACTTAATCTCTAGACAGTTGGATAAATAACATACACGTTTATTGGATATATAAACGTTTATTGGATAAATACGTGTTTATGGGATAAATAAAATGGGAGAAATAAACCCTGCCTTTTTATTCATGAACACTGTATATCTACTTTGGATGTGATTCCTGTAAAGGTCTATAACATCCTTCATCTGGGATTTGACTGACAAATGTGGTCTTTTGAAAATGCTGAGCCGTGTGAAATCAGAGGTTCCTGCAACTCACAAAAGATAGGATGACCTGGTGTGACTGCCACATCAGTGCTTTCCAGAACAGTTCAGCCACTTTCTGCCATTCCTAAATAACACTGAAAGATCCCACCTGTGAATTTAAAGGGACACGGGGGGAGAGATGCTGTACTAGCAGGTTCAAAATGATGCACAGCAAGAGCTTGCCCTCTGGGCAGCTCATTCTCCCCAAGATATTTCTAGATCTTCTCTCTGCTCATTCCCCCCTCCACCCTCCCCCATTCTCTCGGCAGATGACCGCACCTTCTTCACAGGGCAGGTAGTAGGCACCCCTACACTGGATCCTGTCACCTTCCAGGAAGGTCTCAAGGTCATGCATCCCTTCCTTCTTGCTAAGCCAGCCTCTCTCTTAACTGGTTCCTTCCTATTGATCTGTAAACATGCCGGGTCTCTCTGTTTCCCAGACCATTCCTGGTCTGCACATTCCCCCACTTGCCGCCCTGCCTCAGTGCTCTTCCCAGTAGGTGGCGGAGACCCTCAACCAAGAGCACACTGCACTCAGGGCTTCCACTCCCTGCCTTTCCTCACTGCCCCCACCAAGCTGTTCTCCCGATGGTAGCCAGAGTGCACTTGGACGTGCAAATCTGACCAGATCACCTCCATGGAAGCTTCACTGGCTATTCATGTGGCTGTTGGAATAAAGATCAAAAAATAAAGATGCGGTCACCATGCCCTGTGTGGTCTGGGTCTCCAAGCCCAGCCACACTGCCTCCGGTTTCGGTCCTCAGATGCACCTGCTACCCCCACCGCCTTCCCTGTGCACGCTGTTTGCCCGCCTCCCCACCACCCCTCTGCCTGGTGACTCACTGTCCCTGTTAGACACGTCCACCATACTATGAAGCACCCAGTCAGGGCACTTAACGTATCTATAATTTTACATTGACTTACATAAATCTTTGATGAATTCTTTCCCACTAGACTATCCAATTGGTCAGGGCAGCAAGGATTTCTGGCTTTGCTGACCAGTATACCCTAACACCCAGCCCAGAGCCAGGCACCTAGTAGGTGCTTGTGGACTTTTGGCTGGATGGATGAATGAATACTGGCTGTAGCCACACCACAGTGAAATATTTGCACTAAGATCTGTAGCTTAGGGTCTGCAGAGATGACATCTTAAAGCCTTACATCGTAAGTGAAGACACTGAGGCCCAGAAAGACAAAGCCACATCCTCAGGGTCACAGAGCTAGAATAAATGGACTTCATATATATTATGAAAGGCTGGGCAAAAAACACAAACACAGAGAATGGTATATGGTCAGACTGAGTCGCCATGACAGGCTACCCACTAATGGCTTGTTTTGTGAAGGTAGCCAGCTACTAAACCTGCCTCAAATACCTATAGCATTTACCCCTGGATTTCCCACATGGGAGCCCCCCTAACAGCCATCCAAGAAAGCACAGGGTGTATTATAAGCACTGGAGGCCCGTTGCTTAGTTTGACATAGCATTACTGGCATTTGCCCCATTTCGAGCTAAGGCACATAGACCCATATTTATTTTCTGGGTTCCATCAGTGTTCCCACCAACATCCAATCCAATCCATTTTTCTTGAGCCACCCACTGTTAGGTGCTATCTTGGGTACCAAGGATATAATATCCAGTGACTTTAAAAGAGTCCCATCATCCCCATCTTCAGAGATCTCATTTGATGAATGAACACATAAAAATCCCCAACTTGGAAAAGGGCTTTAAAAAGGGCTTAGCCAACTGCTCTGCCCGACCTGGATTCAGATTAGGATTGTGTGTTCGATCCAAAGAAGACCAGAGGAGAGGCAGCGGGCCTTCAAAGATCAGATGCCAGGGGGTTGACCTTGGCTATCTCTGGGCTTGTTCCACGTGAACTCCCTTCTACAGAAGAGAAGGGTGATAGTTAAATCATTAGCTAAAGGCAGCTGTGTGGGTCCGTGCCACAGACCGCAGCTAAAGACCAAACCCACAGGGTCTCATCACCGTCACGAGCTCTTGAGATTTCTCTTTCTTCTAGTAAGGAAGCCGAGTGTCAGAGAGGTTAAGTCACAGACTCAAGGTCACATGGCTAGTAATTTGCAGGTCCAGGAATCAACCTTTCATGTCTCTGACTTCGATCTGTTGTTCTGTTTTTGACTCCACACTGCCTCCAAAGAAGGTACCGGAAGAAAGCTAGGGGAGGCAGCAACGTTACACCATGAATCAGTGTGAGAAGAATAAGGTGACTGGTCCAAAACTGTAGCATTATTATAAAACCCAGAGGTTCCCTAAACCTGTTTGCAAAGCTGACTTAATCAGAGTGGGTACAGGTGACCTGCCAGTTCTGTGACCGTGCACCTGTGCTCCCTGGGGACCTGTGATAATCCTATTCTCTGTCCCGCTTTCTCCCTCCCTGTAGGAGGAAGCTTTTTCGAGGCAAACCTGGAGAATGAAGGAAGTGTGTCAGGCAGTGATTCAACATTTTATAGACAGTCTGAAGGTGAGTTTGCCTAAGAGTTTATAGCTAACGGGAAGTTGGAGGGCTAGGAACACCTTCAGACCCCATCAGGGTCTCCCGGTTGCACTGTAACCGCTGGACACAACTGTTTGTGGCTGTGTGTGGGTCTCCACGGGCATTCTTGTTGTTGCCATTTGTGTGACTCCATCGTTGAAATTCGTGAGTATACGCAAGGCGTGGCCTAAAGAAACACATTTGCTACCCCACCCTTGGGTACCTCACATCACCTGGTGAGTCAGAGCTCCAATACCATCTTTCGGACTTGGAATATAATAATGAATACACCCACGTAGCTCATATTAAAATATTCTTGCAGGGGTGCCTGGGTGGCTTCGTAAGTTGAACGTCTAACTCTCGGTTTTGGCTCAGGTCATGATCTCACAGTCCGTGAGCTCGAGCCCCGCATCCGGCTCTGTGCTGACAATGCGGAGTCTGCTTGGGATTCTCTCTCTCCCTCTCTCTCTCTCTCTGCTTCTCTCTCTCTCAAAATAAATAGATAAACATTTAAAAATAATAATAAAATTAAAATATTCTTATAAAGAATGTGTCATTTCCTGATTCACTTCTCCTTTTTTTATACCAATATAATAGTCCCCTTAGAGCACAAGTTAAAACCCAAACAAACTTCCGGTTTCAATAAAACCTTCTCCACTATTTCACCTCCTTCTCCTGAGTGCTGGACCTTGAGAGCCTCCTGAGCCCCCGGCTTCTGGTGCCCTACAGCTGCTCTCCGTTCTCTCCTTTGGGTGCCTTCCCAGAAAGGTCCCATCCCCCTCCATCCTTGCCGCCTGGAACCTCTCCACGGGGTACCTTACACCCCTGTGCCCCCCGTGCACCTCCATTCACTGCCGAGGCTGAAATGCCCGGCACTCATTTCAGCCCAGAGATCTCAACTCACATTTCCAAAGCTTGATTATTAAGCCCTGTAAATCCTACAGTGATCTGAACCTCAGCCCATCCTAATCAAGGTCCTCAGCCGCCTAGCTCCACCGGCAAGAGTTCCCTTTCCCTCAGCCCCCCTCCCTGCTACGTCGCCCCAGCCACTCAAGTTCCTGTCAGCTCTGTTTCCAATTCTGTCCTTCAATTTCTACCCTGATATTCTGACATCCATGGCCTGAGCACCTCCTGCCCACAATTCCCTGGTATTGATGTTGCCTTCAGTGACTGTTCATATCCACCAGGGTCCTCCAGAGAAGCAGAACCGGTAGGACATATGCACACACACACACACACACACACACACAGATTCATTTTATTTTATTTTATTTTATTTTATTTTATTTTATTTTAGGGACTTGGTTCACACACAGTTGTGGGCCTGGTAAGCCTGAAGTCTACAGTGTAGGTCAGTAGGTGGGAGACTCAGACAGAAGTCCATGCTTCCGTCTTGAGACAGGCTTTCTTCTCTCGGAAACCTCAGTTGGTACCCTTAAGGCCTTTGCTCTCAACAGCTTGGATGACGCCCACCCACGTTACCTAAAGGGCAATGCCCTTCGCTTCAGGTCAACTACTGTAGATGCTAACCACATCCACAAAATACCTTCATAACCCCAGTTTGATTAAATAACTGGGTACAGTAGCCTAGCCAGGTTGATGCCTAAAACTGACCATCCCGTTGTCTGCTGGCCTTCTGAGCTTAGGTCAGTCTGCCTCTGGCTTCTTCTCCTTCCTCTACACCCCCCAACAGTCTTTCCCTCTGTGGCACCGACCTGAACCTTCACTTTCAAGCTAACCCATCTTCAGTGCTCATTTCATCCTCCTCTGGAAGTCATGACCGCAGCATCCAGAGCCTTTGGGTTATGGCTCCAGGCTCGTACTTGCGCGGGACCTGTGGAGCTGGGTAATGATCCCCGCCACCCAGTAGCCTGGGAAGCACACAAGAGCGTGGACTTGGTTTGCCTCTCAAGGCATCATGGGGCCCCTCACAGAACCAGCAAGAGCTTACAAGCACTTCTTCTGTGACAAATATATTGGCTAGTATCTTGAAGAAGAGACATGGGAAATTCAGTGTCCTCCAGGGAGTACTTGGTGTCATGACAACCTCAATTTTGTAGCCTGTTCGTATGGAGACATTAGAGAAAATACATGTTCAGTCGGGCACCCTGAGGTGCACAGAGCCTCGACCTGGGTCACCCCGATCCGGGTGTCTTGTATCATCATAGTCAGCTTACAATGGACCCGTCAGCCGGCTGGATCGCTCTGAGCTTGACCGGCTTGGCTTTAGAGATTTACTCATGTCTGCCAGATGCCAATCTGGGTCCACGTTTGTGTCTCTAGGAGCCTAAGAAGCTTGAATTAAGTTTTTTTGATTGATTAATGAGTGAGTTGATGTATTTACACCTAGTCTCGCTCTACAAAGGATTTGAGGCAGCTTTCAGGAGGTTTGCATGTGTTAAATAATGCATGAGGAGGAGATTATAAATGGAAACAGGAAGTTGAAATCCGGGCAAAGAAGACATAGGCACGCAGCCCTTGCAGACCTGTGTTTTTGTGCCTGGTGTGAATCAGGTTTCCGGGCTGAACTAAGAGAGGGATGATAGAAATTCGCACTTTCAAGTAAGAAGAAGAAATCTAGCTTCTGGGGAAGCAGAACTCTTCCAATCACTTAGATCCAAAAAGAATTTGGTTGGGGCACCCAAGTGGCTCAGTTGGTTGAGGGTCTGACTCTTGATTTAGGGTCAGGTCAACCCCCCAGGGTTCCAGGACCAAGCTCTACATTGGACTCCATGCTGAATGTGGAGCCTGCTTGAGATTCTCTCTCTCTCTCTCTCTCTCTCTCTCTCTCTCTTTCTCTCTCTCTCTCTTTCTCTCTCTCTCTCCAAAAAAAAAAAAAAATTAAAGAATTTTGTCACCTGCAAAAGTCCTTTGACATGGAAACATCTCTAGCCACCTGTTGCCATTTGCAAACAATATGCCATTTGCAAAAAATACGCTTGCTAAAAATAACGATAGCATTAGACTTTAAATCACGTTAGCTTGTATTTGTCTCGCTTTTGCGGTTAAAATCGAGGGCTTTGGAGACAGTCTGGATCCCAACTTCATCTCTCTTCCTGTCTCCCTGAGTTACCTTGGCCAAGTTGCTTGACCTCTCTGTGCTTCAGTTCTCTTGTCTGTCAGATGGCACCTACTCAGTGGATTCTTGTAGAGAGTAACTGTGGCCATGGATGTGACACTCAGTCTGGGGCCAGCAGGTGGTTGAGCTCGGTGAACTTGGTCAGAGTTGTTAGTAATAGACTTGGTTTAGAAGAACCAGTATTTCCTTACATGGAGTCCTTCTGTGCAGTTATCCGAAAGCCACTCTGTGTGTCGGGAGCCATGCTCAGTGTTAGGCCACAAGAGGGACCGTGTGATCCAGTCGTGCTCTCTGAGAATGACCTGTGCAGGGAGGGACAGTCTTTCTGGCCCCACGGGAAGGAACTGCAGAACCTCAGATGGACATCCAGCCAAGGTGGGTGGACAGAAGGGATCTGGACAGGAGGATTTTCAGAGGAGGAACCCTTGGGCCAAGGCTTGGGGTCCCCAGAAACCAGCTCAGTTACAGAGCAGGGACCAGAGGAAGGAAGCCCAAGATACGGGGATCAGAAAGGGAGAGATAATAACTCTGCAGCGATTCTGTTGTGGCTGGAGTCGAGGGTGAGTGGGAACCACTAGGGGCCAGGGTGAATGAACAGTGGGGAACTTATCACCGGGCCCCTGCAAGACTTAGACGGAAGCAGTAAAGTGGAACCATCATTTTACCTGTCTTTCCCTTTCCGAAAGTGGTCTGTGTTCTGTTTCCTGTCTAGGACACAGCATGATGGACACATTGGCTGTCGCCCTGCGGGTGGCTGAAGAGGCCATCGAGGAGGCAATTTCCAAAGCAGAAGCCTATGGGGACAGTCTGGTACGACGCCCTTCTCCTCCCTGGGGGGAGGTGCGGGTCAAGGTCCTGGCCGCCAGGACAAAGTATAGGTTGTCAGCAAACCGGCCTCATGGTGTCTGTCCTTGACTAGAGCCAGGCCCACCCTCCCTCTGCCTCTGTGGTCAGAACTCCCAAGAAAGTGATTGCCAGGTCCCCCGACCCACCCACAGCATGCGGCCCTTCTCTTCCCTCCCTCCGCAGGACAAGCAGAATGAGGCCAGTTACCTGCGGGACCACAAGGAGGAGCTGACGGACGAACTGGCCACGACCATCCTGCAGAAGGTAGGTAGACCCTGGCCTCCCGCACTGCAGTTCCAGACCAGGGCCTCTGGCCGGCTGAGGCGCACCTGTGGGTACCATTGTTGCCTTGGGCGCCGTTTCTGTGCCTTGTCACTCTCCTCTCTTGTGCTCTGGGGGCCAGTGCAAAAGGATTTGCATTGCCCGGCAAAACGTAAGCAGAGGGGTCGAATATGGTTGCCTTTGTGGATGGAGCTAGTGGGTGGGGAGCCAGGAACTCAGCACGGAGCAGGTTACTCACTGTCTTCCTGTTCCCTGGGCCTCCCACGAGTGTGTGTGTGCACGCGCATGTGTGTGTATACGTGTGTCCTCTTCTCACATCTCTCAAGTAGTCTCTTGCTGAAGAAAACTTGCAGTCACCCCTGCTACCTCTATGCCCTAAAGTGTCCCTTACATGGTGTGTCAGTTAATTACTGTTGAGAAGCCAGCCACCCCAAAACTCTGTGCCTCTGAGCAGGATTATTTCTGTGTTCCACAGGCAATTCTCTGACGCCACAGGGGTGTTCTTCAATTCAATTCAATTCAATTCAATTCAGTTCAGTTCAATTCAATTCCATTCAGTTCTGACACTGTCTACTCAGAGTTGGCACAGACCTCACAAGCCAAGGGCTCAGCCCCACTAGAGTGCCCCCACTCCAGGTACCAGTGAAGTTTCAGGTACGCCCAAGTTACTGCACTTCTGTCCAGCCTACTACACATTCAGGGATTCCCATGGCTGCCCTCAGGTCGGATGATTTTCATAAAACTCAGCAAAGCGCTATACTTCCAATTACTGGTTTATCATAAAGGAGACAAATGAACAGCCAGATGAAGAGATACAGAGGGTAACAAGGCCTGTGTAGGAGGGGTGTGCAGACCTCCATGCCCTCTCCGCCCGCCACACTCACTCCCAGCACATCAGTGCATGCACCAGTCAGGTGCATAGAGTTCCTCCCTCGCCCCGAGGGAGGCTGAAGGTGGGGCTGAAAGTCCCATGGTTCACATGGTTGGCTTTTCTGGCCACCAGCCTCCATCTGTATGGTGGTGTGGCTCATCACCTCATTAGCCTAACGACGACGCTCCAAGCTCTGTGCCAGGAACCAGGGTCAAAGGCCACACATACGTTTTATCATACCGCAGTCTCTTTCTCACGCGTGCATCTGCAGTGACCCCGTCTCGAGCTGTGGGTTGGGATCTAGTCCGTGCAATGTGTTCATTCTGGGGCCGGACTGAAGGCACTTCAGCTACACAGCCAGGACAGAAGCACGGGACGAGGGCCCAGGCTGCGCCCTGACACCTGTCGCTACCCACTCCCTCCTCACCCGCCATTGGCCAAAGCGAGGCGCACAGTCAGCCACAGCCAAGGTGGGAAGTACATTCTCCCTGTCCTGGGAGGGATGAGGAGTCACACAACAAAGGACTGCACGCGGGGAGCGATGAGCACGTTCGGTTGTCCCTTTTGGTCACAAAATCCATGTCCCTTATGCCGGGCACACTCACTCCACCCGGAGACCCCCCCCCAAGCGTCTCATCCCACCCACAGCTCAAAGTACGTTCAACCCAGATTCGGCTGCTTCTAAGCTGGAGACCTACGAACCAAGCAAACAAGTCACGGGTCGAACACACCCTGTGGGGGCACAGACAGCTGGTACAGGACTCTGGAGATGGGGGTACGCCTCCATCCGGCCCTGGTCGGCCCGAGGGCATGGCACATCAGTTCATCACTCCCCCTGGCTCTCAGCCTCCCGCTTTCTCATCCTGTCTGGTCTACAAAGACATCGAAGGATACACTCAGATCCGTGGCTCAGCTGTTTTCTCAGCTGCTTCCTGCCTACAAGAGGTTGGGAGCCCAGACACCACTGTATAAATGGACTCATTATATCCAAATGGCCGTGCCCCACGTAGCAAGCAGTACAAACGAGCAGAAGCCTTCCCTGAGGGCTCTTGGTACCTGCCCGCTTCACAGACTGCCAGCGCTTCCTAAAACCAGGATTTATAGCCAGAGACTCTGGGTTTGAGATGCAGCTCCAGTATTCAGAGCTCTATGGCCTTAACTGATAACTTAACCTCGCCGCGCCCCTTTCCTCATCTGTAAAATGGGAAGAGTTATAGAACATAGCCCTGAGAATTATTTCGATGATTAAATGAGGTAGACCATATACAGTGCCTGAAACAGCCTGGCACGTGCTGGCCCTTAATAAGTAGAAGTTGTCAGCATCACGAAAGGATTATTTATAAACCGCACAGTGCCGTAGGATGTTTAGGGCTGTACTTGTGTCGTTTTTACCCTAAGGCAGATCTGAAACGGGCTGGTATTCTGTTGAAACTGAGCCCTTAAATGTGGCGAAAAGAAAGTGGCTAAAAAAATCCCAGAGGTGGCCCCAGTTGCTCCACCCAGCACCCAAAGGCCTTGCCAGTAACTTGCCCCCTTGTGTCACCCACTTCCTCCCCAGATCATAAGAAAACAGAAGAACAAAGGCGAGCAGCAAATGGGAGAGTGGTCACAGCCCCAGAGCTGCAGTGCAGAGGCCGCTGACGAGGGGACCGCAGCCCCCCCGGGAGGCCCCCGAGCTCCCTCCACCCTCTGGGTGAGTCCCAGGCCCCCCCTCCCATGCAGATGTCCCGCATCAGGCACAGGTCAGAGCCGTTGTCCCCATGGACGTGGGGCTGCCACGTCCAACCATCTGTAGTTGACTGGTGTGCCAAGGGTTCCTGAAGGGGGGACGGGGTGAGGAACAGAGAAAGTGTCGGGGGGGGTGGGGGGCCTGGGAGGGGACAGAGGGAGGAAACACAGTCGGGCTCCTAAGGAATATGGAGGCGGGTTTTTACGCAGAGACCAATTTAGGAAGAACAAAGGTGTCAGTAAGCATGCTCCTTCTGGAAAGAGTTGTACTGGCCCTGTGAAAAGAACACCTGTATGAGGGCCACGTGTGTCCTTACAACTTCCGCCCCTTGCCTTAGTGGGCCTGAGAGGTGACCGTGAGAAAATTGCCACCAAAGTGGCCACGGCCACATCTGGACACGGCTGGGAAGTCGGGAAGGAAGGGGCTCTGGCCTTTCTGCCTGTCACCTTGAAATTAAGCCAAGGGCCGAATCACAAGGCACGGTGGCCTTCCTGGGACCCAAGGGTCTGGGCCTGCTGATGTCTCTGGGGGAGCCACCAAGCCTGTAAAATCCTTCACTGGTTTAAGCGGCCCCACGAGGGACACGGGGGCTGCTGGGAAGGACGGAGGCTAAGGCTGCGGAGCCGGGCCTTCCGGGTGGAGATTCAGCCCGAAACACAGGGACTGGTTGGCAGGGCTCGTGTTCTAGAAGCTGTCGGCACCCACGGACCTGGCAGGGGGAAGGGACGGGGCAGCACACAGGCGCTGTGCCGAACTGGGCAGTCGGACGTGGGAAGAGCGATGCCAAGCCCGTACCCTGCCCCTCCTTGGGGTCAAGGGTCGAGAAAAGGGCGTGCACACCAGCCGCGTGGTCGGCGTGCAACTCCGGAAGTGATGCTCCGTGGCCTCACCACCACCAGATGCATGGGGGGTGACGAGAGGCACCTTGATGGCTTTGTCAGAGCTTTAACGTCATTGATTTATTGGCAGAACCTCCCCTTGCCAACATGCTGTCAGCTTGACTGCTGTTCGTTGTGTGTGCTCCTCCACAAAGTAAGTAGGAGACCCGATCCCAGCCCTCCGGGACTCAATCACCTGGTTGGCAAAGCAGGGCCGGGATACGAGTCAGTCCACGGTGATAGGCACTCGGTTGAAAGGTTGAGACCAGAGGTGGATTTGGGGTTCAGAGAAGGGAGAGGCACACGACCTTCAAATAGCCTGTCATTCAGATGTTTTGCTAAGTGATCCCTGCCCTCGCGGGCTCAGGCTGCGTGCACAGCATCACCCTGCTTTCCGGGGGTCTTTCTGAAGGAAACTCGAAGCGTCGGGTTTGGGGGTCTCCAGGAGGTGCAGATCTCCACAGCACCCCAGACCTGGCCGCGAGCTGAGGGGTCAGAGGCAAGCCCAGGGGGCTTGGGCGCTCTGCCTCTGGCACTTCTGGGCATGAGAGTCTGGAGTTGCCCTTAACCGTGACCTTGAGCAGCTGTTTAGTAACTGTCTGTAAAATAGGGATGATAAGAGAAATACAAGGGGACAAACTCTAGTCATTGTCGTCAAGAGGAGCCAAGAAGATGGCAGGAACAGAGTACTGAGGCAGGTGAAAGCTTGGCTAGGGGGCCGGTCAGGGAAAGCCCTTCCTAGGAGGTCACCTGAGACTAAGGTTTGAGAGACTTGGGAGCAGTGAGAGGAAGAGCATTCCCACAGAAGGAACAGCATGCACGGAGGCTCAGAGCAGGAAGGAACTTAATGTGTTCAAGGAATAGACTAGAACAGTAACTAAATGAGACGTGGCAACTGGCCACTTTGCATGGAGATGGCATTCCCCAAATGATAGGTATTGTTCTTCTTCTTATCACCTTATTTCTACATTTCAGAACTGAGGCCACAGTATCATCAAGGGACCTCTGCTAGTTGTGAGCTGAACCCGCCGTGCTTTGGTCAGCTAGGGCAGCAGCTGTCAGTGGGTCACTGATCTGCCTGCTCTGATTCACAGTCCCCCCACCCCATTCTCCCCCCGCCCCCCCCCCGCCCCGGGGCCCCCCCGGGGGCCCCGCCCCCAACCCCCCCCCCCCCCCCTGCAGCCAGAAGGCATCATCTTGCTTCTCTGCCGCTGTCTCAGCTCACCCACTGGATGCCTCTGGCCACTCACTGCATGTTGGGCCATCCTGTTTTTTCTTCATGGGAGGCCGGAAGCTCCCGTCCCCCACCCTGACCCTGTGCTGCTTCCCCAGGGCAGGGGAGAGACTCACTCCCCGGAAACACACTCCTCCAACGCTCCCTGGTCACGTCAGTTGCCCGCAGCTCTGCACAGTAACTAACGGATGCAGACAGACTTGGGAGTCATCATAGGAAATGTAACTAATAAATAGCAGTAATTGAGGGATTGTCGGACATCTGTAGGAATAGCATATGGCCAATAGTTTTCCCTAACGTAGGCTTTAAACTCACAGGGTGTTCCCACGTATTATTTCATTCGATTCACGCAAGAGCACCCGTTATAACCCCCATTTTACAGGGCAGTAAACTGAGGCCTACCTAGTCTGAGCCACTGGAACGAAGTTGGGGGAGGAGGCAGGACCAGAATCGAGGTCTCCTGGCTCCGAGCGTTTCCTCTGCTCTGCCCTGCTCCCGTCTCCTGGCTCATTGGATATGAACTGCCTGTTTCCCCGCCAGGTGTTCCGGGGGACCCCCCGTGTTCATAGCGCAGCCTAGAAATGATATTCCTGTCCCCTCACAGAGACTGGAGACACTCTGCGTGTCACCAGACACGTGGGACGGTGGGTGCTGGAATGAGCCAGAACGCAGCGGCCCCAACTTTCCACAGCAGGGCCGCAAAGTGCTTCACGCACACCCCCCAGTCAAGCACTGGCCGAAAGCAGCCCTGAAGCTTCCCGGGGGGACCCCCTGCGCAGCCCCTCGGCCAGCTGGAGAGACTCTAGTCCAGCTGGGACGCAGGCACGCGGCGGGCACAGGTCAGAGTCGCACGGGACTCCCGTTGCTACGTCAAAGCTTCTCAGGGGTCCTTTTCTCACCAGAAAGTCTGTCTTGCCCAACGCCTGACCTCTGCACAGCACAATTGTCATTTTGGCTCCCACATCAAGGCAGACAAAGCTGACGCATTTCTTACTTACTTTTCCTGAGGCAAATGGCAGAGTATGATTTGTTTCCAGATTTTGACATAGACCAAGGCCTAATGGAAGTCTCTCGGATCGAGTACCTCTTGAATCTCTTTCATGCAGTGCTTTGGAAGCTGTGTCCACCTGACCCAGGGCTTGCATCCACCTGTGAGAGAGGGGATGGGAGGGAGTCCTTGAGGCTGTAGTTTGGGAACACCCCATAAAGGACATTGTTACACCTTCTTGCATAACACTTTAACCACCCAGGTCACAGGGCTTGGCAGGAGTGTGGGCACCTTACCGAGGGGATAAGATCAGGAGCTGGCTGCTATCACTGACAACTTCATCTTTAATTTTGATGGGGTGTTTTAAAATTATTTTTAGTGTTTTATTTATTTTTGTGAGAGAGAGAGAGAGAGAGAGAGACAGAGTGCAAGCGGGGAAGAGGCAGAAAGCGAGGGAAACACAGAATCCGAAGCAGGCTCCAGGCTCCGAGCTGCCAGCCCGGAGCCCGACGCGGGGCTCGAACTCACGAACTGTGAGATCATGACTTAAGCGGAAGTTGGACGCTTCAGCGACTGAGCCACCCAGGGGCCCCATGAATTTTGATGTTTGATCAAAGAAGTCCTCTGCTGGCCTCTCCCTGTGAGTTGTGCCCATACTGTGATTTGCAATATGTAAACAGCATATTTTTGTCAACAACATCAGGCAGAGAGACATGAATGCTTCGTCTTTCTCCAACCACACTGTACTCATGGGAGCGGCCCCAAACAGAGCAGCCTGAATCTGGAAGTGAAGGGAAATCGAGCATGCAGCCGGGTCCCTGGCACAGCCTGTTCCACGTAGCGGCCTCTAGCACGAGCCCCCGGTTGTCACTGGTCACGTATGTTCTGGCGTTGGGCCAGCTCAGCATCAGGCACGTGGCAGGGGTTTCTCAGATACAGGGCCGTGGCCACCTGATGGCAGGATGTTGATCTGTGGAGACTCAGTCATGGCCCGGACTTGAGCGCTTCCCCTCTGGCTCCTGGGATACCCATGAAGGAAGGAGAACATGTGGATTAAGGTCTCAGCAAAACGCTGTGATCCACACCCTCGAGAAAAACCATTTGTAGCTCCTGGTTTGGTTTAAAGACAGCAGTGTGATTAGAGCTTTGCAAAAACGTCTGGAAGGAGAGCCTGTGCCTTACCCAGCCCTCGGTGATAAGAACCCTTCGAGTCTTGATTAGCTGGCTGTTCGGAAAGGCATAAGCCAAGTGCTGGCTGTGCGGGGACAGAGAAGCCTGCATCCCTCCTCTGCCTGAGTTGCCGTCTCATTTGGCTGCAACCACATTAACAAACTAACAGGACAAGCTGGCCGGCCGAGGCCCCCAAGAGGGCCTGCAGGAAAGGGCAGGGCCCCTTCCGGTGCCCCTGACCCACCACTTTCCACCATGTTTCATGCCTTCCTCCCTCTGTCCCTGTCTCTGGCCTGTTGCCTTCCTCTCTTGCCTTCAGACTTCCATGTGACGCTACAGCTGGGGCTTACCCCCTGGATAGACCGCAGCCTGACTTCCCTTGGTCAGGACCCCAAGCCCTTTCCCTCTGACCGGCACCATGGCAGGGCCAGCCTGGGGCCTCAGGCAGTGACACACCCAGGGGACGAGGGTCAGCTTCTCCAAAGGCTTGCCCTTGAGGGCTAAGCTGGTGCTTTCTGCCGGCCCCTGGCCTGCACTTGGCCCCGCTCCCCTGCCGTGAAAGAGTCTGTGCCAGCACCACATCCGGAGTGAGAGCCTAAGGGGGACTTACCCTGGCCAAGGCCACCACGTTGCACAGCCATTCACCTAGAACCCAGGCCGAGCGGCACCCCCTGGGTTGTGCAGCCTGGTGACTGCTGATGAGGCCGTGTGGGGAGGGGACAGCAGCGCATATGGGTCAAGGAGCAGGCACTCGTTTGCCCACCTCAGGGCTCTCTTACCCCTCACCATGAGGCAGGGATGCGGGTATTATTGAACCCATTTTATAGATAAGTAAACTGAGGCTAACGCTTTACCATAAACTGCCTGAGGTCCCACAGCCTGTGATTGGTGGGGCTGGGAGATGAACACCTTTCTCCTGTTCCAAAGCCTTTGATCTAGCTTCTTCCTCTATAGAATGAGATCAGCAGACTCAGTGACCTCCAAGTCCTGGGGCTGTGCTGTGGCCACAAGACCCAAGTGACCGTTGAAGTTTAAATTAGTTAAAATGAAACAAAGCTTAAAACCCAGTTCTTCTGTCACACTGGCCACATTTCCAGTGCCCAGCAGCACCTCTGGCTGGCGGCTACAATATTGGGCAGCCCAGATGCAGAACATTTCCATCACTCCAGAAAGTGTTATTGCACAGCATTGGTCCAGGGTTTTAGAAAAAGAGGAAGTGATAAACAGAGGAAGAGATAACCAGAGGAAGTGATAAACAGGAAGAG